>NC_057797.1:174174033-174522768 GCF_018294505.1 Triticum aestivum | reverse complement strand
GGCGCCGCGGTTCGTCGAGGGGACGCACGACGATCCTCTCGCTCCCACAGTACGCTCTCGTAGACTGCCGTCCTCTAGCCGTGCCGCCACCGCTGGTGACTTTCTTGTGGAGGCGCACGGCAGTCAGCGCCGCCACCGCTGGC
This sequence comes from Triticum aestivum, assembly GCF_018294505.1. Taxonomy (NCBI): domain Eukaryota; kingdom Viridiplantae; phylum Streptophyta; class Magnoliopsida; order Poales; family Poaceae; genus Triticum; species Triticum aestivum. Next base: position 174,522,625 of record NC_057797.1, on the reverse strand, counting down.
GACGTTCATGTGGAGACGCACGGTGGTCAGCTTCTCCCACGATACGCGCATTCTAGACTGAGGCTCCCTGCATGTCGGTGTAGCGCTGAATGTTAGCTGATAGACGATGTTAATCTCACTGTTTGCCGAAGTAGTTTACAGTCAATATGCTCTTCTTAAGAAGCTTCCTTGCCCTGTTCTGCACTCAATCTGCTTAGCTGAGATGGCATGCCAAGGCCGATTAGTTGATAAAATATCCTGCCATATATTTATTGTGACATAGATCGCCATGGTCTAGTAGCCAATCTGTTAGGTGAAATAGTTCTACACCATTTTATACTCAATCTTTGTTGCTGCGATAGCCTTTGATAGTTTGATGGTTGTGTGCTCGGCCTCATTGACTGCTGAAACAGTCTGCCATAATTTAGGACTCAAATCTGTTTGCTAAATTAGCTTTACATATATTTCGTTACTTAGATCTGCTCGTCCAAATATCTTGCCATAGCTTTAGACATCGACCTAGGTATTTTCTTATGGATTTCATAAAAAAGCATATATGTTTTTCCTGTAATATCTAGTAGAAGAACTAATTTGTATGTCTAACGGATGGACATGACTTGGATAACTTCTGCTCGAAGATTCTCCGCTGCATATGTCGAGGGGGTTGAAAACTTCATGAACTTTATCAGAGCTGAGTACGATGGTCCAAAATTAGATGTGCTCTGCCCGTGTAGCAGTTGTATGAATTCAGTTACAAGACCCCAGTCAACTGTCGAAAATCATCTACACTTGTATGGGATGTCGGTCACATATACTAGGTGGGTTCATCATGGTGAAGCTGTGAACATCAATGTTATTGACTACGTGGAAGCAGCAGATCACCATCTTGATCTGCCTGATGCTCAGGTGGAAGAGGAGGAGGAGGAGGAGGAGGTGATGGCGGTGCCAGTGAGTTTGACCAACATTGAAACAATGCTACGAAATGCTCGTGCATTCCGTAAACTTTCACCTGCAGAAGAAAAATGGTGGGCCCGCATGTTGGAACAATGCAACGTGGCTATCACCCCAGAAAATAAGCTGTCAGTATTCTCAGCTATGGTCACCTTTCTTCAGGTGAAGACATCTGAGCGGATGACCAACAAATCATTCGATGCGATGTTGGCTGCTTTCTGCAAAGCTTTCCCAGATGCGTCTGAGCTGCCACGCACCTACAGTAAAATGAAGAATTTCCTTCATGTAGTTGGAATTGGATATGATATGATCCATGTTTGTAAGAATAATTGTGTTCTGTTCCAGAAGGATTATGCCAACTTAAGTGAATGCCCGAAATGCAAATCATCAAGATGGAAAGATGGCGATGCTGTGAAGAGGATTCCTCATAATGTTCTGAGACATTTTTGAATTACACCAAGATTGCAGAGGTTGTTTCATGATGCTGAAACAAGAGAGGATGTACTGTGGCATTCTAGGAACCAGGAGTACAGAGATCAGAATGTAATGAGCCATCCATCACATGGTAGTGAGTGGAAAAGCTTCAATCAGAAGCATGAAAAGTTTTCTGCTGACCCGAGAAACATTAGACTTGGCTTAGCTTCAGATGGATTTAACCCATTTGGCCACTAGAGCGCCACATATAGCATGTGGCCAGTGCTTGTTATCCCTTAGAACATGCCTCCAAATGTCTGCACCAAAGAATCAAACTACATGATGGCCTTGCTCATCCCAGGTCCAAAAAGTCCTGGAAAGGATTTTGATTTGTTCATGGAGCCTCTTGTGGAGGAACTTCAACAGCTATGGAGGGGTGTTCTCACTCGAGACCTATATAGCATCCCACCAGCTGATTTCTTTCCACGTGCTATTACAATTTGGTGCATCCATGATTATCCGGCTTTGGGCACCATGTCAGGGCGAACGACACATGGTTACAATGCATGTGTTTGCTGTGACAGGAATCCGCTGTCATACATAATACTTAGCAAGATCTGTTACATTGGACACCGTTGTTTCCTTGCCAAGGACAAGCCGCATCCTAGAAAATACCGAAGACATGTGTTCAATGCAAAGTATGAAACTGTGATGCGCCAAAGAGGCTCACCGCCGATAAGTTGCAAGTGGAATTAGAGAAGGTCAGGCATATTACACCAGGAAACCATCCTGATGATGGTAGCGGGAAAAGGAAGCGTGGCAGGGCAGAAGAGAGATTATTATTTACCCGCAGGTCCACTTTGTGGGACTTGGAGTATTGGAAAGATTTGGATCTGCGACATAATCTTGATGTGATGCACATCAAGAAAAATATATGTGACAACATTATCGGCACACTTCATAATATTTAAGGCAAGACGAAAGGTACCTTAAAATCAAGGATTGATTTGACACACCTGGGTATCAGATAGGATTTGCAGGTGCAATATGAAGGTAAACCACGGGATATGGCACCAGCTGTGTACGTCTTGGACAAGGTAAACAGAAAAGAATTCTGCGAGGTCCTGTCACATGTGAGATTCCCACATGGATTTGCTTCCAACCCTGAAAGGAGATTCAGTGCAGATGGAAACAAGGTACAAGGGTTGAAAACTCATGACTGCCACGTCCTACTTCAAAGGGTTTTACCTGTTATCCTTATAGGATTGGGCCGCCCTGACTTATACAGAGCACTTGCAGAGTTGGGACAATTCTTCAGGGAACTCTGCAGTAGAAATATCAAGATATATGCTTTGGAGCGTCTTAGAGACAAGATACCAACTATCCTATGCGACCTTGAGAAGATATATCCTCCAGCCGTCTTTGACGTGATGGTGCATTTGGCTGTTCATCTACCTGATGAGGCACTACTTAGAGGTCCAGTACAGTATGGCTGGATGTACCCTATTGAAAGGCGGCTAGGCACTTTCAAGGGCTATGTTAGGAACAGAGCTAGCCCCGAGGGTTCCATTGCAGAGGCCTACATTGCTACAGAAGCGTTGACATTCTGCTCAAAATACATTGAAACAGCTGATCAGCTTAGCAAAGAGGTGGATGAAGACAATCCTGGGCTCAATGTTTTCGATTATTCTGTTTGAGTTATAGGGAAGAGTCGACAAGAGGACAAACCTAAAGATTTGGACAAAATGGTTTGGTATGTGTTGAATAACTGTCCTGAGATACTACCTTATATCAAGTAAGTGCTAAGTACTGCAACTTATACATCGTAAGCTACTAAACTTGCAGCACATTCTTATATATTTAGATGTTTGACGCGATCACTATGTTGTGCAGCATCTACAAAAAGGAGTTACTGCCGCAAAATCCAAGAAACATTGACAAACTGGTTATGGAAGGATTTGCGAAATGGTTCAAGAGCCATGTAAGCTTTTGAATTGCACTATCAGTTTTTTAATATATTGAGTACATAAGATGATCAGCTTGTCTATTTTCTAACCATAGGTTAAGAAGATGTGGGAGGATGGGCAGGCAGTTGATGATGCCCTTTACTCACTAGCAATGGGTCCTGATACTTAGGTAAGACATTATGAATCTTGCATTATTGGAGATGTGCGCTACAACACCCTTACACGAGACGAAGGCAGGAATACACAAAATAGTGCCATCATGAGCACGGATACGTATGACAAAGAGATAACTGAAATGTATGCTAACATAACAGACATTGTTCAGTTGCACTATATCTCCAGTTTTGAGGATCATCGGTGTGTGGTTCTGTTGTGTTGTGGTTGGTATAAACTGTTTTCCAGGATCGCAAAACCCAGAGCTGATGATTATTTCAAATCCATCAATGCCAAGGCGGCGTACCAGACCAATGAGCCTTTTATTTTGGCAAATCAAGCAACACAGATATTTTTCTTGGAAGACACATTTGCACGCAGCGATGACTGGAGAGTATTGCAAAGGTTTGAGCAGAGGAATTCATTTAATGAAGTTGCACAACAAGATGATGCTTACACTGCTCCTGATGTACAAGATAACACAGATGTTCCTAATATCTTTGAGAACCATCACGTCAATGACGCCGGCGAAAAGATTGCCTGTCATGCTGTGGACATACAAGAGTTGATCAAGAAGAAGCCAACATTCGAGGATGTTGAGGACGAAGAAGAAGATGACACCGTGGGGAATTACGATTCGGACTGATACACATGGCGAAGATGTTGACGCTGCTGCTGCGGATGATGATTACATTGCTTTTGTTGTATTTGCCTGTCAGAAGATGTTTTTTTATCTACTATGTGAAATTGTGTTTGCTATGACAACTGAAACCTGATGAACATGTTGTTTAGTATTTTCCTGTGAGAACATCACTTGTTATGTATGCTGATTCGTGTTTGGTGATTGTATGATGACTAAAACATGATGACATTGTTGTTTAGTTGTACTCATAGTTGTCTATGAAACTTGAATTTGATGACATAGTTTGCTGTTGGACTGCAATTTGCTCGACGTCTTCGAATGAGAACAAAGCTGACCCGACAGGGCCTCTGCTAATTTATTTATTTATTACCAAAAGGGCCTCTGCTATTTATTTATTTATGAGTAAAAGGGGATACCTCCTGATTTCCGTTAATAGAAATCATTAGATGTTCACAACACTACGCCCAACCTGCTACACAGGTTTCATTCATTACTAGTTTTAGCAAAGTGCTCATGTCATAGCCATTGAATACATCACGAGTGCTACATACACTGCAAATAAAGAGACAATCATCCTACAGAGCACATTGATTTTGCCCATTATCTTCACAAGCTCTTTTATCTCCTCATTGCTGTCAAGGCCGTTCAGCAGCTGTTGCTTGGCCATGATCAGAGGAACTGCATCTTTAACCTTCTGCTCTGCATCTTCCTCTTCTGTCGTTCCTTCAGTTACTTGTCCAACACCCCAACCTGCTGGTATTGGGATTCCTCGGCTAACCAAATAATTAGCATAGTTGCACTCTCCCATGTCAACAACTTCCCAGAAATACAATCACACGAATCTTCCCTTCTCTGCACGAATCACATTGGAAGATCATCAACCAAACTATTAAAAAATCAGCAACTGAAAGCAGCAGAACAACACTTAAACATATTATTAACCCATGATTCGGGCATTTGTAGAAGACTCGGCCAGGGTTGAGGATTGTGGTTGAGACGCGACAGATGAATCTGTGTGATTTGCAGCAGTGGCACCACACCAACGGCAGCGGGTTGCGATGAGCAACCGGCTGCGGTGCGCGTGCCGGCGGGGGTGTGATGAGACCCATAGGCAATGGTACGGGTGGTGACTTGGCGCATATTTGGTTGTTGCCTGCTAAAGAGCAGGTGGACGAGCAGCCAGCGGACATGGTTGCCGCGGCCAGAGCTTCTAATGCTAGGCAGAGTAAGTAGAGAAGAGGAGAAGCGAACGTTGGATATGTCAGTTTTATTACTTGCAGAGTAGCATAGCACCATATATAGTCATAGTCTAGGTTTGGATTCGAACCAGCTACAGGAGCACGTCTCTCTTTTTTCTAAAACTCAGCAACTTCTCTTTACTGGTACACTAGCTTGTTCTGTACGCCTTCTCAAGTCTTTGATTCCTCCACCTGACATCTGGGACCCACCGGAAGGGCCTCTGTATTTCGTGAAAAAAACGTGCCCCCCGCTGATAGGTCGAACCCACCAGCTATCTTCGCACGCAAGGAAGTGCCTCCTTATTATGCACAAAAAATGAATACTACCCCTGCCAGCTGGAACCCAGCATCGTGGGAGGCTGACTTGTGGCCTACCAAGTTGATGGGGACGGAGGGCTTTGTCAACTTAGTCAATATGAATGATTCTAGCTCCAGTTACCGTACGATGTTCATCCAACGGCAATAGTGCTTCTTCAACCTCTCGTCTTCTTGCTCCAGCCGCCCAAACCAACGCCGGTGGTGCCGCGTGCACCTGCCTCCCGTGGGCGGCTGTGATGCCGTGGAGGCCTCACCGCCCCCTACTACTCCCACCGCTGGCCAGGGCATCCCTCTACTCACCCACACCCCCTGTTATTCTGCGGCGACGGCAGACTCACACCGCAGCCGAACCAGTGAACCCTCGTACTCCTCTCTGCGTGGGCATCCACTGCCCGTCTTCCCCGGCTCCGCGTCGTCCCCTTCCTAGGCCTCCCCATCATCCACCGCCTTGGTGCTCTCGGTGCGGCATGGTCAATGTGGTCAACAACCGACTTCCATCGGAAGAGTACTGTACGTGGAGAGGCTGACAGCTAGGTACACGGCTGCAGCTGGGTCCACGGCCACAGCCCAGTTTTTTTTTGTGATTTGCCAAGTAAGTCGCTTTGTCAGGCCTGTTGGGCTGCAAATCTTTCAAGACGAGGAGAGCTTCATTCGGCTGGCCAAGAAAATGGCCTATCAGTAATGAGAAATGGGTTGTACATTTTTAAACACATCAAACCGACAATTAGTTTCAATTTTTTTTCATTTTGATATTTTAAATTGCATTGATTTTTATGCGTGGACAATTTGTTGGATTTTATATTGATATATATATATATATATTTAAAATCAGTTTGAATGTGACTCGAAATTTCGGGATTAAAAACAGTTCGGACCGCACCGAAATATGCAAAATTTCGTATAATTTTTTAACCAGGCCACGATATGGGTTGTAATGCTAACAAAAGAATGGGCTCCAAAAAAACCTTAAGAATTAGCAAATGGGCTGTAAATTATTAGAAATAATGGCAGATGGGCTGTATGTTGTTTTCCACAGATTTGAGGCTTTCCTAAAAAAGGTTGATGCACAAGCAGTGACTATTGGATGTCCATCCAATGGCCGTCGTGCTTCTTCAATCTATGCGCTTCCTGCTCCATCCGCTCAAACAAGCGCCGGCGGGACTGCCTGTTCTCTCCACCCCGCGGCCGGCTATGCTGTTGCACAGGCCTCACCGCCCCACCATACTCCCATCGCTGGCCTAGCCATCCCTCTACTCATCCACACCTGCTGTTATTCTTCGACGAAGGCAGACGAACCAGTAAACCCTCGTACAGTCATACTCCCCTCCACGTGGGAAACACCTGCCGAGTCTTCCATGCCTCTGTGTCGTTCCCTTCCTAGGCCTCACCGTCGTCCACCACCCTAGTGCTCTCGGCACGGCCTGGTCAACGTGGTCAACGACCGGCATGCATATGAAGTGCACTGTACGTGGAGAGGCTGACAGCTGGGTCCACGGCTGCACGCAAGAAAATGCCTCCTTATTACGTACAAAATAATGATTCCACCACTTGACATCTGGGACCCACCGAAAGGGACTCTGTATTTCGCGAAAAAATGTTACCGCCGCTGACAGCTTGGACCCACTAGGTATATCTTCGCACGCAAGGAAGTGCCTCCTTATTACGCACAAAAAAATGAATACTCCCCCTGCTAGCTGGGACCCAGTATAGTGGCAGACTGACTTGTGGGCCTACTAAGTTGACGGGAACGGAGGGCTTTGTCAACTTAGTCAATATTCATGATTCTAGCTCTAGTGACCGTACGATGTCCATCCAACGGAAGTAGTGCTTCTTCAATCTCTGGTCTTCTTGCTCCAGCCGCCCAAACCAGCGCCGGTCGTGCCTCGTGCTCCTGCCTGCCGTGGCCGGCTGAGATGCGGCGGAAACCTCACCGCCCCTACTACTCCCACCGCTGGCTAGGCCATCCCTCTAGTCACCCACACCCCTGTTATTCTGTAGCAAACCAGTGAACCCTCATACTCCTCTACGCGTGGGCATCCACTGCCGCATCTTCCCCGGCTCCGCATCATCCCCTTCCTAGGCCTTGCCGTCGTCCACTGCCCTGGTGCTCTCGGCGCGGCATGGTCAAGGAATGACTTCCATCAGAAGAGTACTGTACGTGGAGAGGCTGACAACTGGGTCCACGGCAGCCGCAAGGAAGTGCCTCCTTATTATGCGGAAAATATTTATTCCTCCACCTGATAGCTGGGACCCACCAGACAGGCCACCGTATTTGGCACAAAAAAACGTTTCCCCCTAACTCCTGGGACCCACCGAACGGGCCACCGTATTTCTTGAAAAAAACATTCCCCCCGCCGTCGGCTCGGACCCATTGGAAGTGCCTCCTTATTATGCACAAAAAAATGAATACTCCCCCTGCTAGTTGGGACCCACCATGGTGGGTGGCTAACTTGTGGGCCTACTAAGTTGACGGGGACGGAGTGCTTTGTCAACTTAGTCAATATGAACGATCCTAGCTCCAGTGACCGTGCCATGTCCATCCAATGGCCGTAGTGCTTCTTCAACCTCTGGTCTTCTTGCTCCAGCCGCCCAAAGCAGCACCGGTCGTGCCGCATGCTCCCTCCCGTGGCTGGCTGTGCTGCCGCGGAGGCCTCACCGCCCCTACTATTCCCACCGCTGGCCAGGCCCTGCGATGACGGCAGCCTCACACCGCAGCCGGACCAGTGAACCTTCGTACTCCTCTCCACGCGGGCTTCCACTGCCGCATCTTCCCCAGCTCTGCGTCGTCCCCTTCCTAGTCCTCTTTGTCATCCACTGCCCTGGTGCTCTCGGTGCGGCGTGGTCAACATGGTCAAGGAACGGATTCCATCGTATGTGGACTGTACGGGGAGAGGCTGATAGCTAGGTCCACGGCCGCAGCAAGGAAGTGCCTTCTTATTACGCGCAAAATAATTATTCCTCCACCTGACAGCGGGGACCCACAAGACGGGCCATCGTATTTTACAAAAAGAAGTTTCCCCTTGACTGCTATGACCCACCAGCTACGTCTTCGCATGCAAGGAAGTGCATCCAAAAAAAATGATTCGCCTCCCTGACTGCTGGGACCCACCAGCTACATGTTCGCACGCAAGGAAGTGCCTAACAGTCAGGACCCACCTGGTCGAAGCGTACGTAGCATTGTCATTCTGGTCGTGAACGTGTACGTACATACTGGTCGATGTAGAGGCGCACACGTAGCATGTACACGTACGTACCGCGGCCAGTGTGCAAGAAAGAAAATACGGCCTGTAACAGCCCCAAAATTGGGTTATCAATTTTTCTGTTGTTATTCCTTCCTGGCACTCATTCTTCAAAAAAATTCCCCTGAGTTTGTTGGATGACTCTGACAATTCTTGTCATTTTCAACCTTTCAAAACCTTGCTCATGTCTTTGTTAGTGGGCAAAGACCGCCTTTGCATCAGCTCAAATCCTCTCAAACCCTAAATTCCAATTTTTTGGAATTTGGATATCTCCTTTGTGCTTACAAAGGAGCCATCATTTTCCTTGATCTGTTGATCCTCCCTATTGTTCCCAGAGATCCTCCTATCTTCATGAACCTTGGATGTGCAAAAATATTGCTAAGTCTCATGCAATATTTTTGAATTGTGATTTATTCCTTTTCTTGCCTTTCTGAGGAATAAAATCGAAAGGCATAGCTAGCCATCTCCTAAATTCATGAGAATTGGTGGAGTTGATACTTATGCCTAATCCAAGCTCTGGCAAATATATTGGCCATAATTAAATAAGGAAAATTGCCTTTTCCCATTTAATGCCAATATTGCATTTCTGCCATTTTCCAAAGGAACTACTATTTTTATAGCAGAGAAAATTCCCACATAAAATGTGGAGCTTGTCCTTGCTATATATTCACTAGTTCCATCCTAATCTCATGTTCCTCACTTCAAAATTTTGGCACATGATCCAATGCAAGTTTCTGCCTTCTCTGAAATTTTGCAAAGTAAGTGCTTCATTCCTAATTCCAATGGAGCTGCAATTTGGCAGAGTTATTAACATGGATAAATAACCCATGGAGGCCTAATATGAGCTCATTCCATTCATCCTAGCTCCCTATGCAATTTTTCAAAGTTTCTGACCAGAATACAACTTTGTGAAGGAAGTACCTTCATAGAGTTTCCAAATGGGATGAAACTTTTCCATCTTCTCAAGTATCTCAAATCATTAGCCTCCACCAAAATTCAGTTCATTTCGTTGAACTATGTGAGCAGAGGAGCAATTCTTGGTTTCTGTCCAATTTTTCAGTTTGTGAAGCAAGTGCATTTTATCTTGCTCCATTATGGCTAAAAATATTCCCAGGCTTTCTTCTATCTATATGATCCATCTCCACAAAACTTTGGCTCATTTAAGTTTGCCATTTGCCTTGAGGAATTTTCTCAAGTTTCAGGACAGAGGAGATGTTTATGAAACAAGTACCATTTTGGCAAGACCATTTGGTATGAACTGTTACAACATCATTGTATGTCCAAATCATTAAGCTTTGCCAAGTTTTAGCCCAATCTATCACTCCTAGTGAGTGCTCCTTCATGATTTAGTTTCTGGGTCAGATTTAGCAGTTGTACAGCAACTATGCTAAATACTTGACCAAATGACCTCATAATCCCCAGGACCGTAGTCCTTGTTACCCTAAGACTCACAGACAGCAAATTTACCTTTTATCCTCTCTGGTTTACTCTCTGGAGTGTGGCCAAGTTTGCAACAGCAAACTTGCGAAGCTTGGTTTATTCAGCTCCATTTGGCTCTGCCCGATCCTTTACCATAGTAACACTCTATCTTTGACAGCTACGCGGTAGACATGAGCCAGCATCAGTAAAACTCCAGAGTGTACTTCGTCCATGGTGACCACGGGCAATGCCAGCCCGAAACGGTGGTCTAGCCACTGTTCGCGTCGACATCGCTGCTCCGACCGGCTCTGGCCTCGCCATTAATGTCCTACAGCTCCTCCTCGACGTCTTCTTCCCGTGGACCTCTGGCCCCCCTTTGTTTTCTTCTTCGACGAGCCGTGCCAACGACTGAACAGTGCGCTCCTATGCACCGTCGCCATCCTCCTCTGTTTTCTTCCTCCCTGAGCCTCCTTGGCATTGTGTTGCTCCGTGAGCCTCTGCTGCTCGGCTGCATCCTCCTCGTCACCTTCCCGCCGCTTCCCGTGAGCCTTGGCCGCGCCTGCCGATACTGCACCATCACCGACGCACGGACACATCGCCTGCCACATGCCACCTCCTCCCCTCCTTCCTGGGCTCTCCCCGCGGCTATAAATAGAGCCCCCGAGCTCTCTCGCAGTCCACAATCCCTCCCCGAGCTCCCGAGCCTCTCCTCGCCCTCGTTGCCGCCATGGCCGCCGCGGAGCTGCACTCGAATCCGAGCCGTAGCTCTTCCCCCTCCCTCTCTGCGGTGTGCTAGACCCCCTCCAGATCCCGGTGAACATCTTCCTCTCTTCATCCCCTCGCCGGAGTAGCTCTGGCCGCCGCCACCGCTGCTCTCTGTCCCCGCCTGGCGCCGCATCCCTGCTCCTCCCCGACGCTGGTTTCTCCTCTGGACGGGTGCGGTGGGCCGCGCCGCGCTCGCCGGTGGCCTCCCCTTGGCCGGAGTTGGCCAGAGCCGACGAGCCCATCGCCGGCCAGGCCCTGCCGCGCCTCTGTCTCGCCTCTCTCTCTGCTTCTGTCGGGCGCGAGAGGAAGAAGGAGATGGGAGGATAGAGAAGCAGGTGCGGGACCCAACTGTCAATGAGAGGAGGGTGTGGCCCCGCTGGCCACGTCGGATAAGTGGACACGCCCGACCCGAAAGCCGTTTCCCCGTGATGAAGGCGTAATCAGGCAAATACGTTTCCCAGGTTAGAAAGCGCATTCCTTTGTTTCTTTAGATCAAAATACATTTTCATTTCCCTGAAGGCGTATTCTCAAAAAGGCGCTTTCTCTTTTCAGCTCAGCCGGCTGAAGTGCTTATTTTGCGAACGTTCACTGCTTTAGTTGCTTTTCTGCCTAAAAAGTGAACGGCCACAACTTTGCGCTCGTAACACCGATTGAGGTGATTCCAACGCTCACGTTCTCTATTCATCGAGCCCTTTCCGTTGGTATCATTTTCATAATGTTTTCACACAGTGAAAATGACCATTTTGCCCTTGCCCGTAAACAGCCCCCTTTGAGAGAGAACTGTTTTCGGCAAATCTTTCCGCGATCGTTTCACACTTCTTCCCGGAGTATTTGTCGAGCCCCAGGCAAGCCAACCTCTTGTCATGGGCCCCGAACTTGCATGTTGACTTTGCTTACACCTTGTGTGTGTGTAGTTGCAGCTGTTTCTTATCGTTTTCGTTTGGAGTCATTTCGTTATGTCTATCATGCATGCTTGTGTTTTCATAATATCTTTTGCCATGCTAATTAGAATGTTGTTATTGATAATGCCATGTCACTACTCTACTTTATTTTCATGACATCGTTATAAAATGCTATGTTGATTGTAATGCACCGTGGATATGCTAGTACTTGGTATTGTCATGTTCTTTATGCTGTAGTTGTTCACTTGAGAAGTTCGGTATTTTATTAAAGCATTTGTATGATGCATGTTCATTTTTGCATCCATGTTCAATGACGGAGAAGCTAATAAATTGACTTAATAATAATAAACCTCCTCCGTCATCGATGGGATCAAGTCATAGTCCCACCAAATAAATTTTTTTCAGTGCAGCCACATTTGCCTTTATGGGAAGGCCTTAATGCGATCTATTATCGTGCCTCTCGCAGGTGCCTCCAAAGAGGGAAGGTCATGGGCGCGTGCTACCCTGATCAGGTAGGCAGACATAACCTTGTGTGCCCGTTGTTGAAATTATGGTACCGTGTCTCTGTGTGGGACGTTTATGTTTTGGCCACGACGGTGGTCGTTGTGTCTTTGGTAGACACGGGGCCACCCAGGACTAGCCTAGTGGGAAGTGAGTCGGAGTGGTCGGGAGAGTGTCATGGCAGTAGGTCAGTTTCATCGGAATGCCGTTGGTCCTCCCGAATGGGATGACGAGGCCATGGGTTCGATGGTGTGGGTACAGTGCACTACCTCTGTAGAGTGTATATAAAGTCTATCAATAGCAACATAGTTCGTAGTACGTCACACTATCAGGTCTTGGTCAAAATGGAGGATAAACCTGAAATAGTTAAGTAAATGAATGTGGTAACAAGAATGTGGTGACTTGGACTATGAGATAGTCGTGAGAAGTCACGGTGATGTTTTGATATGATCACGAGACGAGGTCTCGGTGAGTGTTGGAGACCAAGTATTGGTCATGGTTGTGATCGCCGGAAAGATCACCGTTTGGTTGCGAGGCAACCCGTTGGTAAGAGAGTCCGAGGGACTCAGTGCACCAGTTTGATTGCATTGCATGAGTAATATGTTGTTATTTGCATTTAAAGAACCATGGCAGAACAGAAGAAGGCTGCATAAAGTTAACATGTTATGTCTGCATTGAATATGACCGGTAGTTTATTTTCAGCATAGTTTCAAGATGCCATGCCATGCTTGGATGGATTATGCCATGATTGAGATGATATGCTATGTTTTGCTATTTCCATGTTAGAAGCATGTTTTGATATGCCATGTTATTGCCATGATAGTAGATGCTATGATGTTCAAGCTTAGTTGATCTTTATCATGCCATGGTTCTTGCCTTGTCTTCTACTTGTGTGGATGCTATGTATTTGGTTGTCTTGCAAGTACATTCAATGTACTAACCTGGCGTGTCATGCCAGTTTTGTAGGTCATACCCGAAGTGTTCTCTTGACCCGTCGTGCTAGGCCGTAACCTTGCCAGTCCTGTGAGTTGTAGAGCCCAGCCAAAGTTGTTATGCTGCCAAACCAAGACTTCTGCTGCCATTTAAATAGCCTCAGGGCTATGCCAGATAATTGTATTCATCAATGATGTAATCTTCTATACATGTATTAGATGAATATTCTTGTACCTGGAATGCTGTATCATGGACCTGTCATGCGTCAGGTGTTATCCTGGGCTGACGTGCGAAGCCCCCCTGCTCCATGCGGATCAGGGTGTGTCGGTGTCAAAACCGGCGGATCTCGGCTAGGGGGTCCCGAACTGTGCGTCTAAGGCAGATGGTAACAGGAGGCAGGGGACACGATGTTTTACCCAGGTTCGGGCCCTCTGGATGGAGGTAAAACCCTACGTCCTGCTTGATTTATTCTTGATGATATGAGTATTACAAGAGTTGATCTACCACGATATCGGAGAGGCTAAACCCTAGAAGCTAGCCTATGGTATGATTGTATGTTGTCCTACGGACTAAAACCCTCCGGTTTATATAGACACCGGAGAGGGTTAGGGTTACACAAGGTCGGTTACAAAGGAGGAGATATCTATATCCGTACTGCCTAGCTTGCCTTCCACGCCAAGTAGAGTCCCATCCGGACACGAGACGAAGTCTTCAATCTTGTATCTTCATAGTCCAACAGTCCGACCAAAGGATATAGTCCGGCTGTCCGGAGACCCCCTAATCCAGGACTCCCTCAGTAGCCCCTGAACTAGGCTTCAATGACGATGAGTCTCGCACGCAGTGTTTTCTTCGGCATTGCAAGGCGGGTTCTTCCTCCGAATACAGCACGGAAGAATTTGAATACATGGATAGTGTCCGACCCTGCAAAATAAGTTCCACATACCACCGTAGAGAGAATAATATTTCCACAAATCTAATCTGCTGACTTGTTTTGGTAACATGACATTAAGCCATGGCCCGGTGATTATTCGAACCATTTCCTTTAACTAGCCCCACACATAACGCGAGGCAGTTTTTTGACACGTCTTGTCAAAGCAGAGATCGTGTCCCCCTTATTACGGGATTCTCATCAATACGGGCATGGGTAACCCAACTGCGCCATCGATTATGGCCCTTGGGGAATAAGCGAGTTTTACCAGGCTAGTGGGGGCGCATGGCTTCGGCCGCCCTTATAAAGGGATAAGGTTTAACCTTTTTCTACCACGCCTTCTTCCTCCTTGCCTATCCATTCTTGCGCACTCGAGCTCCAACGCCCAAGTCCACATCCTTCCCCTCAACCTTCTCCAAACATGTCCGAAGCGGGGGACAAATGGATGGCTTCCTCCGTTACGGAGGGGCACATCAAAAAGCTGCGCGGCGCCGGATACTTAGCCGCGAATATCGCGCATCGGCTGCCCGCTGCGGGGCAGATCGTTCCTACCCCGGAACCTCATGAGAGGGTAGTTTTCCTCCACCACTTACTCCATGGATTGGGGTTTCCCCTTCACCCATTCGTCCGTGGTCTCATGTTCTAATACGGGATGGACTTTCATGATCTGGCCCCGAACTTCATCCTCAACATTTCGGCGTTCATCGTCATCTGTGAGGCTTTCCTCCGCGTTCGGCCCCACTTCGGCCTGTGGCTGAAGACCTTTAACATCAAGCCGAAGGTGGTGGGAGGCCAACAAGCAGAATGTGTTGGAGCCATGGTGGGAAAGATGCCCAATGTCACATGGTTGAGGGCTCCTTCGTGGAGACCATAAAGGGGTGGCAATCAGCCTGGTTCAACATCACCGAGCCGCGCGACACCAAATGGGCGGCGGCTCCCGAGTTTCGATCCAGATTCCCTACATGGCTCACTTCCTGGAAAGAGAAGGGCTTGTCGTGGGGTTCATCGGTGGAGCTGGATGGACTCCAGAAATGTATCCGGAGTATGGCAAGCAAGAAGCTCAAGCTTGTCAACATAGTCCAGGTCATGCTCATCCGCCGGATCCTGCTGTGTCAACAACGGGATTTTAACTTGTGGGAGTTCGACCCGGCCCAGCACCAGACTCTGAGCGAGCTCTTCGATATGATGCACGAGGACGTCTGGAGGGTGCTGTTCAAGGGTGCCGAGGTCCCTCCCTCTCTCGCCGAGGACCACGGGCTAAGCGCAAAGCGCCTAGCGCGTTCGGTGAGTTCTATACATCCAGTAGGATATTTGTTTCCCCTAGCTTAATCATGTGCGGGGTCTGAGCTCCATACCTTTGACAGGACTGGGTGGAGACGTCGGGGCAGATTAACTGTCCGGCCCCTCAGCCCGAAGACACTGCGGACGCTCTCCTGACGGAGATGCTGACTCCGGCTCCTTACAAGGTGCCGGTGAAGACCAAGAAGGCCAAGGGAACCCGAAAGAGTTCCCGGCGCCAGGTGATATCGGACTCATCGTCCGAGGACTCCTTGGCGCACTCCTCCCACGAAGACGAGGAGGAAGATGAAGACGCTCCCCCTCCAGTCTGGGGAGACAAGAAAAGGAAGGCCGCCCCAACTGGGGGGGGGGGGCGAAGGGTCCAAGAAGGGAAGGACTCTCCTTCCGGACAGTTCCACTAGGGCCAAGTCATAATCACGATTCGGCGTTAGGAGAAGCAGTGCGACAAAGGAATTCTATGAGCTACTCTGGTATCTGAATACTTATGACTTTGCCAGGGGCTTGGCCCTGGGCAGCCACTCGTCTTCCCCTGGCAAAGTCATAAGTATTCGGATACCAGAGTAGCTCATAGAATTCCTTTGTCGCACTGCTTCTCCTAACGCCGAATCGTGATTATGCAGACCGCCCGAGCCCGTATCGACGTATCCTCGTCGGACGGCTCCCTGGACCCTTCGGATATGGATAGCGATCCACTTCCGACCGCCACCTCCCCTTGCCCTACAGACAACGCCGAGGTGTTGTCTCAAGAGGCACCGGGTCAAGGGGAGACAATCCCGGAGGCGCCTCAAGGCGACCTTCCGGACTCCGGGAGCAGAGGGAACAAGGCCCCCGAGGGCTCTGAGTTCGGCCCTCAGCCGAACACCGCATCGGAACCTCCAGTGGTTTCGGACTCGGGCAGGTGGCCTCCTTCCAAGAGGGGCAAGACGGCTGTGCCGGTGACCTCTGTCCATCCAGAGGCACCGGACAATCTGCTGGGAGCGCTTCGCAGCGCTTCCATCAACGAGGAGCACCGCACTATTATGAGTGCGGTGGTCTAGAAGGTTCAGTCCGCCAAGAGCGGACTGACTGAAGCCTGTGCCAGCCTTCTAACAGGCTTTGAGGTAAGTATTTGAAATATGGGGAAAAATATTACCGCATAGACAGTAGCCCCTGATGCTCTGTTCGGTGTTCACAAAGAAAAGACGAATAGAGGATCAAACAATATCGCAGGAGTCTAACATAAGTATGTCAATATGCGTATGCAGGCTTCGCTGCTGGCATCTGCCGCACTGACTGCGGAGGTCGCCGCACTAAAGTAGGACCTTAAAGGGTCCAAGGAAGAGCTCGGCCTTGCCAAGAGGCAGCTCGAGGAGAACAAAGGTAAGTAGTACCTAGTCTATGGATATGTATAAAAAGAATGCGATTGCAAAATGACAGGATCATCGTAAATTTGCCAGGGGCCACGACCGATGTGGCGACCCTGAAGCAAGCGCTACCCGAGGCCGAAAACAAAGCGGCCAAGGAGCGCACCGAGCGAGAAAGGCATGAGGCTCGGGTGGGCAAGGTGCAGTAAGAGCTCCACGCTCTCGTGACAAAGCACGAGGCATTGGAGCTTGACTTGAAGACGCGAGAGTCCGAGCTTGCCGCGGCCCTCGAGAGCGCAAAGAATGCCAAGGCCGAAGCCCAAAAGACCCTCCAGGAGATTGATGCGATGAAGAAGATAGCGGCGGGTAAGGCATTCTATATGCAAAGCAAGCATGTGAAAGTAAATTACTTGTTACTTACCCGAATCCGGAGCTCTCCAGGAGCATTCACAGATTTGCCCCGCAGTGTATCGGATGCCGCAACGTTTTACCAGGCCGAGGAGGGAAGCTCAACAGAGAAGTTGTTCTGGGCCCAATATAATGGGACCGAACACCCGGTGCCTATGAGCGACCAGCTAAAGCAGCCGTTCGAGCTACACAAGGCAGCCGAACAGGCCATAAAGGGCTTTATAGTCCGGCTGTGGCCTGGCAACGCCCTTCTGAACAGCTACTTCGGCCTGGTGAGGCGGCTTGTGGATGCCTGCCCACGGCTGGAAGTCGTCAAGAGGTTCGTCTGCATCGAAGGTGCACGCCGGGCTTTCGCCCGTGTGAAGGTGCAATGGGCCAAGCTAGACGCCGTGAAGCTGATCAAGGAAGGGCCGCCGAAGGGCAAGGAGCATCGCCACCCCGAGATGTACTATGAGGGTGTCCTGAAGGGTGCCCGTCTCGTAGCGGACAAGTGTACCAAAGATACAATATTTGAGTAAACCCGCTCGTGTAATCCTGTATTCATGAAAACTTGTTCATGTGCGCTATGCAACGCTTGTTTGAATTTAAAATATTACCTTCTGTTCGGCTGTTTATCAGATCTGAGAGATGGCTAGTCGTCGGCTTCTGCCCCCATGCCACAAGTGCTGGGGTGTTCGGGATAAACCTGAGCACTCTTGTTCCCATTTTTGGGTCCTTTGAGGGAGGTGCTCAGCACAACGAACAAAGCAATCGGACTATAATGCGTTATCACTCTCAGTTAGCCATAGAATTCTATAATTTTAAATTTCGGCAAAGCCCCTAGTATTCGGAAGGCCGAATCTGGGGCGCGATACACGCCTTAAGCCGGACAGGGCCGACTCCTCGCTCTAAGCGGCATATGTCTTTAAGGACTCAAAAACCTGTCGAACAACGACCAGTCTCTCGCCTTATCATGATAGTCAGTTTTAGCTTTCTCTACCGAGGTGCTTAGCCCAGCAGAATCGGGGCACAATCGCAGTAGTTCTCCCAGTGCTACCTTAGCCGATATAGCGGAACGTATGGTACCAAAACATGGGAGCCGGGCAAACCCAACTATTGACCCAAGACATGATTTGGAGCTGATGCATATAATGCTATAAGTTCGGGGTGCCGCATTGTCGAAAGTGTTCGGACTTCTCACGCCGTATTGTGGGGTATGCTTAAGCCCCTAGCGTATTGGCCTTACCAGAGTGTACGGGTGCTGGATGTCACGAATGAACATATATATATATAAACAAGAATGCAATAAAAGCCTTAATGCAATGCATTGTTTATTAAAAAACGTGCGTTAGAGCAGAATGATACAGGTAGTGCGATAAGCAAAAAGTAGGACTATGTCCCCTCCAAGGGCAAGCTGAGGAATAATATTAAAGCAAGTATTTCACTCGTTATCGCAATCCACCTGGGAGTTCCGTGGTGTGATGTAGCTTTCTGCCTCCTTGGTTGCTGCATCATGTATTCGACAATCATGCTGCCGGACAGGGTTTCCAGAGATTAATGTCCTGAAAGAGAGAAGAATAACAAAGCGGGAAGCCCCTAGTGCGGTTTAAGCCGCGTCTTGGGGCGTGCCGTAGTCGTGCCCCCTTTCCCACCTGTGCCCATGGTATTTTTAATGCGTAATTATGTACGGTTGGCAAGGGTTTCGCCATTTGGCTGGGACCGGGGTGGGGGCCACATTGCTATGCAAGCTCGGAACATGTGAGGCGGTCCTATTAATGATTACTCCGGGCATGCTTGAAGGTGTTTGGGTCCTTAAACGCCGAACTAGTGGATTGCCTTAAGAGGCTGCTTTGTGCTTCTGCTGCGAGGGCCGCAGTGTGCTCCTCCGTTCGGAGAGAGCGCTCTGTGTTTCCGTTAACTGTAATGACCCCCTGAGGTCCTGGCATCTTGAGCTTGAGGTATGCATAATGCGGTACCGCATTGAATCTCGCAAATGCGGTTCGCCCGAGCAGTGCATGATAACCGCTGCGGAACGGGACTATATCGAAGATTAACTCTTCGCTTCAGAAGTTATCCGGGGATCCGAAGACCACTTCCAGTGTGACTGAGCCTGTGCAATGGGCCTCTACACCTGGTATGACGCCTTTAAAGGTCATTTTTGTGGGTTTGATCCTTGAGGGGTCTATACCCATTTTGTGCACTGTGTCCTGGTAAAGCAGGTTCAGGCTGCTGCCGCCATCCATAAGGACTCGAGTGAGGTGAAATCCGTCAATGATTGGGTCTAGGACCATTGCGGCGAATCCGCCATGACGGATACTAGTGGGGTGGTCCCTGCGATCGAAGGTCATCAGACAGGAGGACCATGGGTTGAACTTTGGGGCGACTGGCTCCAATGCATATACGTCCCTGAGCGCATGCTTCCGCTCCCTCTTGGGGATGTGGGTTGCGTATATCATGTTCACCGTCCGCACTTGTGGGGGGAACCTCTTCTGTCCTCCGGTGTTCGGTTGCCGGGGCTCTTCCTCGTCATCGTTATGTGGCCCCTTATCTTTGTTTTCGGCGTTTAACTTGCCGGCCTGCTTGAATACCCAACAATCCCTATTGGTGTGGTTGGCTGGCTTGTCGGGGGTGCCGTGTATTTGACATGAGCGATCGAGTATGCGGTCCAAACTGGACGGGCCCGGAGTGCTTCTTTTAAATGGCTTTTTCCACTAACGGGGTTTAGAGCCTTTGAATCCGACATTGACTGCCGTATCCTCGGTATTGTCGCTGTTAATGCGGCGCTTATGTTTGTTGCGATGTGACCTGCCATTCCCATCCTTGGTATCCGAAGTACCACGGTTCTTTGACATGTTATTACTGCGAGACAGCCAGCTGTCTTCTCCCGCACAAAAGTGGGTCATGAGTGTCGTGAGGGCTGCCATAGATTTCGGCTTTTCGTGACCAAGGTGCCGGGATAGCCACTCGTCGCAGATGTTGTGTTTAAAAGCTGCTAGGGCCTCTGCATCTAGACAGTCAACGATTTGATTTTTCTTTGTTAGGAACCGTGTCCAAAATTGCCTGGCCGATTCCTCTGGCTGCTGAGTTATATGGCTCAGGTCATCGGCGTCTGGTGGTCGCACATAAGTGCCCTAAAAGTTGTCGAGGAATGTGGCTTCCAGATCTTCCCAACAGCCAATGGACTCTGCTGGCAAGCTGTTGAGCCAATGCCGAGCTGGTCCTTTAAGTTTGAGTGGAGGTATTTGATTGCGTGTAGGTCATCACCGCGGGCCATGTGGATGGGTAGGAGGAAATCCTCGATCCATACTGCAGGATCTGTCGTGCCGTCGTACGATTCTATGTTTACGGGTTTGAAACCCTCTAGGATTTGATGATCCATTACTTCATCTTTGAAGCATAAGGGGTGTGCGGCACCTCTGTACCGGGCTATATCGCGACGCAGCTCCAATGAGTCTTGCCCGCTGTGTTCGGCCCGGCCGGATTTACTTTTACTGCATCCGGTGTGACGTTTATCGTCTCGCATAGTGGCGCGCCCTCGTGATCCGTAGATCGATCTTGCATGTTTTGCTTTGTCCTCCAATACGTCTCGCAGGTCTGGCGTGTTTCCCCATGCCTTTTTATTTGAATGGCACCAGGGTACAGGCTGAGCTTTTGGCTGGAATGCCTCTCTATCGCAGCCACAAGGTGGCCGATCAGCCACATCATACGCTTCTTCCTCCAGTCGGGGTAGCAACCTGCATTTTGGGTAACTCTTGGAGGGGCGTTCGAGTTTATATTCCTCGGCCGCGAGGACTTCAGTCCATCTGTCAGCTAGCAGATTTGATTAGCTTGAAGCTGCTACTGCTTTTTCTTAAGGCTATTTGCCGTGGCTATAAGCCGGCGCTTGAAGCGCTCTTGTTCGACGGGATCCTCTGGCACGACGAATTCGTCATCGTCGAGGCTTGCCTCGTCTTCGGAGGGGGGCATGTAATTATCATCCTCCGCCTCTCCATCCGCCGCTCTCTCTGGAGGGCTGGCCTCTCCATCCTCCTGTCCTATATCGTGCTGGAGGGGATTGTTGCCATCTTCGGCACTATCCGGAGTGTTATTATCTCCTGTGCCGGTATCACCACTTTTGCTTTGGCGGGACTTAGAGTGGCGCCGCTGACGTCGGCGCTTGGGTTGCTTCTTGGAGGGGTCATCCTCCATTGTCTCATCGCCATTGCCTTCTTTGGGTGTGTCCACCATGTATATATCGTATGATGAGGTGGCTGTACAGTGCCTTGTGGGCAATGGTTCCTCTTCGTCTCCCGCATCGTTGTCCATACCGTCGATGTCTTCGGAGTCGAAGTCGAGCATGTCGGTTAAGTCATCGACAGTGGCTACTAAGTGGGTGGTGGGCGGGCAGCGAATTTCTTTGTCATCCGCCTCCCAATCCTGTCGGACATAGTTCGGCCAGGATCCTCCTGACAAGGAGATAGACCTTAACGAGTTCAGTATGTCGCCAAAGGGCGAGTGCTGAAAAACATCCGCGGAGGTAAACTCCATGATCGGCGCCCAATCGGATACGCTAGGAACGGGCGCATGCGGTTCGGAGTCCGTGGCCGGAGAAGGATCCGGCAGTCTGACAACACGGCTCTCGTGCAGGGTAATGTCGATGTTCGGCTCGATCTCCGCTGAGGGTAAGGCCTTCGTGGCGGGGTCCATCCACCCGTCCATGGACGGCGCAACTGGCTCCGAATTGGGGGTCGGAGCGGCTGCTGGTGCGATCTCCTGAACACTGTCTGATGGTAGAGCTAAATCGTACTCATCATGACCGCCTGACGCACAAGGCAGAGGCTCGAATCCGTCGAAGATCAAGTCTCCGCGGATATTGGCCGGGTAGTTTAAGCTTCCAAACCTGACCTG
This sequence comes from Triticum aestivum, assembly GCF_018294505.1. NCBI lineage: Eukaryota > Viridiplantae > Streptophyta > Magnoliopsida > Poales > Poaceae > Triticum > Triticum aestivum. The sequence continues at coordinate 174,500,359 of NC_057797.1, read as the reverse complement.
GTGGCCAGGGGCGTAACTTTTGATCTACTCCAGATGGCCAAGCGAGTTGGCCCGCAGTGCGAAGCCGCCGAACACAAAGATCTGTCCGGGGAGAAAAGTCTCACCCTGGACTGCATCGCTACCGATGATCGTAGGAGCCATCAAGCCTAACGGCGATGACACAGAGGAACTCTCAATGAAAGCACCAATGTCGGTGTCAAAACCGGCAGATCTCGGGTAGGGGGTCCCGAACTGTGTGTCTAAGGCGGATGGTAACAGGAGGCAGGGGACACAATGTTTTACCCAGGTTCGGGCCCTCTTGATGGAGGTAAAACCCTACGTCCTGCTTGATTTATTCTTGATGATATGAGTATTACAAGAATTGATCTACCACGAGATCGGAGAGGCTAAACCCTAGAAGCTAGCCTATGGTATGATTGTATGTTGTCCTATGGACTAAAACCCTCCGGTTTATATAGACACCGGAGAGGGTTAGGGTTACACAAGGTCGGTTACAAAGGAGGAGATATCCTTATCCGTACTGCCTAGCTTTCCTTCCACGCCAAGTAGAGTCCCATACGGACACGATACGAAGTCTTCAATCTTGTATCTTCATAGTCCAACAGTCCGGCCAAAGGATATAGTCTGGCTGTCCGGAGACCCCCTAATCCAGGACTCCCTTAGGGTGCCACATGGCCACATACGTACATACGGGCAGGGTCTCGAACACCTACTCGCGCATACGTACGGCCAGGTCTCGTGTACATGGCTGGGTTGGAACGGAGAAACTGCGTCATCGTCGTGTTCATGGGGAGCCAACCGGCTGGGTCGGAACAAAATGCGTCGTCGTGTTCATCGGGAGGTCTTGGACAGAACATCCGAAGGCAACGAGGCCTGGCGTACTGCAGAACGGAGGAAACGGCCTTGTGTTCGACCGGCCACGGTCGAAACTGGATCCTGTTCATCTAGAGGGGTCTGGCGTACCGCAAAACGGAAGAAACAGGGGTCCTGTTGAACGGGAGGGGTGTGGCGTACAGCAAAATAGAGGAAACGGACTTGTGTTGGAGTGCTACGGTCGAAACGGGGGTGCTGTTCATCGGGAGGGGTGTGGCATACTGCAAAACGGGACTCCACGGGAAACTGTTCATCTCGACCGTCGACCCCCTCCAGCCTCCACGGGCTACTGTTCATCCACCGTCGAACTCCTCCAGCCTCCACCTGCGACTGTTCATCCACGGGCTCTTGGTCATCCAGCCTCCACCGCGCGCTACTCCACCAGCTACTGTTCAACCAGCCCTCTCCATGGGCTCCTGTTCAACCACCCCTCCACGGGCTACTGTTCATCCAGCCCTCCACCGTCTACTATTCATCCAGCCCTCCACGGGGTGGTCCTGTTCATCCTGCCCTCCACGGGGTCCTATTCATCCAGCCCCAACCGGCTCGATCGGTCGGGGTCCTGTTCATCCAGAGGCAACACCACGGGGTCATGTTCATCCACCCCCACCGGGAACTATTCATCCAAACCCCCAGCAACGCTCACTATTCATCCAAAGGCAGCATCGATCGGCTTCAGTTAGCAGCAGTAGCAAATGAATAGCTTGATCTGGTTCAGTTAACAGCCATCGATCGATCGCTCGGGTTTAGTAACGCGTAGCTTGCAGTGCAATCACTCGGGTTTAGTTAGAGCCCAACGCCTCGCTCTGGTTCAGTTAGAGCCCAACGCCTTGCACCCACGCGCGTGCGTGTATGAGAGAAACGCACATCGCTCGGCTCCGACCACCCACCGTAACTGGGAACACCCCGATGTTTTCCTCGCCCTCGCTTCTACCATGGTTTTTTCCGTCATGGACGGCCCAAAGAATGTCATGCAGCTACGTCTCTGGCTCGCCCAGGACAAAAAGCCCATTTTCTGTCATGATTTTTTGTCATAGAAGTAGGACCCCACCACATCTATGATGATACCGGGTTTTGTCACAATTATCGTCATAGAAGTGTCATAAGTATGACAGAAAAAAATTCGTTTGGCCCAAAATGTCACAGATGTGTCTTTTTTATAATGCATGTTCGTGATCTCATCCGGGACTCCGAACAACATTCACTCACCAAATCTCATATAATATAATATCGCCCTCGAACGTTAAGCGTGCGGACCCTACGGGTTCAAGAACTATGTAGACATTACCGAGACACCTCTCCCGTCAATAACCAATAGCGGAACCTGGATGCCCATATTGGCTCCTACATATTCTACGAAGATCTTTATCGATCTAACCGTTATGACAACATACTTTATTCCCTTTGTTTATCGGTATGTTATTTGCCTAAGATTCGATCGTCGGTATCTTTATACCTAGTTCAATCTCGTTACCGGAAAGTCTGTTTACTCGTTCCATAATACATCACCTCATGAACAACTCCTTAGTCGTTTGCTTGCAAGCTTATAATGTGTATTACCGAGAGGGCCCAGAGATACCTCTCCGATACTCGGAGTGACAAATCCTAATCTGGATCTATGCCAAATCAACAAACACCTTTGGAGATACCTGTAGAGCATCTTTATAATCACCCAGTTATGTTGTGACATTTGATAGCACACAAGGCATTCCTCCGGTATCCGGGTGTTGCATAATCTCATAGTCGAAGGAATATGTATTTGACATGAAGAAAGCAATAGCAATAAAACTGAACGATCAATATGCTAAGCTAACAGATGGATCTTGTCCATCACATCATTCTCCTAATGATGTGATCCCGTTATCAAATGACAACTCATGTCCATGGTCAGGAAACCTTAATCATCTTTGATCAACGAGCTAGTCAAGTAGAGACTCACTAGGGACAAAGTCTTTGTCTATATATTCACAAATGTATTTAGGTTTCCGATCAATACAATTCTAGCATGAATAATAAACATTTATCATGAATAAGGAAATATAAAATAACAACTTTATTATTGCCTCTAGGGCATATTTCCTTCACATGCTTGTCTGGCTACATCATCTTGGCTATCCAACTTGAACCTCATCCATTAAAAATTATGGGAGTCTCATTACCAACAACCTAGAAAGTATGGGACAGAGTAAGACGATATTACTAATTTCCATACATAACCATACTTACAGATAAATGATTGAGGAAGGTGTTGTACTGGGTTTCGTCTTTGTCATTCCTGTACTGAATCCATGTTGGGAGGATATGTGCATGCCACCTAACATCAACCAATGCCTCTGATACTAACTTGGTTGATTCTGTAGCATCACATGGCCTTTTTAAACCTGCCTCAAAATGGATCTCCATTCTTCCTCCTCTAGATTTAGCTAACCTATCGAGCATTATCCCTGATGTCTGTTTCCTCTTGCACCTAGGTGCTAGTCCAACAATGAACATAGGAAGTGTTAGTGTACATCAAACTGTGAGACTACATATAAAGAAGCATGCAACTATAACTTGACTCCAGCAACAACCTTCTTGTTGTTGAAGCTCACAAGGTTCATCTGATCTTGCCAACTCGTCTGGTGTCAAGAGTGCTTCGAAAGTAGTGTCAGGTGGCAAGGGAGCTTGGGAACTTGCTGCTAGCTGAGTTCACAAACGAGTAACTAGTGCAGCTGGTGGTACTGTGGAAGGTGTTGCAACAACTAGGGCTGTCGCTTCTTGTTTGGTGGCAACTATTAGTTTTTGTTTGGATTGTCATGCAGCTCGTGTAGCACGGGATATCGTGTTTGTACAATTTTCTGGTGGACCATCAGTACCTTCTATTGCACCATCAGTACCAGCAGGAATCTGCATAATTTTTCCACTTTTGTTTCTGTGCGTCCTGAGTACTAACACCATCCCCTGCCATTCTATGTTCCTTCCTCTTTCTCTATGCCATGTCAAGTCAAGCCAACAAGAAAAAGGAATAAAAATTTAATTCTTTAGAATAAATTGATGCGTGATACAGATGAACTGAGCTTTGATGTTAGACAACCACATGATAGGAGGATGTAATATGTACGAAAAATAGGACGGCATGAGAAAATCAGAACTATGATGTGTAAACTAAGTAGAAGGAATTTCAACAAATTAGAAGAAATGCAATGGATGGTACACACCATATGAAAGATTCTACAAATATTGCTCTACCAAGTTAACAGTGTCTCGTCATAACTGGCATTTAAACAAAGATGAAGCAGTACGAGAAATAAATCACATGCAAGATGCAAACAACAGCACACCACCAAGTTAAAGGTCTCCTGTCATTAGTGCCATTGCGTACTCATAACTATGATGTGTAACTAAGCAGAAGGCATTTCAACAAATTAAAAGCAATGAAAGCTAGACTCTATTTGTAAGACACAACGAATATCACTCTACCATGTTAAAATTGTATCGTCATTAGTGCCATTTCAACAAATTAGTAGTACAAGCTAGAAAATAATGCGAGATGTAAACTATATCAGACTCCCAAGATAAACGTGTCTTGTGAAAAGTGATTGTTGCAGGTTACACAACAATTGTACTTTGATGTAAGAACAAGGTGTGATAGACAGATATTGTATGTTCTAGAAACAGGAACACATGTCTTATTCACGAGTATAATGTGTAAAGTAAACAAATGGAATTCAACAAAATTAGAAGCAATACAAGCTAGATATCATATATAATATGCAACCACATATAACATTGCCATGTTAGATGGAGCACTTGTGATGGTGGACAAGGGGAGACATGCTCATCATCACACTGCTACATTGAGTGTCTATGCATGTGTTGTCTTCCAAATATTGTTGGGGGGATGGTGGAGTAGAATCTGTAGAGGCCCTCTGTTTCAGTTGTTTGGAAGGAGCACCTTTATCCACTGCCTTGCTAATTTCCTTCCGCTTTATTGATTTTGCATTATCAAGTAAAACCGACAAGAAAAAGCAATAAAATTCACTCTTCAGAACTCATTCATGCATGACACTGACAATCACTTCTTGATGTAAGGCAAACACATGATACGAGGATGGAATATGTACGAAAAATAGGACAACATGGCATATTCACAACTATTTGTGTAAACTAAGCAGAAGCCATTTCAACAAATTAGAAGGAATGCAAGCTAGACACCACATGAAAGATGTAACAAATATGACTCTACCAAGTTAAAAGCGTCCCATCATAAATGGCATTTCAACAAATTAGAAGCAGTGCATGCTATAAACCATATGAAGATGCAACCAATATCACTCTGCATATACTAAAGGTGTCTTGTCATAATTGATTGACGCGAGATACAAAAAAATAGTAGTCTTATGTAAGGACATGCTTAATAGACAGATGTGCTATGTACCAAAAACAGGAAGGCATGTCACATTAACAGGTATAATGTATAAACTAAGCATAATAACACATGCAATTTAACCAGATTGGAAGAATTACAATCTAGACACTATATGCAACATGCAACCACATATCACGCTGCCAAGTTAGAGCAAGCACATGCGATGGTGGTGTAGGGGAAATGCGGTCATCAACTATAGAGCTATGTTGACTATCTTCATCTAGCATTGTTGTTTCTTGCGAATCATGTGGGGAGGCTCACACTGCATTCTTTAAAAGAGAATCTTTTCACATAGTAATCCATGGGACTGACTGTCTCATCATAAGTGATTGATGAGGGATACACAAGAACATTAGTTTGATGCAAGAACATGGTTAATAGACAGATGTACTAGTATGTACCAAAAATAGGAAGGCATGTCATATTCAAAGGTATAATGTGTAAGCTAAGCATATGCAATTTAACCAAATTGGAAAGCAATACAAGCTAAAGACCCGGCTGGAGTGGTGAGCATGATCATCAAGGGCCTGAGAGCCTGGTGGGAGGCGGGCTGCTTCGCCTCCATCGTGGCTTTTTAGTTGGCTTGCAGGTGATGCCTGTCTATGCTGGGCTTGTCACTGGCTCGGCCAGTGCCCTGACTAGCTATTTGGCATCTGGTGCTCCCTGGATGGTGGTTCATGTAAAAATATCTTCCCTTATCTTAATAAAGACCGACTTCGGCCTTTTGAATACAAGCTAGACACCATATACAACATGCAACCACATGTGACACCGCGAAGTTAAAGCAAGCACCTAGGATGGTGGTTCATGGCGAGCGAAATTGATACGTCCATTTTGCATCATGTTTTCTTACAGTTATTTATAATGTTTTTATCCATAATAATGTTTTTGGAGTAAATCTAATGCCTTTTATCTCATAATTTGCAAGGTACACACCAAGAGGGAGAATTCCGGCAACTGGAAATCTGGACCTGGAAAAGCTATGTCAGGCTACCTATTCTGCACAACTCCAAACAAGCTAAAACTTCACGGAGATTTTTATGGTATATTTAAGAATTATTGGAGCAAATAACTACTAGAGGGGCCCCACCAGGTGGGCAGAAACACCTGGGCATGCCAGGGAGCCCAGGCGCACCCTGGTGGGTTGTGCTCACCCAGGCCCACCTCCGGTGCCCATCTTCTGGTATATAAGTCATTTTGACCTAGAAAAAATAAGGAGAGGGCTTTCAGGACGAAGTGCTGCCGCCTCGAGGCGGAACTTGGGCAGGAGCACTTTTGCCCTCCGGTGAAGCGATTCTGCCAGGGGAACTTCCCTCCCGGAGGGGGAAATCATCATCATCATCACCAACAACTCTCCCATCTTGTGGAGGGAAATCTCCATCAACATCTTCAACAACACCATCTCCTCTCAAGACCTCGTTCATCTCTTATGTTCAATCTTGTTACCGAAACTATATATTGGTGCTTGTGGGTGACTAGTAGTGTTGATTACATCTTGTAGTTGATTACTATATGGTTTATTTGGTGGAAGATTATATGTTCAGATCCAATATGCTATTTAATACTCCTCTAGTCATGAGCATGTTTATTATTTGTGAGTAGTTACCTTTGTTCTTGAGGTCACGGGAGAAATCATGTTGCAAGTAATCATGTGAATTTGATATGTGTTCGATATTTTGATAGTATGTATGTTGTGATTCCCTTAGTGGTGTCATGTGAACGTCGACTACATGACACTTCACCATATTTGGGCCTAAGGAAATGCATTGTGGAGTAGCATTAGATGACGGGTTGCGAGAGTGACAGAAGCTTAAACCGGATGGATCCAAAAGTTTAATGCTATGGTTAGAATTTATTCTTAATACTTTTCTCGTAGTTGTGGATCCTTGCAGGAGGGTTAATCATAAGTAGGAGGTTTGTTGAAGTAAGAACATCACCTAAGCCCCGGTCCAGCCACATTGAAGGAAATAGGCCCTAGAGGCAATAATAAAGTTGTTATTTATGTTTCCTTATATCATGATAAATTTTTATTATTCATGCTAGAATTGTATTAACCGGAAACTTAGTACATGTGTGAATACATAGACAAACAAAGTATCCCTAGTAAGCCTCTACTAGAATAGCTCATTAATCAAAGATGGTTAAGTTTCATAGCGATAGACATGTGTTGTCATTTGAAGAACGGGATCACATCATTAGAGAATGATGTGATGGACAATACCCATCCGTTAGCTTAGCACTATGATCATTTAGTTTATTGCTATTGCTTTCTTCATGACTTATACATGTTCCTATGACTATGAGATTATGCAACTCCCGAATACCAGAGGAACACTTAGTGTGCTATGAAACGTCACAACATAACTAGGTGATTGTAAAGATGCTCTACAAGTGTCTCCGACAGTGCTTGCTGAGTTGGCATAGATCGAGATTAGGATTTGTCACTTCGTGTTTCAGAGAGGTATCTATGGGCCCTCTCGATAATGCACATCACTATAAGCCTTGCAAGCAATGTGACTAATGAGTAAGTTGCGGGATGATGCATTACATAACGAGTAAAGAGACTTGACGATAACGAGATTGAACTAGGTATGATGATACCGATGATCGAATCTCGGGCAAGTAACATACAGATGACAAAGGGAACAACATATGTTGTTATGCGGTTTGACCGATAAAGATCTTCATAGAATATGTAGTAACCAATATGAGCATCCAGGTTCTGCTATTGGTTAGAGATGTGTCTCGGTCATGTCTACATAGTTCTCGAACCCGTGGGGTCCGCAAGCTTAACGTTTGATGACGATTTCTATTATGAGTTGTGTGATTTGATGTACCGAAGGTTGTTCGGATTCTCGGATGAGATCACGGACATTACGAGGAGTCTCAAAATGGTCGAGGCATAAAGATTGATATATTGGACCATGTTATTCGGACACCGGAAGTGTTCCTGATAGTTTCGGATAAAACAGGATTGCCGGAGGGGTTACCGGAACCCCCCCCCCCCCCCCCCCCGGGGAAGTAATGGGCCTTTGTGGGCTTTAGGGGAGAGAGGGCAGCATCCCGGTGGTGGCACCCCCTCCCCAAGGGGAGTCCGAATAGGACTAGGGGAGGGGGCGCGACCCCTCTTTCCCTCTCCCTCCTTCTCCTACTTGGACTAGGAAAGGGGGGAGCCGATTCCTACTTGGAGTAGGACTCCGCCCCTTGGGCGCGCCCCCTACGGCCGGCCAGCCTCCTCCTCCCCTCCTTTATATACGGGGGAGGGGGGCACCCCATAGACACACAAGTTGATCTTTAGCCGTGTGCGGAGCCCCCCTCCACAGTTGTACACCTCGGCCATATTGTCGTAGTGCTTAGGTGAAACCCTGCGCCGCACTACAAAAAAATACACTTCCGTGATGATACGTGTTTGTCACAGTAGGTCACGTTTTCTATCATGCATGTACATCCATGAAAAACTTATACAGAATCAAGATAGTCATACCCGTGCTGTCGTAGAAGTGTTCCATGACATTACCAAAATTATCAACACGGAAGTGTCCACTTCCATGACGATAAATCACGCGTCATAGAAGTGCCTTCGTGAAGGGCGACCTACACGTGGCATCCACCGTAACGGAATGCCGTTAAGCTATCGGGTCCGGTTTTGGATCCGATAACCCGTTAACAGCCTAGACTAATGGGGATTTTCCATGTGTAAAATCATCATTGGCCGAAGAAAACACATGTTGCCTCACCTTGGGACAGATGTCATCCACTCATTGGACAGGAGGCACCTATGATAGGTCGACACGTGGCACGGCCCAATAGTGGCCCATTCCGGTGAAAAAGGCCGGCCAAGTAAAAAATAGCAGGCCGGCCCATATAAGGCCTACTTGTGTCAGGTCCATTTAAGCCCACAACCCATATGAGATGTGCCAATTCGGCCCGTCAACGGCCCGTTAAAGATTTGACACCATTGCAGCCCATCGTCAATTCGAGCCCGTTAACAGCCCGCTATATATTTGGGCTCAATATCGGCCCAATGAGATTTCGGCCTGTTAACAGCCCATTCAGTGGATGGGCCAATTTTCACAATGTACATATTTCGTCCTTTTAGCGACCCATTTAAATGTTGGGCTAATTTCCGGCCCGGCGTGTCTTTCAGCCTGTTGATGGCCCATAAATCAGTTGGGCCATTTGTAGTCGGACCTGAGTTTCGGCCTTTTAGCGACCCATTTAAGTATTGGGCCAATTTCCGGCCCGGTGTGTCTTTCAGCCTGGTAACGGCCCATATATCTGTTGGGCCATTTGTAGTCGAACCTGAGTTTTGGCCTTTTAGTGACCCATTTAATTGTTGGGCCAATTCCCGGCCCTGTGTGCCTTTCAGCCTGTTAACGGACCATAAATGAGTTGGGCCATTTGTAGTCGGACCTGAGTTTTGGCCTTTTAACGGCCCATGCCCTTCATGGTCCAATACCAGCCCGGTTTCTCTTTCGGCCTGCTAAAGGCCCACAACACAGTTGGGCCATTTACAATACGACATGCATGCTCTTCATGGTCCAGTACAAGTCCGCTGTCTCTTTCGGCCTGCTAAAGGCCCACAGTATAGTTGTGCCATATGTAGCCCGAACTTAGTAACGGCCTGTTAACGGCCCGTGAAATCAATTGGGCCCACCTGTTGCCCGCTTCGATCTCAGCCTGTAAAGGACCCGGGAGTTAAGAGGGCTGACCATTAACTTTCGGCCTGGTAACGACCCATTAACTTTATGGGCCCACTAAAGTTCGTACATGTCTTTAGGCCAAATTAGATAATTTGAGCCCATTACGACGAGCAATTATGCACATGACCAAAACCGATCAAGCAAAGGTACGTCATACAGGGAAAAATGCTGCACATCCAGCATATATTACAGGAAATTACATCCACTAGGCAATCAAAGATTGATGCCAGTGCAAATAAATGAACAGAACATAATCATCTACAACGTCACAATCTGCAACCTCAGCACGGATGACGCCCATAAGCATGTGGGCAAGTCCTTGCTGCTTTGCTACACTGTCTCTGAAAACATTGATCAGTTTTTGTGTTGCACGACTCTGCACCTCTGATTCCTCCACCATTTCCATCATTCCTTCAACCATTAATTGGTTCACAAACATACATTTTTTTCGTTGCATTCGAGACAAAGGATACTGAACAGATTCAGATGGCAATTTTGACAGGCTTGTATTATTGATAGTGGAGAGTGTCTCGACCACTGCATCATAACATAAATTAGGAGGGGAACCAAACAGATTAATCATGAGTTATTGGCATATTACCTGGCCTAGATATATTGGAAAGAAACAATGGGGTTGCCTTGCTGTTTCCAGAGTTTGTCTTCTTATCTTCAGCAGCCTGCACCAAATTAAGGCACTAGCATTGCTATCACTGACCAAGTCAGATAATAGGAAAGCAACATTGGCACAACGAACGTTTGGGCAACTAGCCAACACCAAATTAACACAATATGGCACAGCTAGCATCAGCCAGGTAAGGTAATACGAAAGCAACATTGACACAATGAATGAATGGGCAACCAGAGCAGCACTACAATTGAGTAATGTGCATGATATGAGATAGTACACTCATGTAGCTCAGTATGCAAAACTACCAGGCAATTTTCTTTACAAAAATCAACATTGGCGCCTTTAACATTTTGCTACAACTAATTTTAGATCAGACAAAGGTTGGATTCACGCCGATTAACAAAATACATGTTGATGTAAAAATATAGTGATATACAACAGGTACCTACATTAGCATTGGAGCACAGAGAATTCCCGCAAGATGTTTTCCTCGAATACAATCCCAGTGAAGGAACTCTTCTATCATTTAACCTTATTTTCTAAAACAGAGATGGGTAAGAAACATGTAGAAAATATGATCAGAATGCTATAAAATTTCATGATGCGAGGATACGCACACGCTTCTTAGAATGGAGTTGACATTCTTTTGCTGGACAGGAGCGGACTAGTTCTTTGGCCACTGGAATCTGCTTATTATCAGTGGGAGTTGGGTTTGAGAAGTATCTATGAAAATGGAGATGGTTTATTACCTCCTGGTGTTTGGATCTTTTGCAACGACCTGGTTTGTAACCCTTCAGATTCTAACATAGCCGTATTCCCCTTGCATGCCTTATATAGAAGAATGGTGTTTCAATTATAAAACATGCTACATCAGATATGGAATAGGTACTGAAGAATAGAAAGTCTTGGGGATATTACTACTGGACATAAACCGGCCAGGAGAAGCTGGGTTATCCCCATGATGATTACCTTATCTAAGCCCGTGAAGACATGAAGGATGGCGCTTCATGGAGGCCCAAGGCCCAAAGGCGGGTTAAAGCCTATAGACATAAACCGACATTGATGTATGCTTGTATGATAAGATAGGAGTAGAGACCGAGACGGACACGTTGATGATCCGGCCTTGGGACTCTGTAAACCGGCGTTCGTCGACCTATGTATATAAAGGGGTGACCCGGCGGCGGTTTAGGGACAACAGATAACAACTCGAGAGCCAAGCAAAGTGGATTCGCTCCCTGGTCATCGAAACCTTAACAATTCCATCACAACTGGAGTAGGCTTTTACCTTCATCGTAAGGGGCCGAACCAGTATAAACTCTCGCGTCCTTTGTCCGCTTTAAACCCCTTTAAGCTAACCCGTAGCGATGGCTCCACGACTAAGTCCTTCCACGAGGACATCTGCCGTGACAAAACCACAACAGTTGGCGCCCACCGTGGGGCTAAGACACGATGGTTTCGAGTTCTTGAAGGGCAGCTTCGAAGGACTCAAGGGATACGCTGTGGGCCGGATGACTAAAATTCGTCGCGGAAAGCTCTACATCGACGATGCAGGATGGAGTCCCAAGGCTGGCTCAATTGAGTATGGGTACCGGGTCCCCTTTGGTGGAATTCACGTCTTCATCGGCAAGATCAGCTAACCGGGCCCTGAGCCGGACATCTGCACCGACATCATCGAGATAGCTCAGCATGCAAGATCTGCCCAGGTTCAGCCCGCCGTAAAGCGTGCCTTCGTAGGTGTCATCCATGGAGCAGAATATGAGGATAGACCGGCATCTGGCGCCAAAACCGTTGTCTATTCTGATGATGAGTCTTCAACCGGAGAGACCGGATCACTGTATCAGCCGCAGGATGGCCGGGTTAGTGGAGGTTCCAACGGCGACAGTATTCCAGACCCCACTGATCCGCCGAGTCGGGTCACAGTCTTCATGGCCGGTACACAATCAGCATAGCACTCTTCTACCGCCGCGTCAATGATCTCCGGTTCAGCAGTAGCAACCCCAGCAGGAGCAGGGGGCTCGGCACCGCCTCCGGCTCAGGTTTTGTCCGATTTGTTCGACGCTTTAGCAACATTGCTAGCAGTAGAGGTGGATGCGGCAACCCGGGTTAGCACAACGCGGAGATTGCAAAGGTGAAGGATCGGATAACTCAAGCTAAAGCGGACCTGGTAGCGGAGAATGCTAGGATGGCTACAGAGCAGGCCGAGTTAGAGGCTCAGGCCTACCGGCTTATGCTAGATCAGAGTGCGTCAGGTGATGTCATGAGAAGAAGATACCGGTCGCACCTCCCGCCGGTTATTGAGGCAAGAAATCTCTTTAACACGCCAGGAGTAGGCACCAGCAACCAGCCAGTGGTAAATCGGGCGGAGGCACCTGGGACCGGAGCACCGGTTCAGCCTCGTGCGATGGATCCGCCGCCTCAGCCTCGTCAGAATGATATCCCATCATGGCATGTCTCAACGCCTCTGGGACATTACTCTAACCCACTGGATAACATCCTTGCCGCCGCTTCACGATTGGCAGCTCTCCCGATTGATGGCGAGTCCCCAGTAGAGGTTGAAACACGACGGGATAGGGAGCTCCTTCAGACGGCCTGCACTCAGCAGTAGGCTTATTCATATAGCCACGAAAGGATTCATTCTACTCCCCGCCCAAGCTGGAGCTACAACAGGCATATCGATGAACCAGCCGTATCAAGCAGTGCGCGGAATCGTAATCCGCCTCGTGGCCATAACCCGACGGGTGGCGGTGGCAATGCCCAGGATGTAGTGGATCGCTCTAGGGCACGTCGGGAGGCCGAGTTAGCAGCACAACATGAAGCTCCGGTTCGACAACTCACTCTGGTTCGTCCAACAACGTCGGTGGAACCGGGGGTTACCTCCAGTTCTTTGGGAGTACCACGTCTTGTCCCCGCATTGTGCAACGTACGACTACCCAAAGATTTCAAGGGCCCGCGCAAAGTGCCGAATTACACCGCCGATTTATCCCCCGAGTCATGGGTGGATAGCTATGAGATGGCAATGGAGATGCTGGATGTGGATGAAGCGGCGTGTGCCAAATACTTTTCCATGATGTTGGAAGGAACATCTCGCACATGGTTGAAAAATCTACCATCCAACTCTATTGGATCATGGGCCGAGTTAAGGGCCTGTTTTATCCAAAACTTTAAGGATATGTGCAAGCAGCCCATGTCAATCATGGATCTAGCTGCCTACGTCCAGGAGGAAGGAGAATCAACAACCCATTGGGTGCGTCAGGTTTCAGAGATTTTGCATTCATCAGACCGCATCAACGCTGACACAGCCATTTTAACATTGGAAGGTAATTGTCGGTTTGCACCTTTGAAGCTAAAATTGGGACGGCTCAAACTCCAATGTAATGACATGGGCACGCTTATGACGGCTCTGGTGAAGTATGCCGACTCTGATAGTACCAAGGATCCCGAGTCTGATGATGACAAGATAGGGAAGGGAAAGAAGAGTGGTAGCACCAAAGGGCAGCAGCATAACCCGGCGGGTCATGGGAACTATGGTAAACACAAGGCGGATAATAGATTGGACTTTGTGGCTAACACCAACACCCAGGATAACGGTCAGCGGCGTAAGGGTAAACCGCCCCAGCGGGGTGGAGGGTCAGGCCCCAATCTGGAGCGCCTGTTAAACCAGCCTTGCCCAAAGCACGGATTGAAGGAGAGGCCAGCTATGCATCTTTGGAAGGATTGCTTCATCATGAGGGAGTTCAAAAATTCAAATCTCTTTCAATATGACAATGGTCCGCCCGGCCGTTCAGGAGGCGGTTTCAATGGCCCGGGTTATGGTGGTGGCAGTTCCGGTTTAGGATTCCAAGGCAACCAAACCAGACATGGCAATCAGAGCAGCCAGGGCAACCAGGGAGGTTACAACCATCAGGGGAATCAGCAGTAGCATCAATCGGGTTATCAGAGCAATCCAAAGCAGTTGAATAGTGGGCAGTATCATGTCTTCACCACTAGCTTATGTAAGCGCGATCAGAAGCTTCATAAAAGAGCCGTGAACTCCGTTGAACCGGCGGTACCTCGTTATATGCACTGGTCTGAAAAGCCCATCCTGTGGAGTCGAGAGGATCACCCACCCTAGGTTGATAATCCGGGTTATCTGGCCTTGGTGGTGGCACCTCAAGTTGGGGGGTATAAGTTTACCAAGGTGCTTATGGATGGAGGAAGCAGTATCAATATCCTTTACTATGAAACCTTTCGTCGCATGGGGTTGACAGATAAGAATCTTAAACCGTCAAACACCATGTTTCATGGTGTAGTGCCTGGTAAATCGGCATACCCAGTCGGCAAGATAGCTCTGGAAGTTGCTTTTGGAGATGATCATGATTCAAGATCAGAGGTATTGACTTTTGAAGTGGTGAAAATAAAGAGTCCGTATCATGCCCTGTTTGGACGGCCGGCTTATGCCAAGTTCATGGCAAGGCCATGTTATGTTTATCTGCAGCTTAAGATGCCGGGTCATAAGGGGACCATCACAGTGCATGGGAGCCGAAAGATTGCCTTGGAATGTGAAGATGGTGATGCGGCTTATGCTGAATCAGTTTGTGCCCCAGTGGAGCTGAAATTTTATAAAGACAATGTTGATCCGGCGGATATGACTTCTCTGAAAAAGCCAACTACTGAGCATGATCCGGCGCTGAAATTTAAATCGGCTGAGGAGACTAAGCTGGTTGACTTTGTTCCTGGCGATTCATCCAAGCAGTTCAGCATCAGCGCTAACCTGGATCTGAAATAGGAAAGCGTGCTGATCGAGTTCATCTGTGAGAACCGGGACATCTTTGCATGGAAGCCTTCTGACATGCCAGGTGTACCGAGGGAACTCACTGAGCACACCCTTAATATAGATCCTAAGTTTAAACCAGTCAAGAAGTTTCTTCGCTGCTTCAACGAAGAAAGGCGTAAAGCTATTGGTGAGGAGGTAGCCCGGCTTTTGGCAGCAGGGTTTATTGTGGAGGTCTTTCACCCCGAGTGGCTAGCTAATCCATTGCTGGTACTTAAGAAAAACAACACTTGGCATATGTGTGTGGATTTGACAGCCTTAAACAAAGCCTGTCCAGCTGACCCCTTTGCTCTCCCTCGTATTGATAAAATTATTGATCCTACAGTAGGTTGTGACCGTTTGTGTTTTCTGGATGCGTATTCTGGTTATCATCAGATCAAAATGGAAGTTAAGGACCAGGAGAAGATAGCTTTTATAACTCCCTTTGGAGCCTTCTACTATGTATCTATGACTTTTGGGCTCAAGAGCGCCCAGGCGACTTACCAGCGCTGCGTGCAGAATTGTCTTCATAATCAGATTGGGCGTAATGTTCATGCTTATGTGGATGATATTATGGTGAAGTCCAGAAAGGAGCAGACGTTGATAGCTGACTTAAAGGAAACTTTTGATAATCTTAGGGTCTATAAGATGATGCTTAATCCGGCCAAGTGTGTCTTTGGTGTACCGGCAGGCAAGCTCTTGGGTTTTTAGTGTCTAACAGGGGCATTGAAGCTAATCCGGAGAAGATCACGGCTATCACATCTCTGGCTAAACCGGCGTGTATCAACGATGTTCAATGTTTGGCGGGCCGGATTGCAGCCTTAAGCCAGTTTATTAGTCGCCTTGGAGAGAAGGCTATCCCTTTGTATCAAATGCTAAAGAAAACGGATTACTTCGTCTGGAGTGATTGTCGGCGTTCTGGGAACGGGGGTCCCCAGACTTGCCTGCCTGCGGCCTGCGGCGTGGCTCAAAGGGGGGCCCAGCACGGCCCATCTTCATCAACACAGACCCAAGACCCTCGCGAGGGGCCAAGCCTCGCGGGGCGGACGACACGGAGCTTCCTCAGGCACGGCCTCATCAGGCTGGCTCGCGAGGAGGCGGAGAGATCAAGGCTGGGTACCTCACGAGGTGCCCGTGATGCAAGCCATGACGACCAAAGGTGCCAGGCGGGTGGCAGACCGCGCAGTGTCCTCCTTTCCTCTTTGGTGCAAAGGGGGCAAGCACAACCGTGAGTACCGAGGCATCAGGCAAAGGTTTCCATTTCGGTGCAACAAGACCAAGACCAGGATGACTGCAAGACAGAGGTCATTGTGGAGCCCAAGACGGCGTCACCAGCAGAGCTTTGTGCAGGCGAAGACTACTTTTGTCAGGATAGCTAGTACTAGCTGTCCTCCTTCAAATTAGCCCGCCATTGTTGGCACCCTTCCCGCTCGATATTTGGGAAGAGGACCAGGGCCTCTATATATAGGACCAGCCACCCACAGGGCAAAGGGGTAGAGAAAGAGGGAGAGTTTTAGGGGGATTGAGATAAGCAATCAAGGAGAGAGAGAGAGAGAAGGGTGACTGAACCTCTCCCAGCAGTTCATCGCCCCAGCCAAGAACAGACCCTCGCGAGGCTGTTCTTCCTTGTATCGCTCATCATCATCAGCCCAAGAGGCAATCCACCACACCACACACTGGAGTAGGGTATTACACCACAACGGTGGCTCGAACCAATATAAACCCTGTGTCTCTTGTGTTGTTCTTTCCATAGCTTAGATCTTAGCGAGGCGGAGGGGTGCAGGTAGGTAGGAGGCGAAATCTCCGCGCGCACCCCAGTGTTCGAACCTCAAGGGTCTGCCGGAGCCTGAAATCCGACATTTGGCGTGCCAGGTAGGGGTGCACCGGAGGTTTCTCTTCCGCCACCGCCACGGCCTGCCTCGTGATGAGTAGCGCGTCACCCGCCCGGCCACCGGCGCCAGCACGGGGGCCAGGGGGCTCTGAGCCCTAGCCCCAGCCCTGCAACGGGTACGGTGGCCGGACAAGTTCAAGCCAACGACGCCGCCGCGCTACGGCGGCGCGACAGATCCGCTGGCCTTCTTGCTAGCGAGCGTGGAGGCCCTCCTCGAAGCTGGAGGTGACGATAGGGTCATGGCCAACTGGCTCCCCATGGCCCTCACCGGCGCTCCACGCACATGGCTGCTCCACCTGCCGGCAGCCTCCGTGGCCTCTTGGGAAGAGCCCCGCAGCCTCTTCCCCGCCCATCGCGGTACACCAACACCCCCGGTCGTCGCAGCCCTCCTGGGAGGCTCATAGGCGACACCTACAAGTCACCACGTCAAGCCGTTCATCCGCCGGGTCAGCGCCGCTTCCACGCGGCAGGGGGCTCTCCCGGACCAGGCGGCGTCCAAGGCCGGCCTGACCTTCAGCTTGGAGGACCACCCCTCCAACTCGGCCTGCTCGGGTGCGCTCCCCATGCTATGCACCCCCACCATCTGCCAGGTGGCTGTCACCAGAACTCTCATCGATGGTGGTGCGGGCCTCAGCGTGCTCTCGGTCGAGGCCTTCAACCTCCTCTGCATACCCTTGGAACGGCTGCAACCCAGCCGGCCCTTCTCAGGCGTTGGGGGCGGCTCATCCAGCTCCTTGGGACAGATCCGGCTCCCAGTAACCTTCGACACCTACAACAACTTCTGCACGGAGCTGGTCGACTTTGACATCGCCCCCATCGGCCTCCCCTATAACGCCATCCTCGGCTACCCAGCGCTGGCCCAGTTCATTGCCGCGACGCACCCGGCGTACAACCTCATGAAGATGCCCGGGAGCAGCGGTGTCCTCACCGTGCACGGGGACACCGGAGATGCGCTGCGGGTGCTCAAGCCCGCCTTCAAGACGGCGGCGTCGGCACAGCCCGCTGACTTGGAGACCCCCGAGCCCAAGGGGGCTGCACCCGCCAAGAAGAAACAATTGTTCACCCAAGACAAGGCAGAAACCAAGCAGATACCCATCGATGAGGACGGGTCCACCAACGCCACTTTCACCATAGGCGCCAACCTCGAACCCGAGCAGGAGGAGGCCCTGGTTGGGTTCCTACGCGCAAACAAGAAGGTATTCGCTTGGGAGCCTGATCAGTTGGCAGGGATCCCTAGGAGTGTAATCGAGCATCACCTCAACGTGTGCCCCAACATGCGCCCTGTGAAGCAGAAGGCCAAGCGGCAGTCCACAGAAAAGCAGGCCTTCATCGTCCAAGAGACCTGCAAATTAGAAGCCGTTGGGGTCATTCGCGAGGTCCGATACCCAGATTGGTTGGCCAACCCTGTCGTTGTTCCAAAGAAGGGAGGGAAGGAGCGCATGTGTGTCGACTTCACCAACCTCAACAAAGCATGCCCGCAAGATCCATTCCCGCTCCCCCGCATCGACCAGATCGTCGATTCCACCGCGGAATGCGACCTGCTATGCTTCTTGGATGCCTTCTCTGGGTATCACCAGATCAAGATGGCGGTAGAAGACGTCGAAAAGACAGCCTTCCTAACCCCGTGTGGGGTGTACTGCTACACATGCATGCCATTCGGGCTGCGTAACGCAGGGGCGACCTTTCAGCGGCTGATGCACATCACCTAGGGCCCGCAGCTCGGGAAGAATGTTAAAGCTTATGTCGATGACATTGTGGTAAAGTCCCGGGAGGCCAGGACCCTGATACAAGACCTGGAGGAAACCTTCGCGAGCCTCAACGCAGTGAACCTATGGCTCAACCCAGAGAAGTGTGTGTTCGGAGTCCCCTCGGGTAAGCTCTTGGGTTTCCTCGTGTCCCACCGAGGCATCGAAGCTAACCCGGAAAAGGTCAAGGCGGTGGAAGACATGGGCCCGCCAAAGACCCTCAGAGAAATGCAGAAGCTCACTGGGCGCGTGACCGCGCTAGGGCACTTCATGTCCAAGTTGGGGGAACGAGCGCTGCCCTTCTTCCAGCTAATGAAGAAAAAGGGGCCCTTTGAGTGGACTGAAGAGGCCGACAAGACGTTCCAGGATCTCAAGAGATACCTGACCAGCCCACCGGTCATGGTGGCTCCGCGCCCTCAAGAGCCCTTGGTGCTTTACCTCGCCGCCACTCCCTACTCCACCAGCGCAGCCCTGGTAGCGGTTAGAGAGGAGAATCGAATCAAAACCGCAGCAGCAGCCCGGGACAAGGCAAAACAGGAACAAGGAAGGCCCACAGAAACCGCCACCGCGGCTGAGGAGGATCAGCCGCCGCAGAGGAGTGCACCGGAGGCGGAAGAGGCCCCTCTCCCAGATGGCCAGCCTCAGGAGGCCTCATCGCCTCAGGAGGCGCCATGGTCTCCGAAGGGAGCCGCCAGCACTGACGCACCCAACCTCGTTGAGCACCCAGTGTACTTCGTCAGCACGGTGTTGCGGGATGCGAGGGCGCGGTACCCCATGCCTCAGAAACTCCTCCTCGCACTACTAATGGCCTCGCGCAAGCTGCTGCACTATTTTCAGGGTCACCCCATCAAGGTCGTCTCGTCATACCCCCTGGAGAGAGTGCTTAGGAGCCCTAACTCAGCTGGAAGGGTCGCTGAGTGGAACATAGAACTGCAAGCGTTTCAGCTCGAATTCAGCACGACCAGAGTCATCAAGGGAGTAGCGTTGGCGGATTTTGTGGCAGAATGGATGGAGGCACCAGGCCTCAAGGCCGACGAGGATCGGTCCCTCTCCCCGGGAAGCGAGGCGCCAGAAGGCTGGGTCATGTACTTCGGTGGGGCGTTCTCCAGGCATGGCGCTGGGGCTGGGGCGATGCTTATATCGCCCACTCAGGACAAGCTCTACTACGCTGTGCAGCTCTGTTTCCAGCAAGGTGAAAAGGTCTCCAACAACATAGCGGAGTATGAAGGTTTAATAGCGGGCTTGAAGGTCGCAGCTGCCCTGGGGGTGAAACGCCTCACCATCACGGGCGATTCGCAGCTCCTTGTCAATTTCTCCAACAAGGTGTACGGGCCGAAAGATGAGCACATGGAAGCCTACCTTGCGGAGGTCCGTAGGATGGAGAAGCGGTTTTGGGGGTTGGAGTTGCAGCATGTACCCCGTGGCACCAATCAGGAGGCCAACGACATCGCCAAACGGGCATCCAGGCGGTTACCTCAGGAGCCTGGCATTTTCGAGGAGCGGCTCTTCAAGCCCTCAGCCCTGCCATCACTGTCAAACACGGCTCAGTCTCGGGAGGAGATCCCCCAACCACCTGCCTCAGGAGCTCCAGCCTGTGGCCCGGCCTCAGGAGCACGCCTGCTCCTGACGATGGAACCTCAGGAGGGATGCTGGATCACGGAGCTCCGGAGTTACTTAACACAAGGGACCCTGCCAGAGAAGGAGGAGGAAGCGGACCGAGTGGCATGCCAGGCCACGGCATACTGCATCAAGGATGGAGAGCTCTACCGGAAGTGACCAAACGATGTGTCCCTGCGCTGCATCTCTAGGGAGCAAGGGAAGGAACTGCTAGAAGATATACACGATGGAGACTCTGGACATCATTCATCATCACGGACCCTCGTCGGCAAGGCGTTCCGCAGTGGGTTTTATTGGCCCACCGCACTCAATGACGCCGTCGAACTAGTGAAAGCTTGTGAGGCCTGCCAATTCCACACCAAGCAGATCCATCAGCCAGCAGGAGGCCTGCAGACTATACCCCTTTTGTGGCCCATTCGCAGTCTGGGGGCTGGACATCTTGGGCCCGTTTCCTCGGGTGCCAGGGGGCTACCGCTACCTCTATGTCGCCGTGGATAAGTTCACCAAGTGGGCTGAAGTAGAGGCTGTCCGCACCATTCCCGCGGGTTCCGCGGTCAAGTTCATCAAGGGCCTCGTGAGCCGGTTCGGGGTGCCGAACCACATCATCATGAACAACGGTTCGTAGTTCACCAGTAACCTCTTCAAAACATACTGTGCTAACCTTGGAACGCAGATATGCTACGCTTCGGTGGCGCACCCCCGAAGCAACGGCCAGGCCGAGCGAGCCAACGCAGAGGTCCTAAGGGGCCTCAAGACTAGGACGTTCAAGAAGAAGCTGGAGGCCTGCGGTAGAGGTTGGTACGACGAGCTTTAGTGTGTGTTGTGGTCCATCCGCACAACCGCGACCAAGCTGACTGGAGAGACCCCGTTCTTCCTGGTCTACGGAGCCGAAGCGGTCCTCCCTCACAAGGTCAGACATCGCTCCGTGCGGGTCCTGGCGTTTGATGAGGCGCAGCAGGATGCCATGCGGGGGATGGACCTCGTGCTGGGGGAGGAACGTCGCCGAGAAGCCGCGCTGCGAGCGGCAAGGTACCAACAAGCACTGCGGCGATATCACTGCCGCAACATCCGCCCCAGAACTCTCGAGGTAGGAGACCTCGTGCTCAGGCGGGTTCTCTCCAGGGAGGGGCTGCACAAGCTCTCTCCCATGTGGGAGGGCCCGTTCAAAGTTGTTCATGTTTCCAGGCCTGGCTCCGCGCGCTTGGAGACTCAGGAGGGGATGCCGGTCCAGAATGCATGGAACATCGAGCACCTCCGGAGGTTCTACCCCTAAAAAGGCCCAGAGCCTGTGAAGAAGGCGAATGCCTGTGAAGCTGTCGCGTTTTGGAAAAGGCCCAGAGCCTGTGAAGAAGGCGAATGCCTGTGAAGCTGTCGCGTTTTGGAAAAGGCCCAAAGCCTGTGAAGAAGGCGAATGCCTGTGAAGCTGTTGCGTTTTGGAAAAGGCCCAGAGCCTGTGAAGCCGTCACGTTTTGGAAAAGGCCCAGAGCCTGTGAAGAAGGCGAATGCCTATGAAGCTGTCGCATTTTGGAAAAGGCCCAGAGCCTATGAAGAAGGCGAATGCCTATGAAGCTGTCGCGTTTTCGAAAAGGCCCGGAGCCTGTGAAGAAGGCCAACGCCTGTGAAGCTCGCCGCCCGTGACACTCTCACGTAATAATGAGTTGGGGTTGTACACGCCCCGGAGTCTCAGGAGCGCCGGCCTCAGGCCCTGGGGCTCCCTCCCATGCCCAGTGGCAGCACTTAGCTCCGCGCTGGTGAGAAGACGTCGAAGACTAGATTAGGTGCCGGACGCAGCTTTTCATTTGCTTTCCACAGTTGGCTTGTTCCTTCTCATTCGAAGTTTTATTGAAGTTGTTGCCGTCTTAGGATTTGTGGTTCTTCGACCTTTCACTCTCCTGCCTCGATTTCTCTTGTGCAAGGCCTCGCGAGGGGGGGGGCAGCCGAGCGCCCTCGCGAGTGTTCCTGTCCTAGTCGTTCAAAGGGTTCGCGACCTGGGTCCATTACAGGAGCACCCCTCCAGTCCGTGCCCCACGGGCACCGTGACACGAACACAGGGCCTGGGTCGGTCGCCCCACCATGGCTAGGGCCAGGAACTATCCACGCGCAGGCACGTAGCCAGAAGGCACGATAACGGAAGCAAAACGATGATTAAACAACAATAACCCAAACACGCCCCTGCGGGGCTCCACACTACTGTCTTTTTACGCAGGAAGAAGGAAAAGAAAGAACAAATCAGGCGCAGCTCGCCTCACACCGGCCTGCAGGGAAGACTCGAGCTGCCTCCAGGGCTCAGGCAGACTCCCTCTCGCGCTTCATCGGGGCGCGACGGCGGGCGGACAAGCTGCCACCCCCCAAGCAGATACGACGGCGTGGAGGCTGACCGTGGCCACCGCTAGAAGAGTCGCCGCCTGAAGAAGAACCGGATAAGCTTGGGGAACCATGAGCGCCGCTAGTCATGCGAGCGCTGTCCTCTCCATCATCGCTAGAGCTGGGTTCCCGGCCGCGGTCGTCGTCCTCGGGGCAGCACCCTGCGCAGCGACCATCTTCCCCAAACACCCTCACGTAGAGGGTGGCATCGCCGTCAAACTTGAAGTGCAGGGTGCACCGACGGCTCAGGCCACGCGCGCGGGCAAACGTCTGCCAACCGCGGGCCAGGGCCAGGCTCCTGGCTGCGGAGACCTCCAGTGAAGCCCATGAGGCCTGGCTGCAACAGCCGTCGGCCTAAAGCCAGAGGCCGCCCGGGGCGCCGGCCGGGAGCTTGCTGAGGAGGAAGCGAGGAAGTGGAAGCCGGGTGCTAGTCGGCTCCGCCGACCACACGATGAACTCCGGCAGCACCTCTGCAGCGCAAAAGCGCGGCCTAGGGGGACACGCGACCGGAGCGCGCCCCCCAGCCACAGCAATCCGCCCGTCGCCGCACTGGAAATCGTCTCCACGGCCGCGAGGAGCTGTCATGGTGGCTACAGGATGTTTGCGAGGGTGCCCTCGGCCGCGCTTGGGCGGGGGAGAGGCAGGCTCAACCTGGCGAGCCTTCCCCTTCTCTGCGACCGAGAACCTCCTTGACGGGGCCATGAAGAAGAAGGAGAAGCAAGGGGGGATGAACTGGAAGGGCGCGCGCCGTTCCGTACTTATGACCGGCAAAGGCCAACCGCCGACCTCCATGATCGTAGGTAATCATGACCCATTTTGCATGCAGGGGCTTGTCCAATCCGTGCAGTTGCCGAGGCGCCATGGGGAAGTGGAGACGCCCACGTCCAATCAACCGCCACGCGGCTCCCAAGGCCGCAGGCTGTTAGGGCCCGCGGCGCTTCGCTCTTGCCCTTCTGCCTCCCTGCACGGCCAAGTCTGGGCGCGCCTTGGGCCCGGGGGCTACTGTCGGCGTTCTGGGAACGGGGGTCCCCACACTTGCCTGCCTGCAGCCTGCGGCGTGGCTCAAAGGGGGCCCCAGCACGGCCCATCTTCATCAACACAGACCCAAGACCCTCGCGAGGGGCCAAGCCTCGCGGGGCGGACGACACAGAGCTTCCTCAGGCACGGCCTCATCAGGCTGGCTCGCGAGGAGGCGGAGAGATCAAGGCTGGGTGCCTCACGAGGTGCCTGTGACGCAAGCAATGACGACCAAAGGCGCCAGGCGGGTGCCAGCCCGCGCAGTGTCCTCCTTTCCTCTTTGGTGCAAAGGGGGCAAGCACAGCCGCGAAGTACCGAGGCATCAGGCAAAGGTTGCCATTTCGGTGCAACAAGAACCAAGACCAGGATGACTGCAAGACGGAGGTCATGGTGGAGCCCAAGACAGCGTCACCACCAGAGCTTTGTGCAGGAGAAGACTACTTTTGTCAGGATAGCTAGTACTAGCTGTCCCCCTTCAAATTAGCCCACCATTGTTGGTTCCCTTCCCGCTCGATATTTGGGAAGAGGACCAGGGCCTCTATATATAGGACTAGCCACCCACAGGGCAAAGGGGCAGAGAAAGAGGTAGAGTTTTAGGGGGATCGAGATAAGCAATCGAGGAGAGAGAGAGAGAGAGAGAGAGAGAAGGGTGATCGAACTCCTCCCAGCAGTTCATCGCCCCAGCCAAGAACAGACCCTCGCGAGGCTGTTCTTCCTTGTATTGCTCATCATCATCAGCCCAAGAGGCAATGCACCACACCACACATTGGAGTAGGGTATTACACCACAACGGTGGCCCGAACCAGTATAAACCCTGTGTCTCTTGTGTTGTTCTTTCCATAGCTTAGATCTTAGCAAGGCGGAGGGGTGCAGGTAGGTAGGAGGCAAAATCTCAACGCGCACCCCAGTGTTCGAACCTCAAGGGTCTGCCGGAACCCGAAATCCGACAGTGATGCTGCTGATAAAGCACTTGAGGATTTGAAGAGACGGTTAGCCAAGCCACCTGTCCTTGCGGCTCCGGGTGATAAAGAGCCCTTATTACTATATGTGGCCGCTAATACCCGGGCTGTTAGTGTGGCTATTGTTGTGGAGCGCAAGGAGGCTGGAAAAGAGTATCCGGTTCAACGTCCGGTTTATTATATCAGTGAGGTGCTTATTGAGTCCAAACAGAGATACCCACATTGGTAGAAGCTGGTGTATGGGATTTTTATGGCAAGCCGGAAGCTCAAGCATTATTTTTAGGGTCATCCTATCACGGTGGTTAGTTCAGCCCCCTTGGGAGATATCATCCAAAATAGAGAAGCAACATGCCAGATTGTTAAATGGGATATTGAGCTTGGACCTCATGGGCTAAAGTATATGCCTCGCACGGCAATCAAATCCCAAGCACTTGTGGATTTCATCAATGATTGGACAGAGTTGCAAGCACCGGAGGAAAAGCCAGACAACACTTATTGGACTATTCATTTTGATGGGTCCAGGCAATTGGAGGGTTCGGGGGCTGGAGTCATATTAACTTCCCCACGAGGTGATAAGTTTTGTTATGTTCTCTGTTTAATGTTCCCTTCTACTAACAATGCAACTGAGTATGATGCCTTGCTCCATGGTCTTCGGATGGCTAAGGAAATGAATTTAAGCCGGGTTAAGTGCTTTGGTGACTCGGACCTGGTGGCTCAATAGGTATCTGGCACTTGGGATTCCAAGGATCCACTAATGGCGGCATGCAGACGAGAGATGGATGCAGTGGCTGTTCATTTCAAGGGTTATCAAGTTGACCATATAGACCGGCAAAAGAATGAAGCGGCAGATGCTTTAAGTCGCTTAGGATCTCAACGTAAACCGGTGCCACCGAATACCTTTCTAGATGTGCTGCATAATCCGTCAGTCAAGATACCTACGGAGGAGGATTTGGCTGTGCCTGACCCCGAGGCTCAATTGGTGGCAGCTCTTCATGTTATTCCGGATTGGGCGGTCCCATACCTGGCATACATGAACCGTGGCGAGTTACCAGACAATGAAACCTTGGCCCGTAGATAATCCGGCGATACAAGTCTATGACCATTGTCAATGGGGAGCCACATCGCAGCGTCACAGGAGCGTTTCAGCATTGTGTGTCTCCTCAAGAAGGTTGTGAGATTTTGAGTGAGATCCACGAAGGAGATTGTGGTAACCACGCCGGTTCAAAATCCTTGGTAGCTAAGGCCTTTCGTCATGGCTTCTATTGGTTGACGGCTCATGCTGATGCTGAGGATTTGGTAAGGAGGTGTGACGGTTGTTAGAAATTTGCACGTCGTGCTCATGTTCCGGCTCAAGAATTAAGAATGATTCCAATAACTTGGCCGTTTGCAAGTTGGGGGCTCGATATGGTTGGACCTTTTAGGAGATCCAAAGACAAGAAGACCCACCTACTGGTGGCGGTCGATAATTTTACCAAGTCGGTAGAGGCAGAGCCAGTCAGTAAGTGTGATGCGGCCACGACGGTTCAATTGATCAAAAAGGTGATATTCCGGTTTGGTTTTCCAGACAGCATTATCACTGATAAAGGTACTAATCTGTCCATGGGTGATATGGAAGAATTTTGTCAACGTGAGCACATCCGTCTTGACGTGTCATCAGTGGCTCACCCCCAATCTAATGGTCAAGAAGAAAGGGCCAATCAAGAAATTTTGAGAGGTATCAAACCCCGACTTATGGTTCCTTTAAAGCGGATGCCGGGTTGTTGGGTGGAGGAGTTACCTTCCGTGTTATGGAGTATCAACACCACACCAAACAGATCTACGGGTTACACATCTTTCTTCATGGTTTACGGAGCAGAGGCAATTCTCCCTAGTGACATACGTCATGACTCACCCCGTGTGGCGGCTTATGTTGAAGCTGATAATGAAAAAGCACGTCAGGACTCACTGGACTTGTTAGATGAGGAGCATGATATTGTGGCGGCACTTTCAGTGATTTATCAACAAGATCTGCGACGTTATCACGGCCGTCGGGTTAAAACCAGAACCTTTCAAGAAGGCGATCTGGTGCTCCAGCTCATCCAGGATCAGACTGATATGCACAAGTTATCCCCACCTTGGGAAGGGCCCTTTGTGGTCAGCAAAAATTTGCACAACGGATCATACTACCTTATCGATGTTCGAGAGCACAAGGACTAACGTAAATCGGAGGAGGAGACCCAGCGGCCGTGGAATATGGCTCATCTTCGGCCTTACTATACTTGAGCCATAGGCTCTTTTTTATCTACATAATTATGACAATGTATATATGATCAATATAATAAACCGGAGCCTCAGCTAAAGCGGGGTCTCTGTTGTTCTTACATCAAGTATGTTTACATGGGGGCTTCTGTTCATAAAAGCGGAGTTCTGCTGATCCGGCTTATAAAGTCACACATATAAAATCACTAGGGGGCTTGGTCGTATCCGAACCTTGGCTACACCTCTTGATCGGCTTAAAGCCAAAGGGAAATCACCAGGGGGCTTGGTTGTATTTGCACCATAGCTACACCTCTTGATAGGCTTAAGGCCAAAAGGAAATTATCTGGAGCCAAAGAGAGTGTTGCACTAGCACAACTCAAACATAGGCACCCACTGAGCATAGCTCAAATGTTGCTTGGGGGCTCTTTGCTTCTCAAATAACAAAGAGTCTGGACCCTTGCAATAGGCTATCAAGCCAGGCTTGGAAGCCAGGTGTATTCACCTAAAACCCTGGGTTATCCTGCCTCTTTAAGTAAGCCACTCCGTCTAGGTAAACCTGGTATGACGCATCAAACGTTTGACAAGTCAATCTCATAGACCCTGAACTTGTCAAAGTTAAAACGATGATTGGTTAAAGATTGAGGTCCATCTTAAAAAGGCCTCGCAAAATGGTTTAACTCAGTGGCCTGGCAGCCCATGAAAAGCCTCGATTTAGGGCCTGGCAGCCCATGAAAAGCCTCGCATATTCTTCTTATATTTTTTGCAAAGTGTTTCTTCTCTTTTGATAAAATTCATAAGTGTTTTCTGATAAACCAACATTTATTACAACCCGGTGTGGCTTACAATGCTAAATTGTTAGTACATGATCAGTTATAATCCGATGTTTATTGCTCCAGTCTGGTTTTGACTACAAGTCACCAGTATTATATGGATAAAACCGGTGTTTATCATAACCCGGTACGGTTTTATCGTAAGCCGGCAAACCTGGATGGAGTCATCTATACTCCAGATTGGTGTTATCACCCTTTTATAATAACCATGGGTCAAACAACGAGGTAACATGTATTCTTTATTTTATATCTGGTTGTTTTTAAATAGCCTAGGCTTTACACCAAAGCTATATATTTGGGCATCATGACCCATCCAGCGGTAAACCGCCAGGACCCTTTCAATCTCTTGTATGCAGGAACAAGTTAAAATACAGCCACTACGGATTATGCATATAATAAAGATCTCAAAAGCATGGCGAGTTATCAGTATCAAAGCAGAATAAGTATGCTCGATGGCATAATAGACAAGTGTTTTAACTAGCCTATTACAAGGTGTTTTAATGCCCACACAGGATAATTGTTTCAGTAAGAATGGTAGGCTGCGACAGACTAAACCGGCCTCCGGTTCAGGATTCATCACTAGGACGACTTGAAGATTGAGGGTCATCTTGAGTCGGTGCATCCTCTTCCTCTCTACCCAGTGGCTGGAAATCAATCGTTGTCCAATTGATTCCAGTTAAAGCTTGGAACACGGCTTCTCCACTTATAAGGGTGGAAGGATCAATGTCAAGGGCATAAGTGTGCTTACGAATTGGCAGAACAAGATCTTCTACATCATGTGTTGGGGCAGGATATCTTTTCTGATCAGCATCATAAACATGTTGGTAATGAGACAGATCCGTTTCATCTGCCAATTTGCTCGCTATGGCTCGCAGTTCCTTTGTCAGCCTTCAGAGATCATCATTATTAAATACTGAATAGTCTTCCTTCACGCCAGGATAGCCTTGGCCAATGTCTGCCGGTTCAAGATCTGGAATCCATGCCTTGGC
Organism: Triticum aestivum; assembly: GCF_018294505.1. Lineage (NCBI taxonomy): Eukaryota > Viridiplantae > Streptophyta > Magnoliopsida > Poales > Poaceae > Triticum > Triticum aestivum. The sequence goes on along the minus strand of NC_057797.1, from coordinate 174,471,308 downwards.
CTAGATTAGCGTAGTCAGTGCGCCTGACCTTGCTGCTGATTTTTTAAGTTCATCCAACCGGGCAGGCAACATTAACAGCTTCTCGATGGTTTCTTTTATCAGCGTTGGAGGAGGCCTGTTATAAGCAAAAGTGCAAATAGCCCGTTGGGATCCGAAATATAGTTGTTCTATCAAAGTATAGGCAGCCTTCAACTTCATCCACATGTGAGAACCTAGATGGGTAATGCGGGTCCCTGTGACATGCAAGCATCAGTTAAACCGGTAACTGATACGATAAAATGACTTGAAAAACATCAGATGAGGATACTTACCAAATACAGCAGAGGTCATAGCGTTTATTTCTCGCTTTAAACCGGTCAGTTCTTCGACCACCGATTTAAGGGCTGCTTCTGCGTCTTTGGCCCTCTTTGCTAAAGCGGCCTTCTCTGTGTCCCAATCTGAACGTTCCTTCTTAAAGGTTTCCTTCATCTTCTCCATGGCTATTAAGGCATTGGTCAATTCTTCCTTGGATTTAGAAGCCTCCGCTTGCTGAGATTTAATGTTCTCTTGAAGACCAGCGGTTTGGGCATCCTTTTTGCTCAGCTCAGCCTGTAAAGAACACACATATCATCAATGGGCTGTATATATTTGAAGTACCAAGTGTATAACAAGTTAAGCACTTTGCACTTGGGGGCTAATGACTACTCGCTTCGTTCTAGAAAATTATTTCAAGTCCCAAGTGTAATGCAAGCATTATTCTTGGCACTTGGGGGCTAATGTACATCTACTCAAAGTAACAGTGGTTAAAGTCCTGATTCACCTTGGAAAGATAAACCGGCCCTTGGGGACTACACAGGCGAAAGTTACAAGATTACAATGCTAAAGTACCAGTTCATTTTTAAAGGATCAACCGACCCTTGGTGGATAAGTATGCAGAGCTGCGGTATTATGAAGTCCCGGTTTTTGATTACTATCATAAATCCGCCCTTGGGAGCTACTAGAATTGGTACTTACAATTGGACTTAAGAGAGAAAAGGATTTTTAATTACCTCATAACGTTCCTTCATCAAGTTCACTAAACCGGCTTCGTAATCACGGTTTGTGTATAGGCAGTTTAAAAAACCAGAATGGAGTTCTTGGGCATTAAGGTGGGCATAACTTGATAAATCGATGCTCCATTTGCCTTTGTCCATGGCAACACGTTTTTCTTTGGCGCTATGTTTTGCTAAAGCAACAGGATGGCTAGGGGAGGTGTGGCCAACGCCAGTAATGATAACATCATCTTCCTTGTCACCAGCAGCCTTTACTGAAGTTGGTGGAATATTAGTAGTCTTAACCGGACTAGACGGTCCATCATCATTACGGACTGGACTTGCCGGTTTATCAGCCTGCACTGTGGTATCAACTTCTACTTGTTCAATAAAGATATGATCTAGGGGTGGCAGGTCATCAAGTGTGGCGTCGACATTTGCTCTCTCCGGTTGTGAAATTGTCTCCGGTTCAAAAATCACATGATCATCGGACGGTTTATCTACACGACCCTTCTTACTGGGTCTGGCCTTGGATCTGAAAGAGAAAGATATGCATATCAGTATAGCACATAAGTATAAAGCGTCAAAAAGACAAAGCTTAAGGCATTTACCCAGGGATGGTCTTGAGGGGTGGAAGCTGTGTGGCAGTTGACTCGCCGGATGATGAAGGTGGCGTTCCCTGATAATTCGAATCAGATGGATTAAGAGGCTGTTGGAAATAACCCGCCTTGGGGTAAGAAGTATTGGAAGTATTTGAGACCTCAGATTGGCGCTTCCGAACCGGGGTATTTGGCAGACCGGTTGAAGTGATTACTTGGCCGCTATGTCGGGTTGTGCAGCGAGCTTCGTGTTGCTGCTTCTTCAAAAGAAAGTTTGGGTCCAAGTAAGCTAGGGGGTGAGAAATCCTTACTTTCTGGATTGCTTGACGGATTTTTTGTGTTGGTAGAGGGTCTGAACCGGAGGAAAGGATAATTACCTCTGCGTCGTCAGCTTGGCTGCCCTCGGTGTCATCCTGATAAATATCATTGTCAATGAGGTGTATGAAAAGTGAACCAAGAGAATCAAGTTCTACCTTTGCGTCCGGTTCATCAGGGTCATCATCAAGATCTAAACCAATTGGTTCAGTTGCCTTCCTCTTGGCAGATTTCTTGACAACCTTCATTTTAAGACGAGGAGCCTTAACCGTTTTCTCCTGAGGTTTCTTTTTCCAGAACGGGTCATCACCCTGTTTAAAAGATGGGCATAGGGTATTAAAAGTTGCACAGTTCAAAAATATTAGGTATAAAGCAGAATCAAAACAATTCTTACAGCAGGCGATTTGTTCCATGTGTAAAAGGGACTTAGCCCGGTCTTGCTACAAACAACTTCCGGTTCATTCAACATTTTCTTGATAGACTCGGTAACTTCATCATCTGTTAGTTGAATGTCAATATGACGTTGGGAGTCTTTTACATCACTGGTATACTCGCAAATTAAACCGGAGCGGCGACTTAATGGCAAGATACTCCAGGATAGCCAGCAACCAACAAAGTCCACACCTGTCAAACCGTTGGCCATGAAAGCTCTAAGCTTGGCGAGTTGTGGTGCATACGAGGCCCGTTCCTTGGCAGTTAGTCGTTGCGGAAGTGGATGTGTGTTGGTAAGCCGGTCAGCATGGTAACCTGACAGAGGGTTCTCATCTTCAGGATAAGTATCCTTGCAATAGAAACAAGTCTGGTTCCAATCCTTTGGGTGACTGTGAAGTTTGGCGTGAGGAAAGCTAACATACTTCCTTTTTTGAATGGAGACGCCACCAAGTTCAGTATTGGGCCCGTCTATGAATTCAGTGCAACGGTTTAAGTGGAAGAAATCCCGGAACAACTCGACAATCAGCTCTTCTTGTAGATAGGCTTCACAAAACACCTGAAATTTGAAGATGTTGGATACAAAGTTGGGTCCAGTGTCTTGAGGGTGGATCTGAAAGTTGGCAAGTACATCCGGAAAAACTTGGATCTAGGCGGTTTAAAACCATGGCCCATATGATCAGCAAATACTACTACTTCGCCATCTCTGGGGGTAGGAGGGTTTTCTGGACCGGGAACTCGCCACTGGATTTCATTCTTCTTCAATAAGGTGCCAATTTTGACACATCCATCCAGTTGCTCCTTAGTAACCCGGGAAGGGACCCAGTTACAGGAATAGAATTGTTTGGCCATTGCAAGTGAAGAGCTGGAAAAGATTACTGCCGGTTTATGATTCATAAATGACAATGCATAAAGTGCAACAGGTTAAGAAGAAAGGAATTCAAGCATGTAAAATTGTTAAACCGGAGGCAGTTAGAAACCGCCTACAACAGAGCATTTATAAATGGTAAAGCGATGAGCAGTTTACAAGGGGACTAATGGCATATGACAGATTACTTTCTACAAGGATAAACTGCCTACGCAGGTAAGGAAGATATAGACCTAAGGCGAAAATGACTAAGTGAGGAAAAACAGGTTTCATTAAATTACATTGGTATTTTGGATCTACCACAAGTCAGGAAAAGAAAAAAGATTTAGACCTAAAAAAGTTTGGTCCTGAAGCAGTTCACAAAAGATCGAGATCAAGTTCTTATGTGTTTAAAGCTTTGTTTGATGGCCGAGATAAGGACTACAATAGCTACTGCACAGAATGCGTCAAGCTCGAGGTCTGCTATCTATGGACTGACGAAGAACACTAAGAGAGCGCCATGAACCCGTATGAACCCTAAGTGGAACTACAGAGGAAAGAAGGAAAGACTTACATCAGCTGTTGAAGCAGCGGAGGTGCGCCGCGTCTCTCTGGTGCGATCAGGTTGATGCAGCGGCCGATGGTGAGGCAGAGGCGAAGCTCGACGGCGGCGGCGGCGCTCGGGTGCAGGGGCGTCACGAGGAGGAAGAAAAGATGGAAAGGCAACGGAAAGAAAAGGAAAGGGATCCTCTGCCCTATTTATAAGGACAAAGAGATAAGCGATAGCCGCAGGAATCAAGGAGCCCAAAAAATGGATATATAACTAGGTTGTCATTTCAATTTTTGGATGCTCATTAATAAGAGGGTACCTTCGGCTTTAAATGAACATGTGACGTCACAGAGGTTTACTACAAATCTGGAGGATGACGTCACGCCGGTTTACAAGATCTATGCGAAGGTGCAAAGGGAGGAATTTTTCTAAGTGTTGAAGATTGACATGAACAAGTTCAAATCAATTTGGGGCCTAATGTTGGGGATATTACTACTGGACATAAACCGGCCAGGAGAAGCCAGGTTATCCCCATGATGATTACCTTATCTGAAGCCCGTGAAGACATGAAGGATGGCGCTTCATGGAGGCCCAAGGCCCAAAGGCGGGATAAAGCCTGTAGACATAAACCGACATTGATGTGTGCTTGTATGATAAGATAGGAGTAGAGACCGAGCTGGACACGTTGATGATCTGGCCTTGGGACTGTGTAAACCGACGGGCGTCGACCTGTGTATATAAAGGGGTGACTCGGCGGCGGTTTAGGGAGAACAGACAACAGACAACAACTCGAGAGCCAGGCAAAGCGGATTCGCTCCCTGGTCATCGAAACCTTAGCAATTCCATCACAACTAGAGTAGGCTTTTACCTTCATCGTAAGGGGCCGAACCAGCATAAACACTCACGTCCTTTGACCGCTTTAAACCCCTTTAAGCTAACCCGTAGCGATGGCTCCACGACTAAGTCCTTTCACGAGGACATCTGCCATGACAAAACCACGACAGAAAGGCATGACATATTGACATGTATTCCCTCCATCTGGAAATAAATGGATGGGTCTAGGCGTATTTCAGTTCTAGATACATCCAGTTTTATCCATTTTTGTGTCATGTAATCCGGACGGAGGGAGTATGATGTAAGAGCTAGGGATATGACATGAACACAGTAAAAAAACACTGAGAACCCACTGCAGAACCAAAGTAATCAAACCCACTGATATGAGATAGTACACTCATGCAGCTCAGGATGCAAAACTACGAGGCAGTTTTCCTTAGAAAAATCAACATTGTGGCCTTTAATCATACATTTTGCTACAACTAAATTTAGATCATATAAAGGTTGGATTCACGCCGATTAACAAAATACATGCTGATGTAAAAATATAGTGATATACAATAGGTACTTACATCTGCATTGGAGTATAGAGAATTCCTGCAAGAATCTTTCCTCACAGACGATACCAGTGCAGAAATTCTTCTATCTGTTAAGCTTATTATCTAAAAGAGAGATGGGTAAGAAACATGTAGAGAATATGATCAACAAGCTATAAAATTTCATGATGCAAGTATACGCACACGCTTATTAGAATGGAGTTGACATATTTTTTGCTGGACTGGAGCGGACTAGTTCTTTGGCCACTGGAATCTGCTTATTATTAGTAGGAGTTGTGTTTCTCTGTGCTGGAGCAGTATCTATAAAAACTAGAGTTGGTTTATTATGTCCTAGCTTTTGTATCTTTTGCAAAGACCTGGTTTGTAACCCTTCAGATTCTAACATAGTCGTCTTCCCCTTGCATGCCTTGTATAGAAGAATGGTGCTTCAGTTATAAAACATGCTACATCAGAGAGATGGAATAGGTACTGAAGAATAGAAAGGCATGACATATTGATATGTATTCCCTCCATCCGAAAAAATGGATGGGTCTAGGCATATTTAATTTCTAGATACATCCTTTTTTATCCATTTCGGGAACATGTAATCCGAACGGAGGGAGTATGGTGTAAGAGCTAGGGATACCACGGGACAACACAGTAAAAAACACTAGTTGAATGTAAAACTGTATGCTAGCGAAATACATACAGAAAAAACTAAGGCAGCATACACGTGTGTGATTGGGAAACTAAGATGGCATTGCAACAGAGCACTAGAACAACACTTCAATGTAAAAACATGGTATGGTAGACAGATGAAGTACGTACTGTTGAATAAAATGCATAAGATATTCAAAAGCATGATGTCCAAATTAAGCAGATGGCATTGCGATAGAGTAGAATGATAGTACTTGAATTTGAAAACATGTTATCATGAATGGAATAGGTACTGAAAAACAGGAAGGCATGACATATTTACATGCATGATCAACATGCTAAGCACATGGCATTGCAACAGAGTAGATACACTCCAGGACATTATATGCATGTTGTACCCATATCACGGGCCAAGTTAGATCAAGGACTTTGTGGGGTGAAGAGGATTCAACATCTTTCGGCAAGTCTTCTGAAGAACTGCCTTTACATGTTCCATCATATTGGGTATCATTGACATCAAGTTTATTGGCCTTTACATTGCTCCGTGAGGTTCTTGTGGATATATCAGTGTGTGCAATTATATCTCACATGCATGGAAGACAACTAGTAGTTAGATTTATGTAATGAGTGCTTGTAGGAGACGACATAAATAGTAGGACTGGGGTTAACTAGCAGCAACAGGTCTCAAAAACTAAAGGGAGAACACAGATGAAAGCTACAGAATATGTATCGTTTGTTCTCGAGATTAACTAGATGGCACACAAAAGTATTAAAGAACAACATAGGTAATACTAGAAGTGGTATAATACTATAATCACCAGCTTGTGGGATAACATTGGTTGATGGATGATAACTATGGAACAACGTTACCTAAAGAACAAGTATCTTAGCTGAACTATGGAACATCGTTAACTCTTGAACAAGACCCGTAAGAGATCAACATGAATATACAGTGAAATGTGATAATATATTTTCCATGCTTAGATGAATAACAAAGCCATAAATGTTGCACACAAGTAAGATGAGGGTACAACCTATCTGGCCGCCATCCATAGGAGTGAGCATCATGTGCTGACTTGTCGATGGCCCTACAGTTGTTGTGGCTGTCCATGTCGGGCAAGCACATTCGATGCAGGGAACTATTGAGTAGGGACTATAGCTCCCTTCTAGTGTACGCTTCCCTTGTTGGAGCAGCTGCGGTGAGTCGGAAGACGGTGTGGCTGAAGATGCAGATAACGCATAATGTTAAGAATGACACATATCTTTGATCTGAAGAAATACACTAAGAGATGAACAACAAGTTACGAGAGTGGTCACACGTCTGTTGACTGAGACTAAATTGGGGTCACACGATTCTATTTTATTTTGGTACTGTCCGATCTACGCCGGATGGCTTGATGGCCCTCTTGTGCCTCCCGGTTGACACTGTTAGGAAACTTCCCCGAAGAACCAGCGACCAACGGCAGATCAGCTTGCCTTCGTCGTCCGGGGCCCTGGCCAAAACCCCGCTCCCCGCCCCACCGCACTTTCGTGGTTGCGCCGCCCCTGGGCCAATCCACAAAGACTCCCCGTCATCCAGATCCAGCGGCGGCAGTACCTTGAACCCACACAACTCTAAGATAGCCATCTAAGCGCTGCTACCGCGGCGAACTTGCGGCCCCGCACCCTTACGTTAGACACCAGCCAACCGACAGCCTAGGAGCTCCGCCGTCTCGAGGGGTACTTCCCATTCGAAATTGATTGGCCCAGAATAAAAATTCAGACAACTGACGCCTAAATAAAGTGATTTGAGATGAGGGTGCGACCTATCTGGCGGCATGGAGAAGTAGGCAGGTCCAGCTGCTGAGTCGGTGATGCCGACGCGGTTGCCTTGGCCACCAGCGGCAGGGAAATAGCGATGTCGCAACAGTCGACGGCTACGGGGAAGCAGCACCAGGACTCTAGACGGATCCTAAGTTGGAGTCGCTCCAGCACCGTGAACAACGGCGGGGGTGAATCAACTCCAGTACGGTTCCCACGGCCGCCGTCGAGGCAGCTCCAGCAGCACGGAGTAAGAGGCACACGACCCAGTGCACAACGGCAAATGGACACTGTCTCCGGCATTAGGAAGGAGGGCGGCTGTGAAATTGGTGAGGTGGGGGTGCCATGGAGGAGGGGCTGAGGTTTCGCGGCTCGGGAGAAGGGAGCTTCCGGGGAGAAGGTGATTTGGCGCCCACGAGGTATGAATGGGGGGGGGGGATTGGGAGGGGAGTGGAACCATGTTTTACGGACGCATTTGTCTGAAATGTGAGGGGGAGTTACAGTTCTACCCCTGCCTTTAGGCTTCTCAGCTTGGGTCTGTGTACTGAGGGTCGGGGATAGTAGAGTAACTTTGATTTTCCCCAAATAGTGGGCGGGAGCGATTTCGGGCGAGGAGGGCGTGTTTTGAAATATAGTGGGCGCGAGCGATTTCGGGCGAGGAGAGCGTGTTTTGAAATAGTGGGCGCGAGCTATTTCGGGCGAGGAGAGCGTGTTTTGCCGACCATGGTTTATGAATTATTCGGCACATGTCATTTCGGCCGAGGAGAAGGCACGCTTGGATGAAGTTATGAACCTACCCTCGATGCACAATGGGTCAATTAATGCATCTCCCACAGGACAGTAATTTTGCGTCTCCCATTTATTTTCTCGGGCGAATTCCACCGAGCAGAGGATGTTTAACGGTTCATTCAAAATTTGGGAGAACGAGCATCCACGTATACCTTACCAAGTCGATTCAAATCAAATTTAGAAATATTAGCTTGCCACTTCTTTTTTAGATGGAGAGATGATGCTCGGGAGTAATGTGTTTTTACATGCTCGTTGCTAGTGATTTACTATATGACAAATAGTTGACCCGCTCAAAAACGGGAATCAAACCCAAAATGAAATATCTCGATTCAATGAAATAGCTTGTTCACTAGGTCAAAATAGTGAACTAAATCCAAAATTAAACACCTCAATCGAATAGCATGTTGTACAGTATTATAGTACTCCATGAACATGTTGAATGTCAAATTAATGAACTTCTTTAATATATGGATATATCTGTTCATGTGTGGATTGCAGACTACATGTTCTCCAATTTAAATATTTGAATGCAAGTTTATATCGAAACATGGTTTATATCAGTCTTTGATGCATAAAACGCGACCTCCCCCTCTCCCGGACTCCTGCTCTCTCTCTCTCGCCCGCCGACAATCTTCAATTCTGTTGCACACATCCAACAAACAAACCTTGTTGGTCCTCTCTCTTTATCTCCATCTCTCTCTCTCTTTGTGTGTGTGCGTGGGGGGGGGGTCTTTCTAGTTCGCATGCATATATACTCCATCTATAGGTCTCTCTCGCACACTATGTATGATTCTCTAGTCCAAGCTAGATATCTTGGGTGCACTCATCGTACGCACACAAATTCCTTGGCTCGTTGCCCGTAACTCTCTCACGCACCACTCTGTCGTCTCGGAGCTCTTCCCCCTCTCTCTCAAACTCTCCATCTACCTGGGTCACACATACACATGCATATCTCACTCGCACTCGATAGGCCCATCTAAAACTCTATCTCTCTCCCTTGTTCTCTCTCTATCTCACACGCACACACACACAATCTCATGCCTAACTAGCCAAGTATGATGGTCTCTCACTCAATTGTAGGCACACACAGTCCCCCCTATATGTATATGACTAGCTAATATTAGTCTCCATCACAAACATGTGCATGGTCTATCTCGATTTCTCTCGGGGCATCTTTCTATGGCGCACGCACCTCCCTCGATCTCCCACCCATATAGTCCCCTCACGATCTCGAGGGGGTCTCTCTATCACAAACACACCCTCTCGCCCTCCCCATGTGTCCATGTTGTCCATGTGTCCCTCTCGACCTTTGTTCCGTGTTGGACAGACCTCTATTGGACATGTGCTATAGGGGTATCTCTCTCCGGTGCAAACAATCACACACTAGCTATCTTCGTGTATCTCCTTGCCTCGCTTTTCTATCTCAGAGATGCATGCGTGATATGTTCTCCTAAGAAACGAAAAAACACCACTCTCTCTAATTTATCGTTTGTTGTCACTTTCTCTTCACACACATACTCTTTTTGCACACTTACTCATTCTCCTTCACACGCACTTGATCCCTCTCGACTTAGGCACTCTCCTCGGTCCATAGCATATTGATTTATTGAAAAGTCAAACATCACAAAGTTTGACCATGTACGTGGAGAAAAACAATTACATCTGAACGGCAAACATATACCATTAGATTCACCATGAGATGTAGTTTCGTATGATGTATCTTTGGTATTGAAGATATAAATAACATTTGTGTAAACCTGATCAAAGTTTCCAAAGTTTGACTTCTAGAAAAATTACATGCACTGCATTATCGAGCGGATGGAATATCTCTTTCCCCCTCTCATCTATCTGACGCACCACTCAGCCTTATCGGGGCTCCTCAATCTCTCTCAAACTTTATATCTCCCTGGTTCACACATGTCTCGCTCGCGCTATACATATAGACCCATCCAACATTCTTCCCCCTTGTTCTCTCTCTATGTGACACGCATCCCCCTAATAAGTACCATAATCCCTCACTCCATCATAGGCGCAAGCACTCCACCCCCCTAAGTATGATTATCTCTCACTATCCATCAGGAACACACATATTGTCTCCTTCCATCAATACGTCTATCTCGATATCTCTCGTGGTATCTTCTATCGCGCACACACCTTGTCACTCGATATCCCACCCATGAAATCCCATCACGATCTCCAGGGGATCTCTGTATGACAAACATACACTCCCTCCTCCCCATGTCTGCATTTTCTCCATACATCTCTCTCGACCTCTCTGTCGGCGTTCTGGGAACGAGGGTCCCCAGACTTGCCTGCCTGCGGCCTGCGGCGTGGCTCAAAAGGGGGCCTAGCACGGCCCATCTTCATCAACACAGACCCAGGACCCTCGCGAGGGGCCAAGCCTCGCGGGGAGGACGACACGGAGCTTCCTCAGGCACGGCCTCATCAGGCTGGCTCGCGAGGAGGCGGAGAGATCAAGGCGGGGTACCTCACGAGGTGCCCGTGACGCAAGCTATGACGACCAAAGGTGCCAGGCGGGCGCCAGCCGCGCATTGTCCTCCTTTCCTCTTTGGTGCAAAGGGAGCAAGTGCATGCGAGAGCATCAAGCAAAGGCACCCATTTTGGTGCAACGAGACCAAGACCAGTCCAACGGCAGGAAGGAAGTCATTGTGGAGCCCAAGCCAGCATCACCACCAGAGCCTTTGGCAGGCGAGGACCAACTTTAGTCAGGTTAAGTGTACCAGATGTTCCCCTTCAAAATGGCCAATTGTTGGCGCCCTTCCCGCTCAATATTTGGGAAGAGGCCCAGGGCCTTTGCCTATAAATAGGACTAGCCACCCACATGGTAGGGGGGAATCGAAATCGAAATCGGAGAGAGAATCGAGAAGAGACAGAGAGAGAGAAGGGTGACTGAACTCCTCCTAGCAGTTTATCCCCTCAGCCAAGAACAGACCCTCGCGAGGCTGTTCTTCCTTGTATTGCTCATCATCATCAGCCCAACAGGCAATCCACCACACCACACACTAGAGTAGGGTATTACACCACAACGGTGGCCCGAACTAGTATAAACCCTGTGTCTCTTGTGCTGTTCTTTCCATAGCTTAGATCTTAGCGAGGCAGAGGGGTGCAGGTAGGTAGAAGGAGAAATATCCGCGCGCACCCCAGTGTTCGAACCTCAAGGGTCTGCCGGAACCCGAAATCCGACATTTGGCACGCCAGGTAGGGGTGCGCCGGAATTCGTCTTCCACCACCCCGTTCTCCTCCGACCATCGCGTCCATGTATGATGCTCGTCGGGCCCGCACCGAGCGCCGGGCCATTCTCGCTTCCCGCGTCGCCCAGACGGCTCCTGTCGGCGGGCGTCCTCGCCGTTCCCCGTCACCTGTCGTCAATGCCGCCACCGGCCCGGTGGGGGACGAGAAGCAAGCGTCGTCTCAGCATCCGTTCGTGCGGCAAGACGGCCGCACCGCTACTCCCTCGCTCACCCCAGCTGGTTCTTCATCCCGCGTGCTCCGCGCACCCATGGAGGCTCGAGCTGCGCTCATCGCGGCAAACGAGCTCCTGCGCTACCTTCCCGTCGACGACGTCTACGAAGAATGGCTTGACCGCGTCGCCGAGCTCGTCCGCGCTGCAGGGGCTCTCCTGCGCCGTCCGTTCCGCTGCACCGCACCCCGCCCCACGTGGGCGACGAAGCTCCGGCGGCGCCCCAGCCGCCTCCTCCTCAAGAAGGCGCCATGGCTCCAAGGCGCGTGGCCCCTGGGTGGAACCCGCTCCGTCAGGTGCCAGCGCGGCAAGAGCAGAGCTGCCAAGAAGTCCCTCGCCCGCAAGAAGCTGCCCGGGCGCTCCCTGCTCCAGCACGTCGCGACCATGCTCCTGCTCCCGCACGTCAAGACCCCGCGCTGCTCACAGCTGCAGCACGCGGGGACATGCAAGACCAAGCTCTCCGTCACCCAAGGCCTCCCGTGGCCACAGCAGGCTGCCGTGCCTTCACCACTGAGCTACGCAGCGTCACGTGGCCCGGCAAGTTCAAGCCAGACCTGCCTCCTTGTTACGACGACACGGCCGACCCTGTGGAGTTCCTCCAGCTCTATGAGCTGGGCATCGAAGCTGCCACCGGGGACGAGAAGGTCATGGCGAACTGGTTTCCCATGGCGGTCAAGGACGGGGCCCGCATCTGGCTCCTGAACCTGGCTCCAGGCACGATCTCCTCCTCGGACGAGATGTGCACCCGCTTCATCACCAACTTCCAAGGTACTCGCGACCGGCCACCCGCCGTGAGCGACATGCGCCGCATCAAGCAACAACCCGGAGAGACCCTGCAGAAGTACATCCAGCGCTTCAACAACGCACGCCTCAAGATTCCCAAGGTGACCGAGGAGGCCATCATCTCAGCCTTCTCCGACAGCGTGCGCGATGTCAAGATGAAGGAAGAGCTGGCGATGCATGAAGACCTGTGCACTTCCTTGGAGTTGTTCAACTTGGCAACCAAGTGCGTCAGGGCTGAGGAAGGGCGTCTCTCCCTCCTCAAGCTGCCTGCCGCAGACCCAGAAGAGAAGAAGCCCAAGGCCAAGGATGTGAAGCGAAAGGGGGCTGCCGTGCTCGCGGAAGAACCAGACACCAAGCGGGGCAGAGATCAGCCCGAATCTTCCAAGGGCAGTCGGTACTGTGTGTACCACGACCTCCACACCCACAACACCAACGAATGTCAAGAGCTCTGAGCCGTGCGAGAAGGAAGGATCGGCCATTGCCCCGACCGCGATGACCGAGGCTACGGTCGAGGAGGAGGAAGGAACGCAGGACGCTGGGAAGACCGCTGCCCGCGCCAAGGGTGGCGCGATCGACCTCGCGAGGATCGCTGGCAAGACCCGCCTCGTGAGGGAGACTGGAGGGATCAGCCTCGCGAGGATCGCCCGCAGGGCAACGCAGGCCTCCCTCCGCTGCCGCTGCAGCCAAGGAGAAACGAGGACCGCCATCAGGACGAGGGGGCTAGGGGCTTCCAGGAGCCGCGCGCGATCGCCTGCATCCTGGGCGGGGCTCAAGCCCCAGCCTCTCAATGCATCTTCAAGCAGTTCGCCCGCGAAGTGAATGCAATCCTCCCCAACTCGAAGCCACGCGCCCTCTCAGGTGGTCGGCATGCGCCATCACGTTTAGCTCCACAGATCAGCTCAAGTGTGCGGCCATAGCCGGAGTCCTCCCGATGCTTTGTTCCCCAATCATTAGCAACATGGTGGTCACCAGGACCCTCATCGATGGCGGGGCAGGGCTCAACGTCCTGTCCGTGGCAACATTCCAACAATCTCCAAGTACCCTACAACCAGCTTCAGCCAACCAAGCCTTTCTCCGGAGTCATCGATGGCTCCACGGTCCCGATTGGGCAGGTCAGACTCCCTGTCACCTTCGGGGCACGCGACAACTACCGCACCGAGCTCATCGACTTCGACGTCGCTCACATTCGCCTGCCGTACAACGCCATCCTTGGGTACCCAGCGCTGGCCAAGTTCATGGCCGTAACTCACCACGGCTACAACGTCCTCAAGATGCCAGGAAGTGGCGGAGTCATCACGGTGCCCTGTGAAGAGAAGGACGCGGTGTGTTCCCTGGAACGAGCCTTTCAGGCCGCATCACTAGAAGACCTGGATCGCGGAAGCAGGAGGCTTCCCGAGACTGCCCCCAAGAAGAAGAAGACATCATCCGGCCCAGCCCCTCAGGGCCCGCGCCTGCCCAGGGGGAACCTCCTTCCATCGCATAGGAAAGCACGCCCGGCGCCCTCCTCAGGCAGGGCTCGGTGGCTCTCCCCTGGAGGACCACCGACCTGGCTAAGGTCACGAGGGAGGTGCTTGGGCACCACATGGAGGCGTGTTTCGAAGCACGTTTCCCTCAAGACGGAGTAAGGCAAGGAGAGCCAGACCCTCAGGAGTTCATCAGCAAGGCCATTCAGGAGCGACAGGAGTCAAGAGTCATGAAAGGCGGCCGCCGCCTACCAGCTATGGCTCCCCATCCAGGCGAGGATGGTGGGATGCGCGCCTGCATCGACATACCAGGGCTCAATCGACTCGCCTCTCTGGAGCGCCTCTGGCCCTCGCGAGTGGGGCACTGCGAAGATCCACCCCACAGCTAGTTTGCATGCCTTATGGCTTGCCGAACGCGGCTGCCACGTACCAGCGCCTCATGAGGGGTATCATGGAGGCTCAAGAGGCCAGGCGTTCCACAGCCCTGGCGGAGATGGAGATGGTCCGCGAGGAGCCACCAGCGCCTCCGGAGCCTCCCGAGGCCCCTGGGCCTGGGGGCTCATGAGGATCGGCTTCCGCAGCCCACCGAGTCTGCTACACCAACACTCCTTCGTCCTCAACATCATCAGGTGACATCTTTCAAGTTTCATTTCCAGCTGGGAGCGCCCCCCAGGGCTGCATTATTCCCAGGCCGCGTGGGTCCGTCCCTGCGGCATGTATCCCTTTTTATTTCATGTTGTTAGCTTACTTTCTTGGGGGCGCCCCTCGGGCTGCATCATCCCCAAGTCGCTCGGGCCAGACCCAGCGGCATGTATCCCTTTTGCGTTTATTTCCGGCTATGCGTTCGACCCACCAGGCTTGATTATTTGATGCCTGTCCACGGCACCTCTTTTTCTCCATGCCGACCACTTGCACGTTAAAGGGGGGGTACCTGAGCATCGCGACTCAGGGCTCTTACTGGCTCTCCAGCCCTCACCCTCTGGCCTTGTCCACGACATCGCGACCTGGCATACCAACGACGGCTGAGACCAGCTCGAGGGCCGGGACCCGAGGATGTAGAGTGCCGGCATCTAACCAAATTTGCAGGGACACATCACAAGATAAGGCCCAGTGCCAGGCGCAACCCGCCTAGAGGTAGGGCCCCGTGAGTCCCGCGCTGGCTCACGGTGCCCAGATACACCTCGCCAGGCCCTACCATGCCAGCCACGTGTAACACCCCGGATGTGATTTACCCAATATGTATTCCAACTCTTGCCGTTTCCGGCCTTAAGTTATTTTATTTTCTCGGGTTCGGGTTTTTGTCTCTGTGTGTTGTTCTCGTTGTCATGCATCTCATATCATGTCATCATGTGCATTGCATTTGCATATGTGTTCATCTCATGCATTCGAGCTTTTTCCCCGTTGTCCGTTTTGCATTCCGGCGCTTCGTTCTCCTCCGGTGGTCATTTCTACCTTTCTTTTGTGTGTGGGGATTAAACATTTCCGGATTGGACCGAGACTTGCCAAGCGGCCTTGGTTTACTACCGGTACACCACCTGTCAAGTTTCGTATCGTTTGGACTTTGTTTGATACTCCAACGGTTAACCGAGGGACCGAAAAGGCCTCATGTGTGTTGCAGCCCAACACCCCTCCAATTTGGCCCAAAACCCACCAAAACCCTCTCCATCATCTAGAGCATTTGATCACGATCGCGTGGCCGCAAACCGCACCTCATTTGGACTCTCCTAGCTCCCTCTACCTCTATATAAAGACCCCCTCCTCCAAATTCGCGGATCCCCTCTCCAAAACCCTAAAAAAATCCCAGATCCGCCGCGAACCGGACGTGTCCGGCCCGCGCCGGACAGTGTCCGCTCCGCTCGAGCCAGTCCCGCGCCCACTTCGCCGTCCCGCGCCGCCGGCCCCGCCGGGGCCCAGGCGGGCCCTCCCACCGGCGCCCGAGCCGCCGCACCATCCGTCGCGCCGCCTCTCCTCTTCCGCGCCGACCCGCTGCCTCGCCGCGTCCCTCCGCCGCGCGCCGTACGGCCACCTCCCGCACCGCGGCCAGCGCCACCGCCCGTCGTCCGCCGCGCCTCGCCGCCTCGCCGCCAGGGAGATCCGGCCGCCCCCCCCTCTCTTCCGCCTCCGCGTCCCCGACGAAGCTCCGGCCGCGACCTCGACTCCGTCTCCGGCGATCCGCGTTCCGCGCAGTGAACATGCAGATCTGAGATCCAAAATCCCGGTTGACTTTCTCCCGAAACCCTAGTTCATATGCCCTGTTCACGCGTTGTAACTTTGCATCCGTAGCTCCGTTTTGGGCATATAGCATATCAAAATTCGTCTCAGAGAGTACATCATTTCATTCCATTGCATCATTTTCATTTGAGTTCATCTTGATGCCCGAAATGCTGTTAGAAGAGTGCTACTTGAGATAATTGTCAGATCTGCTGCTCCATTTAGATATTTGTCATTTTTGCCATGATTATTGTGTGCATGATATGCCCATGAGCTCTACATATGTTTTGTTAAGGGTTTTGCCATCTTTCCAGAGGTGCAACCCATGTATTTTTGTGATGTGTGTGGTGACTAGCACAAGCTTGCAAAGTGAGGCACTTGGTAATGCTGATTTCAGGGACTTAGCATTTCCACTAAGTCCTTGACCTGTTTATCTCATATGGCCATATGTTCATGTTGTTTCCTAGTGATCCGTGCCTCTTTTGAGGATGATCAGTAAGGATGTTTTGTTAATCTTGTAGTGCTCTATCCATCCATGTCTTTGTTTGCAATTATGGAGCACCCTAGCTTGAGTCAATCGAGCTCTACTTTTGCTATTTCGTGAATCTGGGCAGATTGTCTACTTGTTAGCGATTTTGCCGATGATGTTGTAGTTGATCCGTGCATGCTATGCTATTGTTCTTGCCATGTCTAGCTTGCATTTTGTGTATTCTTGATGGGTGTATGCTTAGTTGTCATGACTTGCTCTGTAGTGAGTGCATCGAGCTCGTAAACATGCCTACTTGATATCTGTTTCAGCATGCTCCAGTTTTCACTAAGTCTGAGAACTGATTATGTTTTTGCCATGTTCACATGCTTGCAATTGTATTTTCTGATCCCTTTTGGCTCAAGGTCACTAAGGGACTTTTGTTAAGCTCTTTGAGTAGCTCCATGCCATGCTTTACTTTGCCATGTTCAGGTCCTGTAGCATGTAGTTTTGTTGCTCCGAAGAGTGCTATCTGATCTGAAATTCCAGACAAGTGTTAATTTCACTAAGTCTGAAATCTGTTTGCCATATGCATTTTTGCCATGCTTGTTTGAACCTGTTAATGGATGAATTGGCCGTAGCTCAGTGCTAGACTTTTGTTAAGCATCATGAATGCATCCCTGCCATGTATTTTTGTGCCATGTTTGGGTGCTGTAGCATGTTCATCTTGTTGCATTTAGATGGCTACTTGCTGTAAATCGCAGAACGTGGTCATATTTGAATTGCTTGCCATTTCCAAACCGTAACTCCGATTCCGGCGTTCTTTATATCGTTTTCAAGCGATTTCATCTCATCTTTCCAGTGGCACACTTGGATTTCCAAGTTGAGGCCAGGTTCATGCATCCCTTGTCAAATCTTGCATATGCATCCCGCATCGCATCCCGCATAGCATACCATCTTGCATCATATTGTTTGAGCCTTGCACGTGGTTGATTGTGTTCCGTTTGCTTGTTTGTCTTGTTTGGGTAGAGCCGGGAGACGAGTTCGCTAACGAGGAGCCCGTTGAGTTTGCTTTCGAGGATCCAGTCAACTCTGACAACTTTGCAGGCAAGATGATCATACCCTCGAAATCACTACTATCTTTGCTTTGCTAGATGCTCGCTCTTTTGCTATGCCTATGCTACGATGCCTACCACTTGCTTTCAAGCCTCCCAAATTGCCATGTCAAACCTCTAACCCACCATGTCCTAGCAAACCGTTGATTGGCTATGTTACCGCTTTGCTCAGCCCCTCTTATAGCGTTGCTAGTTGCAGGTGAAGATTGGAGGACCGTTCCTTGTTGGAACATTATTTACTTGTTGGGATATCATTATATTGCCATGTTATCTTAATGCGTCTATATACTTGGTAAAGGGTGGAAGGCTCGGCCTCTCGCCTAGTGTTTTGTTCCACTCTTGCCGCCCTAGTTTCCGTCATATCGGTGTTATGTTCCCGGATTTTGCGTTCCTTACGCGGTTGGGTTATAATGGGAACCCCTTGATAGTTCGCCTTGATTAAAGCTTTTCCAGCAATGCCCAACCTTGGTTTTACCATTTGCCACCTAGCCTCTTTTTCCCTTGGGTTTCCGGAGCCCGAGGGTCATCTTATTTAAACCCCCCCCCGGGCCAGTGCTCCTCTGAGTGTTGGTCCGAACCAGGCAGCCTGCGGGGCCACCTCGGGGAAACTCGAGGGTTGGTTTTACTCGTAGCTTGACCTATCTGAGTGTGCCCTGAGAACGAGATATGTGCAGCTCCTATCGGGATTTGTCGGCACATTCGGGCGGTGTTGCTGGATTTGTTTTAACCTGTCGAAGTGTCTTGAAGAACCGAGATACCGAGTCTGATCGGAACGTCTCGGGAGGAGGTCTATTCCTTCGTTGACCGTGAGAGCTTGTCATGGCTAAGTTGGGACTCCCCTGCAGGGTTTTGAACTTTCGAAAGCCGTGCGCGCGGTTATGGGCAGATGGGAATTTGTTAGTGTCCGGTTGTAGATAACTTGAACCTTAACTTAATTAAAATGAATCAACAGTGTGAGTTACCGTGATGGCCTCTTCTCGGCGGAGTCCGGGAAGTGGACACGGTGTTGGAGTAATGCTTGCGCAGGTTGCCCTCTAGTTTCTCGCTCGCGCTTTGCCTCCTCTTCTCGCTCTCTTTTGTGAACAGGATAGCCACCATATATGCTAGTCGCTTGCTGCAGCTCCACATATTTACCTTGCCTTACCTATTAAGCTTAAATAGTCTTGATCGCGAGGGTGCGAGATTGCTGAGTCCCTGTGGCTCACAGATTACTATTACAACCAGATGCAGGGCCTGATGATTCCGCTCCAGGTGACGCGCTTGAGCTCAAGTGGGAGTTCGACGAGGACTCTCAACGATACTACGTGTCTTTCCCTGATGATCAGTAGTGGTGCCTAGTTGGGGGTGATCGGGACCGTGTCGCATGTTGGGTTATCTTTTATTTTGGCGCCGTAGTCGGGCCATGAGTGTTTGAATGATGTAATGTTATTTATGTACTTGATTGACGTGGCGAGTGTAAGCCAACTATGTTATCTCCCCTTTTATTATCTATATTACATGGGATGTTGTGAAGATTGCCTAACTTGCGACATATGCCTTCAATGCGATTATGTCTCTAAGTCGTGCCTCGACACGTGGGAGCTATAGTCGCATCGAGGGTGTTACAAGTTGGTAATCAGAGCCTTCCCCGACCTTAGGAGCCCCATTGCTTGATCGTTTTTAGCGGCCGAGTTGTGTCTAGAAAAATGTTTTGAGTCATTTAGGAATTATATATCGGAGAGTTTAGGAATTCTTTTTACTTCCCAGTCTCCTCATCGCTCTGGTAAGGCATCCTGACGTAGAGTTTTGACTCTTCTCTTCTCAAATTTCACTAAAAAATTTTAGGATCACGCGGGTATCTTGGAATCGTTCCGATGGTTTTATGACGAGAACATTGTCTTGGTGCCTCCTGTCAGGGGTTTTGTGGAAGTGTCCCGGGGAGTTGAGCTCTGAGGTGTTGTCGTCATAATTTTATCGTTGCAGTTCTGGAATACCTGAGTTTAGTACGCCGACATCGAAAATCTCTTTTATGCAGTTCGTTGGTGAGATAACCTCGACGCCACCCAGTACTGGGGCGGGAGTTCGGGAGTATCGCCATAACTTGTATAACGGATGCTTTTCGAAGGTTGAGGTAGATGGTTTCCGAAGTTTTTCTCGGTTATGTGTTGAAGGATGGATACAGCTGGATGTAGGATTTGCTAGATTTGGGTGAGATATTATGCTTCCCCTGTATCCCCAACACCTGATTGCATAACCGGAAAGGTTCGGGAGTTTCATAGGTGGGAATTCTTGTAGCTCTAGTTCTTCTTCCACGGATATTTGGTTTGAGATTGGGATTTCTTACCGAGTATTCGTTCTTGATCCGTACCTTGTTGATTTATTTCTCTACCTAAATTCTAAGTGGCTTCTCAATTTATGGATATGTGACCATTTCAAGAGGAATGCATTCGTTCATTTTGTTCGGATGTGAAGACTTATGTTGCAATTTTCATTCCGTTGGATTCAGCTTCATTTTATCTGTCTATGTGCTAACGGTGGTCAACCTCTTCAGGATGGCTCCCGCTAAGAGCACCAATCAGAATCAGAATCAAGATCCGCCACCACCTCCACCTCCTCCGGAGGCATGGCAAGCTGTGATGGCCGCAACCAATGCAAACACACAGTTGATCATGCAAATTCTTCAAGAGCGCAATCAAGGCAACCAAGGGAACCAAGGCAACAATCAGAATCACTTTGCTACACTCAACCAGTTCCTTGCTAACGGGCCAAAGACTTTCAGCAATTGTGTTGAGGCAACCGATGCTGACGATTGGCTCGTGGATCTGTGCAAGCATTTCGAGTGCAGTAACGTCAGGCCTGAGGACTTCGTCAAGTTCGCTTCCTTCCAACTCAAAGATCAAGCTGCAGAATGGTTCCAGCAGTACAAGGATTCCAGAGGTGGACGTGTTATTACCTGGGATGAATTCCGTCAAGATTTCAGAGCTCACCATATCCCTCAGAGCGTGGTTGAAAGCAAGCGTGAGGAATTCCGCAACCTGAAGCAAGGCTCTTTGTCTGTCTATGACTACAACAAGTTGTTTCAGAAGCTCGCCCGCTTTGCTAAGCAGGACGTCCCTGATGAGAAGAGCATGATATACCAGTTCAGGGGTGGTCTCAGAGAAGAAATTCAGCTAGCTCTTGTTCTCTTTGAGCCCTTGAGGTACGATGAGTTCTACAACATGGCATTGAAGCAAGAGGCCGCTCAACTGAGGTGTGATGCTTCCAAGAAGCGAGTCAGAGATGCTACTCCTTCTTCCTCTACTCAAGTGGCCAAGCAGCAGAAGTATTGGCTTCCTCCTCCTCCGTTCCGTCAGCCGTATCAGCAGAAGAGCAAAGGTGGCAGTGGATCTTCCCACCCACCCAACCCTGGCTTTCAGAACAAGACTTCGTCTCAAGCTCCAAGATCGAGTGCTCCGTATCACCGTCCGCTTTCAGAGGTCACGTGCAACAAGTGCCAACAGAAGGGTCACTATGCCAACAAGTGTTCAACCAGAGGCGTCTTCCTCCTCCTCCTCCTGTGAGATCGGCAAGTACAGCTGTGGTAAAGCATAACCCCAAGCACACCAAGGTCAACTTGATGAATGCAGCTCAGGCAGAGGACTCGTCAGATGTCATCATGGGTAACCTTCCTGTTAACGATATTCCCGCAAGAGTTTTTTTGACACTGGTGCATCGCATTGTTTAATGTCAAAGCCATTTTTTACCAAGCATGAGTTCGTTTCTTCTCATTTGGGTAAACAAATGGATATTGTTTCTCCTGGCAAACGTTTGAGTGCAAGTATGGAGGTGCCAGATGTTACTATCACTTTGGGTGACTACAAGTTTCTTTCTTCCCCAATGGTTCTTGGTAACTCGGATATTGATCTTATTCTCGGGATGGATTGGCTATCTAAGCACAAGGCTCAGCTTGATTGTGCAGCCAGGCAGATTCAATTGACTCATTCGTCTAAGGATGTAATTGTCTTTGCCGCTCATGATGATACCATCCCTTTGTTTTCTCTCAATGAGAAGGGTGAACTGGATGCTATCTCGCAAATTCCAGTCGTTTGCGAATATCAAGACGTCTTTCCAGAAGAGCTTCCAGGAATGCCTCCGCACCGGCCAGTTGAATTCGTCATTGATCTTGAGCCTGGCACGGAACCAGTGTGCAAGCGTCCTTACAAGCTCGGACCTGAAGAGTTGAAGGAGCTGAAGAAGCAACTCGATATTCAAGAGAGCATGGGTCTCATCCGGCCTACTTCTTCTCCGTGGGGTTGTGGTGTTCTTTTTGTGAAGAAGAAGGATGGAACGGACCGACTTTGTGTTGATTACCGTCCATTGAACAAGAAGACCATCAAGAACAAATACCCACTTCCCAACATCAACGAGCTGTTCGAACAACTCAAAGGTGCCCAAGTATTCTCCAAGCTTGATCTCCGTATGGGTTATCATCAGATTCGAATCCGTGAGCAAGATATTCCCAAGACGGCTTTCAGGACAAGCTATGGTTCATATGAATACACTGTCATGTCTTTTGGCCTCGTCAACGCTCCTCCGACTTTCTCTCGCATGATGAACTTCATCTTCAACGCCTACACCAATGACTTCGTTTTGGTCTATCTCGACGACATTCTGGTTTTCTCGAAGAACAAGGAAGATCATGCCAAGCACTTGCGTTTGGTACTCGATAAGCTGAGGGAACACAAGTTCTACGCCAAGTTCTCCAAGTGCGAATTTTGGCTCGATGAGGTTCTTTATCTTGGTCATATCATCTCTGCCAAGGGCATTGCGGTGAATCCTGAGAAGGTGTCTGCAATTGTGAATTGGGAACCTCCTCAGAACGTGAAGCAACTCCGTAGCTTCCTCGGTCTCGCAAGCTACTGCCGAAGATTCGTTGAAAACTTTTCTAAGATCGCGAAGCCTCTCTCAAATCTTCTCCAGAAGCACGTCAAGTACGTTTGGTCTCCGGAGTGTGACATTGCTTTCAACACTTTGAAAGAGAAATTGATCACTGCTCCAGTTCTGACTCCGCCTGATGAATCCAAGCCGTACGAGGTCTTTTGTGATGCCTCTCTCCAAGGTCTTGGCGCAGTGTTGATGCAAGAGAAGAAAGTTGTTGCTTATACCTCTCGCCAGTTGAAGCCCAATGAGAAGAACTACCCCACTCATGATCTCGAGTTGGCGGCAGTTGTGCATGCTCTTTTGACTTGGAGACATCTCTTATTGGGAAGAAAAGTGGACATTTTCACTGATCACAAGAGTCTCAAGTACATCTTCACTCAGCCTAATCTCAACCTCAGGCAAACTCGATGGGTCGAAATGATTCAAGAGTATAATCCGAGTATCGAGTATACTCCAAGCAAGGCCAATGTGATTGCTGAAGCATTGAGCAGGAAGGCTTATTGCAACAGTCTGATTCTCAAGCCTTATCAACCCGAGCTTTGTGAAGCTTTCCGCAAACCTAATCTGCAAGTTGTTCCTCAAGGTTTCCTCGCCAACCTTCAAGTCTCTCCTACCTTGGAAGACCAGATTCGCCAAGCCCAGCTTCTTGATGCTATGGTGAAAAAGGTGAAGATTGGGATTGCCAAGAGTCAACCCAAGTACAAGTGCTACCGCCTTGATGACAAGGATACTCTCTTCTTCGAGGATCGTATTGTTGTACCCAAAGGTAACCTTCATAAAGTGATCATGAATGAGGCTCACAATTCTCTCCTCTCCATCCACCCTGGGAGCACGAAGATGTATCAGGACCTCAAGCAGGCTTATTGGTGGACTCGAATGAAGCGCGAGATTGCTCAATTCGTGAATGAGTGTGATGTCTGCAGAAGAGTGAAGGCAGAACACCAAAGGCCAGCGGGTCTCCTCCAACCTCTTGCCATTCCAGAATGGAAGTTTGACCACATTGAAATGGACTTCGTGACTGGGTTTCCAAAGTCCAAACATGGCAATGACGCTATATTCGTTGTCATCGACAAACTCACTAAAGTGGCTCACTTTCTGCCTATCAAAGAGTCAATCACTGCAGCTCAATTGGCGGAACTCTATACCTCTCGAATTGTCTCTCTGCACGGTATTCCACAAGTGATCTCTTCAGACCGTGGCAGCATCTTTACCTCCAAGTTTTGGGATTCTTTTCAGAAGGCCATGGGCACCAACATCCGCTTCAGCACAGCTTTCCATCCTCAAACTAGTGGTCAAGTCGAGCGTGTCAACCAGATTCTTGAAGATATGCTCAGGGCTTGTGTGATCTCCTTCGGCATGAAGTGGGAGGATTGTCTTCCTTATGCTGAATTCTCCTACAACAACAGTTTTCAAGCAAGTTCGGGCAAGGCCCCATTTGAAATTCTGTATGGCAGGAAGTGCCGTACCCCTCTCAACTGGTCTGAAACCGGTGAACGTCAGCTTCTGGGAAATGACTTAATCACAGAGGCAGAGGAAATGTGCAAAGTCATTCGAGATAACCTCAAAGCAGCCCAATCCCGCCAGAAGAGCTACTATGATAGTAAGCACCGTGATTTGGCTTTCGAGATCGGAGATCATGTTTACCTCCGCGTCTCTCCAATGAAAGGTACTCGTCGCTTCGGTATCAAAGGGAAGCTTGCCCCTAGATACGTGGGACCTTTCAAGATTGTCAGCAAGAGAGGCGATCTCGCCTATCAACTCGAGCTTCCTTCAAACTTTGCAAATGTTCATGACGTGTTCCATGTCTCTCAGCTCCGAAAGTGCTTCAAGACTCCTGACCGCACCGTCAACTTCGAGGACATTGAGCTCCAAGAAGATCTCTCCTATCGTGAGCACCCAGTTGCTATTCTTGAAGAGACTGAACGCAAGACTCGCAACAAGTCAATCAAATTCCTCAAAGTCAAGTGGTCACACCATTCCGACCGTGAAGCTACCTGGGGACGCGAGGATCACCTCCGTTCTGAGTACCCGGCGTTCTTTCAGTCCTAGATCTCAGGACGAGATCCTTTCGTAGTGGTGGAGTGTTGTAACACCCGGATGTGATTTACCCAATATGTATTCCAACAATTGCCATTTCTGGCCTTAAGTTATTTTATTTTCTCGGGTTCAGGTTTTTGTCTCCGTGTGTTGTTCTCGTTGTCATGCATCTCATATCATGTCATCATGTGCATTGCATTTGTATACGTGTTCATCTCATGCATTCGAGCTTTTCCCCGTTGTCCGTTTTGCATTCCGGCGCTTCGTTCTCCTCCGGTGGTCATTTCTACCTTTCTTTTGTGTGTGGGGATTAAACATTTCTGGATTGGACCAAGACTTGCCAAGTGGCCTTGGTTTACTACCGGTAGACCGCCTGTCAAGTTTCGT
Source organism: Triticum aestivum (assembly GCF_018294505.1). Taxonomy (NCBI): domain Eukaryota; kingdom Viridiplantae; phylum Streptophyta; class Magnoliopsida; order Poales; family Poaceae; genus Triticum; species Triticum aestivum. The sequence continues at coordinate 174,446,100 of NC_057797.1, read as the reverse complement.
ATCATTTGGACTTCGTTTGATACTCCAACGGTTAACAGAGGGACCGAAAAGGCCTCATGTGTCTTGCAGCCCAACACCCCTCCAATTTGGCCCAAAACCCACCAAAACCCTCTCCATCATCTAGAGCGTTCGATCACGATCGCATGGCCGCAAACCGCACCTCATTTGGACTCTCCTAGCTCCCTCTACCTCTATATAAAGACCCCCTCCTCCAAATTCGCGGATCCCCTCTCCAAAACCCTAAAAAAAAAATCCCAGATCCGCCGCGAACCGGACGTGTCCGGCCCGTGCCGGACAGTGTCCGCTCCACCCGAGCCAGTCCCGCGCCCACTTCGCGGTCCCGCGCCGCCGGCCCGCCGGGGCCCAGGCGGGGCCGTCCCGACCCGCGCGCCCGAGCCGCCGCACCGTCCGCCGCGCCGCCTCTCCTCTTCCGCGCCGGCGCCGGACCGCCTCGCCGGCCATTCCTCCGCCGCGCCGCCGTACGCCACCTCCGGCCGCCGCGGCCACCGCCGCCACCCGTCGTCCGCCTCGCCTCGCCGCCTCGCCGCCAGGGGAGATCCGGCCGGCCCTCCCCCTCCTCATCCGCGACTCAGGCGTCCCCGACGAAGATCCGGCCGGCGACCTCGACTCCGTCTCCGGCGATCCTCGTTCCGAGCGTGAACAGTGTCCGGATCTGGATCTGGATCCTGAGGGTTGACTTTCTCCCGAAACCCTAGTTCATATGCCCTTGTTCATCGCATCGTAACTTTGCATCCGTAGCTCCATTTTTGGTATATAGCATATCAAAATGTTCGTCTCAGAGAGTACATCATTTCATTCCATTGCACCATTTTAATTTGAGTTCATCTTGATGCCCGAAATGCTGTTAGAAGAGTGCTACTTGAGATAATTGTCAGATCTGCTGCTTCATTTAGCTATTTGTCATTTTTGCCATGATTAGTGTGTGCATGGTATGCCCTTGAGCTCTACATATGTTTTGTTAAGGGTTTTGCCATCTTTCCAGAGGTGCAACCCATGTATTTTTGTGATGTGTGTGGTGACTAGCACAAGCTTGCAAAGTGAGGCATTTGCTAATGCTGATTTCAGGGACTTAGCATTTCCACCAAGTCCTTGATCTGTTTATCTCATATGGCCATATGTTCATGTTGTTTCCTAGTGATCCGTGCCTCTTTTGAGGATGATCAGTAAGGATGTTTTGTTAATCTTGTAGTGCTCTATCCATCCATGTCTTTGTTTGCAATTATGGAGCACCCTAGCTTGAGTCAATCGAGCTCTACTTTTGTCATTTCGTGAATCTGGGCAGATTGTCTACTTGTTAGCGATTTTGCCGATGATGTTGTAGTTGATCCGTGCATGCTATGCTATTGTTCTTGCCATGTCTAGCTTGCATTTTGTGTATTCTTGATGGGTGTATGCTTAGCTTGTCATGACTTGCTCTGTAGTGAGTGCATCGAGCTCGTAAACATGCCTACTTGATATCTGTTTTCAGCATGCTCCAGTTTTCACTAAGTCTGAGAACTGATTATGTTTTGCCATGTTCACATGCTTGCAATTGTATTTTCTGATCCCTTTTGGCTCAAGGTCACTAAGGGCTTTTGTTAATCTCTTTGAGTAGCTCCATGACATGCTTTACTTTGCCATGTTCAGGTCCTGTAGTATATAGTTTTGATGCTCCGAAGAGGGCTATCTGACCTGAAATTCCAGACAAGTGTTAATTTCACTAAGTCTGAAATCTGTTTGCCAAATGCATTCTTGCCATGCTTGTTTGAACCTGTTAATGGATGAAATGGCCGTAGCTCAGTGCTAGACTTTTGTTAAGCTTCTTGAATGCATCCCTGCCATGTATTTTTATGCCATGTTTGGGTGCTGTAGCATGTTCATCTTGTTGCATTTAGATGGCTACTTGCTGTAAATCGCAGAACGTGGTCATATTTGAATTGCTTGCCATTTCCAAACCGTAACTCCGATTCCGGCGTTCTTTATATAGTTTTCAAGCGATTTCATCTCATCTTTCCAGTGGCACACTTGGAATTCCAATTTGAGGCCAGGCTCATGCATCCCTTGTCAAATCTTGCATATGCATCCCGCATCGCATCCCGCATAGCATACCATCCTTGCATCATATTGTTTGAGCCTTGCACGTGGTTGATTTTGTTCCGTTTTCTTGTTTGTCTTGTTTGGGTAGAGCCGGGAGACGAGTTCGCTAATGAGGAGCCCGTTGAGTTTGCTTTCGAGGATCCAGTCAACTCTGACAACTTTGCAGGCAAGATGATCATACCCTCGAAATCACTACTATCTTTGCTTTGCTAGATGCTCGCTCTTTTGCTATGCCTATGCTATGATGCCTACCACTTGCTTATAATGCCTCCCAAATTGCCATGTCGAACCTCTAACCCACCATGTCCTAGCAAACCGTTGATTGGCTATGTTACCGCTTTGCTCAATCCCTGTTATAGCGTTGCTAGTTGCAGGTGAAGATTGGAGGCCGTTCCTTGTTGGAACAATTATTTACTTGTTGGGATATCATTATATTGCCATGTTATCTTAATGCATCTATATACTTGGTAAAGGATGGAAGGCTTGGCCTCTCGCCTAGTGTTTTGTTCCCCTCTTGCCACCCTAGTTTCCGTCATATTGGTGTTATGTTCCCGGAGTGTTGCGTTCCTTACGCGGTTGGGTTATAATGGGAACCCCTTGATAGTTCGCCTTGATTAAAGCTTTTCCAGCAATGCCCAACCTTGGTTTTACCATTCGCCACCTAGCCTCTTTTTCCCTTGGGTTTCTGGAGCCCGAGGGTTATTTTATTTAAACCCCCCCCCCCCGGGCCAGTGCTCCTCTGAGTGTTGGTCCGAACCAGGCAGCCTGCGGGGCCACCTCGGGGAAACTAGAGGGTTGGTTTTACTCGTAGCTTGACCTATCTGAGTGTGCCCTGAGAACGAGATATGTGCAGCTCCTATCGGGATTTGTCGGCACATTCGGGCGGTGTTGCTGGACTTGTTTTAACCTGTCGAAGTGTCTTGAAGAACCGAGATACCAAGCCTGATCGGAACGTCTCGGGAGGAGGTCTATTCCTTCGTTGACCGTGAGAGCTTGTCATGGGCTAAGTTGGGACTCCCCTGCAAGGATTTGAACTTTTGAAAGCCGTGCCCGCGGTTATGGGCAGACGGGAATTTGTTAATGTCCGGTTGTAGATAACTTGAACCTTAACTTATTTAAAATGAATCAACAGTGTGAGTTACCGTGATGGCCTCTTCTCGGCGGAGTCCGGGAAGTGGACACGGTGTTGGAGTAATGTTTGCGCAGGTTGCTCTCTAGTTTCTCGCTCGCGCTTTGCCTCCTCTTCTTGCTCTCTTTTGCGAACAGGTTAGCCACCATATATGCTAGCCGCTTGCTGCAGCTCCACACATATTTACCTTGCCTTACCTTTTAAGCTTAAATAGTCTTGATCGTGAGGGTGCGAGATTGCTGAGTCCCTGTGGCTCACGGATTACTTCCAAACCAGATGCAGGGCCTGATGATTCCTCTCCAGGTGACGCGCTTGAGCTCAAGTGGGAGTTCGACAAGGACTCTCAACGATACTACGTGTCTTTCCCTGATGATCAGTAGTGGTGCCCAGTTGGGGTGATCGGGACCGTGTCGCATGTTGGGTTATCCTTTATTTTGGCGCCGTAGTCGGGCCATGAGTGTTTGGATGTTGTAATGTTATTTATGTACCTTGATTGACGTGGCGAGTGTAAGCTAACTATGTTATCTCCCCTTTTATTATCTATATTACATGGGATGTTGTGAAGAATGCCTAACTTGCGACATATGCCTTCAATGCGATTATGTATCTAAGTAGTGCCTCGACACGTGGGAGCTATAGTCGCATCGAGGGTGTTACACCACGTGTCAGGGCGGGGCTGTACACGCCTCGGGGGCTCCTCCCGGAGGGGAGCCCCCTCCCACGTACCAGTGGAAGCACCATGCTCCGCGCTGGCTAACGACACTGCCGAGGAGCGGCTATGCCCGTACACATACGGAAGCGCTATGCTCCGCGCTGGTGATAAACAACTGAGGGCGGCCCCCGGGCCGCATCAACCTTAGGGAGCCCAGAGCTCAGTGTCTAGCCTCATCGTAATGCCTCCCCTCGGGAGTGCCGCGCGAGGGGGATGGGCATGGGGGCTGCGCCTAGGTCACGCCCAGACGCACGCCACCCAGCCAGGCCCCCCCGGGCCTGGTTTGTCGTGCGTCTCTCCCCGAGCGGAGCCAAGGTACGAAGGCCATTTGAGCGTCAAGGGGGACTCCTGAGCATCGCGACTCAGGAGCCTAACTGGTCACGTAGCCCCTCACTCCTTAGTCCCGAAAGGCTAACGGCGGTTGAGGTATGCGCGCGGCCGGGCTCTGTAGACGTAGAACGGTAGATCCACCCACATCACACCTCCCTACTGTTGTTCATGCGCCAAGGGGGACTCCTGAGCATCGCGACTCAGGAGCCTAACTTGTCACGTAGCCCCTCACTCCTTGGTCCCGTCCTGGTTTCCGGTCGGGGCTAACGACGCTGAGGTATGCGCGGGGCCGGGCTCTGCCGGTGTAGAACATAAGCAAGTAGGAAGGAAAAGCGTAAATTTCAAGGAATTCAAAAGCAAATATTACAGTTCACACTGTTATCTCAATGCCAAACGCAAGGTTAAACGCCTCCCCGAGGCATGATACATGTGCAGGAATTAAAGGCAGGACAGGAGCCACAACGGAGTCACTTGTCGGCGATGGAGCAGCGCGGAGTGGGTTTGCCTCATGGAGCAGCAGGGTCTGTAGCGCCTTGCTTCGGCTTGGTGCTGAAGGCCCGGAACTTCCCCAGCAGAGCCTCTGCGCAACCCATCACGGCCTCGGCAGTGGCAGCGGCACGCTCGCTGCTTACTGGCTCCAGCAGGCTGTCGAGGTCGACGTCGGGATCGCGAAGGTAGATGTGGGTGAGGACCCGCGTCAGCGCTGCAGAAGACAGGACACGCGCCTCGGCCTCGGCCGTGGGGCCAAGGCCAAGGGAACATCTTCAAGAGCGCGAACCAGGAAGGGAAGCAGCTTGGCGGGGCCGTCCTTGGTGCCAGCCAGCGGGCTCTCCAAGCCACTGTCGTAAAGCGTCCTCAGCGAGGAGCGAGTCTTCATCTTCATCTCCGCAAAGGCCACGCGGTCCTCGGCAAGAACCTGGGCCTTGTCGTCCAGCTCGACCTTCCTCGCCCCCAATTCCTGCTCCAGCGCGCCTAGGCGGTCACGGCGCCTCCTGAGCTTGACCTCCCTCTCCTTGACGGCCACCTCGTGAGCCTTCACGCCTTCTTCCTGCTCTTGGCGAAGGTGGGCCTCTTTCGCGAGCTGGTCCCGCAGGCCTTGCAGCTCGTCCTCCAGCGCCTTGCAGCGACCACGGACGTCGACCACCTCCCCCAGGGCTGCGTCACGAGCATCCTTTGCCTCAAGGACGGTCTACCTCTCCTCATTGCAAGCCGTCGAGGCCTAGACCAGCATCGCCCGAATCGAAGCGTCGGAGCGAATCCATCCTGAAGCCAGCTCCAAGCGCCCGGCCACCAAGCGAGGGTTGGCGCCAAGAAGATCCTGCCGCAGCCGGTCCAGCTCAGCAGCAGCACGATCCAGAATGGCAGGAGGAGTCGGAGAGACAGCAGTCGGTGGAGTAGGAGGCGAAGGCGGCAGCGCGACCACAGCATCCTGAGGCAGAGCCTGCTGCGCCCCAACGGCTGTAGTGGCGGCAGCAGGCAAAGGCACCTCGGGACTCACTTGGGCCATGGGGGCTGAGCTCACCCCAGCCGGCTCAGCCAGGCCTCGTGAGGATGATCGGGCAGGAGAAGCCCGTGCGTCGCGGTCACCTTCCTTCGTGGGCAGAGGCGCTGCCACGGATGGAACCTCAGGAGCTCCCTTCGGCTTCTTTGCTGCGGGCGCCAGCCTATCCAAGAGATGCGGACGTCAAGCCTCAGCAGTAGAACAAGAAATAAAGACAAGAATCAAGCACTTACGGGTCATCGCCAGTGAGCTCAAGCGGCCTCTGGCCAAATTTGAAGCCCGAAAGCCGGCTGGAAGGGTCAACATCGGGAAGCTCGGAATCGGAAGGCGCGTCTGCGGTCCGCCTCGGGGCCGGGGCAGACCCGCGGGAGATCAGCCCGGTCCTATCCTTCTTTGGGATCGGGGGCAAGCTCCCGCCGTCCTTCTCGTCATCATCCTCGTCGTCATCGCTCGGAGAGAGGCAGAGAACGCGGGACTTGCACCGGGGGAGGGGAGCCCTCGACTCTCCGTCAATCGCCTCGGAGTCAGGCCCTTTTTCCCGCTCCCCTCCTTCCTCCTCTTCGCTGGAGTCGTCGGAGGACATGTCCACTGATTCCCCGGGAGTTTCCATGGGCACGGGCCCCTCCCCGTTGAAGACGGGCATGGACTCCACTACCTGCTCCCAGTCGTCGCGGAGGAACAAGGGCGTAGGAGCGCCCTCCAACCTCGCCACTTCGCCCCCGACCAGAGATTGGAGGACCGCAGCCAGATCTTCGTCGGCCAAGGCCGCGGGGCTCGGATGGGGCCTCCACATCGGAAGTGAGTACTTTCGAAGCGGAGCCAGCTGGTGCTCCAGGAATTCCCTCAGCAGCGACGCGCCGGTCTGCTTCGCCGCCGCCATGTTGGCCGGCCTCAGATCCGCGTCCATCTTTTCCAACACTAGCTTCGCGCGGGGGTCCGCGAGCTCCGCTCGACCCCAATCGCTGGAGCTCGTGGGTTGCTCCGTGGGCAAGATCAGCCGAGGGTGGATGCGCCCAGCATCTGCCAAGACCCACTTGCTGCTGAAGCCCTCAATCCTTTTCCCGGGGTTCGAAATGGCAATGGCACCACCGTACGCGATGAAGCTCGCGCACGCAGAAGCAGGACCGCGAGAGGTCCGGAGGTAGAAGTAGTGGCGCAGCAAGGCCACTGAGGGCTGCACCCCTATGTGAGCCTCGCAGTAATAGGCGAAGATTGCCAGGAGAAGGACGGAGTTGGGGTGGAGATGCAGAGCCTGTAGCTTATAATGGCGGAGGATAGAGAAGAAGAACTCGAAGAAGGGAGGTACTAGGCCAGCAGCAATGGCGCTTACAAAGAACGGATAGAAGGTGCTCCCTTGGCCCTCAGGGGTGGCGGAGCTGGCCTTGAACACCTTCGCCCCGTCGATGCCCTGCGCCGCTGCCATCCGGCGCAACCGGGCGAGGCTCGCCTCCGACACGTTCGGCGAGTCCAGGGCAGACGAGTACCAAGCTCCGGCCGGGGACTGACAAGGTGCCATGGCTACCTAGGTCACGCGGTCGGAGTAGATCTGGAAATTTTGGAGGAAGGAAGGAGAGGCGCAAGAAAGGGGATCTGAGCAGCAACCGGAGAAAGCAAAAAAAAGCAAAGCCTAGGCAGATGCCGCTCCCTTATCAACTCGTGCAGTTGCTGAGGCGCCCACGTCCAGTAAGCCGCCACGCGGCGCCCAAGGCCGCAGGCTGTTAGGGCCCATGGCGCTTCGCTCTTGCCCTTTCGCCTCCCTGCACGGCCAAGTCCGGGCGCGCCTTGGGCCCGGGGGCTACTGTCGGCATTCTGGGAACAGGGGTCCCCAGACTTGCCTGCCTGCGGCCTGCGGCGTGGCTCAAAAGGGGGCCCAGCACGGCCCATCTTCATCAACACAGACCCAAGACCCTCACGAGGGGCCAAGCCTCGCGGGGCGGACGACACGGAGCTTTCTTAGGCACGACCTCATCAGGCTGGCTCGCGAGGAGGCGGAGAGATCAAGGCGGGGTACCTCACGAGGTGCCCGTGATGCAAGCCATGATGACCAAAGGCGCCAGGCGGGCACCAGCCGTGCAGTGTCCTCCTTTCCTCTTTTGTGCAAAGGGAGCAAGCGCATGCGAGAGCATCAAGCAAAGGCATCCCATTTTGGTGCAACGAGACCAAGACCAGTCCAACGGCAGGAAGGAAGTCATTGTGGAGCCCAAGTCAGCGTCACCACCAGAGCCTTTGGCAGGCGAGGACCAACTTTAGTCAGGATAAGTGTACCAGATGTTCCCCTTCAAAATGGCCAATTGTTGGCGCCCTTCCCGCTCAATATTTGGGAAGAGGCCCAGGGCCTTTGCCTATAAATAAGACTAGCCACCCACATGGTAGGGGGGAAACGAAATCGAAATCGGAGAGAGAATCGAGAAGAGAGAGAGAGAGAGAGAGAAGGGTGACTGAACTCCTCCTAGTAGTTCATCCCCTCAGCCAAGAACAGACCCTCGCGAGGCTGTTCTTCCTTGTATTGCTCATCATCATCAGCCCAACAGGCAATCCACCACACCACACACTGGAGTAGGGTATTACACCACAACGGTGGCCCGAACCAGTATAAACCCTGTGTCTCTTGTGCTGTTCTTTCCATAGCTTAGATCTTAGCGAGTCGGAGGGGTGCAGGTAGGTAGAAGGAGAAATCTCCGTGCGCACCCCAGTGTTCGAACCTCAAGGGTCTGCCGGAACCCGAAATCCGACACTCTCTCCCTTGTTTGTCAGACCCCTCTTGGCCACGTGCTAGGGGTCTTGCCCTCTCAGTTGCAAACAACCACACACTATCTCCTCACCTTTCTTCCGTTGTCGAAGATGCATGTGTGATATGTTTGCATAAGACACACATGTTTTTTCTTGACTTTTATCGAGTGTTGTCCATGTCTCTTTCACACACGCACACACACTTTTTTCACTAACTCTTTCTATTTCACTCTCTCTCTCTCTCTCTCTCTCTCTCTCTCTCTAGTTAGGGACTCTCTCACGTCCATAAGCATATGGATGTTTTGAAAAGTCAAACCTCAAAAAAGTTTGACCAGGTATATGTGGAGAAGAACATTTACATATGGAAAGATCATTAGATTCATCACAACATGTACTTACTTCATACTATCATTTATCTTTGGTATTGTAGATATAAGTACTTTCTTTATAAACTTGGTCAAAGTTTCAAAAGTTTGACTTTAAAAAAATGTTGGAACTACATTATCGAATGGAGGGAGTAGCTCTTTCTCTCTCTCTCTCTCTCTCTCTCTCTCTCTCTGCTATCTCTCATGGGCCTCCCCTCTCACACGAACACTCTGTACCAACGGATTATACGCTCACTGTGTCAGCGTATAGCTCTGTATATTGTTTAGTTGACTGGTCAACTAGTCCACATGCTGCTTTGTCAGCTTGTGTTCTGTATCTTCGTGTGCTGGCCCATGTGGCAGTAGGTGAAAATAAGTAAACTAGAGGCCCATCTGACACGCGGTGAAGTAAACAAAGTTGAAACCACTCGGGGTAGCACCCCGCATGCTAGTAAATTGAGGATGCATTGAGGACACACTTCTTCTGCGTGGAGGACGCACTCACACACAATTCACCACTGCGCGGCGGCATGCACAGAAGGACACACTCGCGCACACCCAGCACACAACACACACCAGCACACGTGTACACCGGCGTCGCCGCTGGTTGACATGGACGGCGAGGTAGCCAACAAGCGGAGGCGGCTCGAGACAAAACCGCATCTGACGAGCCTGGACTTCATCAGCAGCCTCCCCGACGACATGCTGCTGGTCATCAACGGTCTCCTCCCCACCAAATCTGCCGTGCGGACCGCCCTGCTCTCCCGGCGGTGGCGCCCCCTCTAGCGCCGCGTCCCGCTCAAACTCGTCGTCGATAGCTGCCTCTACGATGGGGATTGCAAACTCATGGTCGCAGTCTCCAAGATCCTTTCATCGCACCCTGGGCCAGCCAGATGCGTTGACATCCGCATGTTCGGTACCAACTGCAAGGTCCAACCCAAGTTTGACGAGTGGTTCTTATCCCCCGCCCTAGATCAGCTCGAGGAGCTCAGCTTTGAAGCTGGATGATGTCGCTCTCTGCCGTTGTCCGCGCTCCGCCTCGCGCCAACGCTGCGCCACGCCAGCTTCAGCTCCTGCTATCTTCCCCAGATTAATGTCGCGCCCACCCTTCTTCTCCCTCAACTCAAGCAGCTCGACCTCTTCGACATTGTCATCTCGAAGAAGGCTATGGAGCACCTGCTCTGCAGCTGTACTGTGCTCAAGTACCTTCATCTTGAGTAGATCCACGGGTTCATTAGCCTCCACATCGCCTCGACGAATCTCCGATGGATTTATGTGCCTTGGTGGCCCCGCAACAAGACATCAATTGGGAAGAGATCACTCCAGCTGTTCCATGTTATGGTCATTGAGAATGCGCCTTTCCTTGAGAGATTGCTTGTATCGGATCTAGAAGGTCCAACAAAAATCAGGGTCACTGACGCGCGGAAATTGACAGCGTTGGTGCACTCGTCTGCCAAATTCTCCAAACTCTTTATTGGATCCGTAATCGTTCAGGTACAGCACTCATCTTCTTCTCCGTCTTCTTGAAATTCACATTTTTAAATTTTTCTTTGTATTTAAGACCGTCTTCCAGAAAATGATTCCCACAAGCTTGACCCAGTCTATGCGCACAGTAAAGATCTTGGCAATAAAATCTATCGGCCCCAATCTGGATCAAGTTGTTGGATTCCTTACATGCTTTCCGTGCATAGAGAAGCTACTCATCGAGGTGAAACTTCTTTCCTATTAGTAAACGGTAATCACAACATAGCTCAAATTTTTCGTAATTTTCCCAAATTACGATGACAAGTGTAGTGTTCAAAACTGCATCTACGCACTGCATCGAAAGAAATGTTTTAAGTATTTTTTTCTCACGTGATCACCTGCATCGTTTTTTTGTTGTACTACTATAGTAGCCTAGGCTAGTCATAGTGGAAAGTAACTTAGACTACTCCAGTAACTCTATGGTTACCCTAAGAGCAAGTACTACCTCCGTCCTGGTTTACTCTTCCTATTTTGTAGTATTAAAATTTGACCATAGATTTAACTGACAAACTGTTAATGCATGTCACTAAGAACTATATCGTTGGTTTCGTATTTGAACATAATTTCAAATGGTGTAATTTTTACTGACATGCATTGGCATTTTCTTACATAAATATATGGTCAAAATTTTATACTAAATAAGAGGTAGTAAGAAGTGGGCTATAACGACCCTCCACTATGTAGGCCAAAACACGTGCCAAATTCACTTGTGATGCATTTGGCATCGTTGACCCTCCATTGCTCACCTAGTGCCCCAATCTAGATCACCTACTTTGCTTCGGTGCCAAATTAACTCACGCAATGAAAAAACACATGCGTGGGAGAGAGAGAGGACTGAGGCAATAAAAAACACTTGTTTGGTACAGTGAGAGGCTGGTGTAGTTGGTTTGATTGATTTGTTTATACATGTGGGTCTGTGTGCACAGTGGTGCCAACTCTCTCACATCGCGAGAGCGGTGCCAAAATCTTTTGATTTGGCATCGATGCGTATTATGGCATCGGCCACATAGTGGAAGGCAACAAATGCCCAAGCTCTTCATGTACTCCTAGGTAAATGAGAGGAAAGAGAAAGAGAGAGAGAGAGTGAACAAATATCACTAGCCAGCCAACCCTATCGTATGAGCGAATCATATTGGTACCTCTTGATGACATGGCAATCTTATACAGCCAGCTGCTCTAATATGTTCTCTTCTTTTGCAGATAAAAAAAGACCCGAAAGTGAAAAATGTGCTGCACTATAACAATCTCATCGAATGCCTTGATATCCATCTTATAGAAATTGATTTGATCGACTACCGAGGCAGCACATCTGAGATTAAATTGGCCAGGTTCTTTGTTCTGGAGGCAAGTGTGCTCAAGGTAATGAGGTTTGGCGTTCTCTGGCGCAACAATGAATGGCGTGCTGATCACCGCAAGCGTCTAAGCCTAAATGACAAAGTCTCCGCAGAAGCTGAATTTGTTTTTGAAACATCAAGTGGCCAGAGACTCGAAAACTTATTTGCCCATTAGTGACTTGTCAGGGCGGTGGATTTTAGTTTGTACGATAATGCTGCATCCACCTAAAGTAACGAAAGTTCTTACGTAAACTTCCTAGTAATTCCCTCTTCGTAGGTGCAGCATTACTCCTAACATTTGTAATATCAGTTTGAAACTTGTAATATTGCCGTGTCCTATTCCTGCATTTTCAAAATCCTACGAATCAAACAGGTCCTGAGTAGGTGATGATGTTGTGCCTGCCATCTTTGACCAATAGCCGTCGGATCTAGATCTGACGCATACAAACCAAACTTCTCCAGTTTTGCAAAAAGATGCCCGCACTTGTTCCCTATTTACAAACAACTCCTTGTCTCTCACAATCAGCCTTATCTCCTCCCCACCACATCTAGAAGGCCATGGAAAAATCTGGCGCGATGGCCGCTGCTGGCGCCGTCCACCCCCCAATCTTGGTGTTCCGTGCAATGCACGGGCATCTACGCATGGGAAATTATGTCGAACACGACTAGTTGTAAGCAGGCTAGGTCTACAGCCATGATGATAGTGACTTCAGACGGTGAGGCTGACTATGGTATGCCGAACACGGCGCCTATACTCAGGTGTCATCTCCGGCGTAGGGTCTTGTCACTTCACTGTGAGGAGCAGCACGTAATAATTTGACCAACGGGTAGTACAGTGCTACTACATTGGTAGTACTACTACTACTAGTACTAGCACCACCATCTGGATTTAGTAGTACTACCACGTACATCTAGATTTAGTATTTGACTAGCAATATCTAGTAATGCATGTCACAAAAAATGTACTACTCCCTCTGTAAATAAATACATGGTGTATTGTTTTATTCCTATTGGCGAGGTAACTTAATGTCTTTTTGCTACTTAATAGGATTACATGCAATGAACTAACCACTACATGTGATGTTTGGTAGTCTCAAGTCATTGAAAGCATGCACGGGCACGGAGGGGGACGCAGCTTCATTGACTTACTGCACCTGCCTTCGGGTGTATGACACATGGGCCCAACGGGTGGCTGGCCAACCTGTCATACAGCCAAAGGCAGGTGCAGTAGAGGGGCGAGGAGTAGATGGCCAACATGCATGCAAATTCAACGCAATCTGCACTTCTCATATAAAGGCTCCCGCTAGTCCAATCTACGAAATCCTACGCACCTACGCACCCAAGGGCAAGAGTGATCACTCCAATCGCAAGATCAGTTGACTGGAAGCTAGACCCATGGAGGCAATGAGCGCGAGCATCAGCCGGCTGTGCCAGATGGTCCACGATGCCGGCCTGCGGCCCAGCACCGAGGAACGTCTCTAGGTAGTGCTTGAGGCCGCCAGGGCGAGGGGCCGCTTGGACGACAGCTTCGTCTCCTTGTTCGATGAGGTCCTTGTCGACTTCCTCGACAAGTTCACCGTCATCAAGAAGCTCGCAGACGACCTTGACGTACGCCTCCAGCCCACGCGCCCAGGCTCTGTGAAGCCTGCCACCCTTAATAGCCTCTATGGTGACAACCTCTTCGACGCACTGGTGGCCCTATGACTGCCCGCTGTCGCGTCGAAGAATGTCCACCTCGAGGTCGCGCTCGCCACGCAGCGCCTGGCGCAGCAAGACACCATCGACATAATCACCCACGTCTACGTGCAAATCATCCACAAGGACTACTACATGCAAGAGGAGGACGATAGGACGCTTGCCTTCTTGGACCGCAGGGCAACCTTGGACGGCATTGTTCAGAAGCATGTTGAGCTTGCCGCCAACGCCGCTGCTCCTCACACGTCGGTTGGTGACCCGGTGCACTAGGGCATGAGGATGTTGTTGATGGATCTGTATGTATCTTTATCTTTCCGTCAAATCCATGTAGTAGTATATGGTACTACTAGTAATTATCTTACCTTTCACAACAACTTCATAATTTTCCTACGTACTCCATGCATGAACCGCGCTGGAACCAAACTTCTCATTACTCTAGGGAAAATCGTTATTTCTATTTATCGGTCGCCCCATGGAGCAGAACAAAATTTTACAAGTTACAAGTTCAAAAGGAAAAGCCTGCCGTGTTCGCATCGCACCCCCATACAGTTTGTCTGGCACGCCGCTCAAGGGGGAATGCGTGTTGTGTTGCATTTTCACTTACAAGTGGGACCGCAGTTGAGCAAACCGACTATCGGCAAACCCCCACCCCGCCCACCGCACGATGGCTGAGAAAACAGGAGGGAGAAGAGATGGTTGTAGCTAGCACAGACTCTAAGAAAATTGGTGTCGGATGGGACTTGTGTGGGTGGCGTGTGCCGTACTGCTAGACATGAATGCTAGTTATGGCCCATGCCACCCCACTATATCGAGGTATTGGTTACGTAGAACAAATTTCCTGGAGTCCATGCTCAGCCCTCCTCTATCTCTCTTCTCAGCCAGCCAGCAGACGCGCAGAGCCCATCTTCTGTTTGCTCATATGCGGTCCCACATGTCAGTGAAAACGCAAGAGGAACCATTGAACCTACACATCTTTCACCTCGACGTGCTGGTGATGAAAAACAAATCCAATAAAGATCTTCGGTGGCCGCTTTTGGAGTTACTCAAGAGTAGTAATATTCTATTTATAGTTTAACCCAAGATGCACATCATGTGGCTTCACCTACCACTCTATTTTCTTGCATGCAACGACCTGGATGCTGGATGTCCCATGTGTCGGCAAAAGGAGGAAGAACTCTACCAAAACTTTGGTTGTGCTCTCGGATTAGACTAGTTGTGCTAACTTAAAATTTTATTGTGTAGAATGGATGCAAGTTTTGGTATTGGGAAGAAGAGTACAATGATATATTGATAGAGCGCAATTTAGTAGATGTTCTAGCACTTTTAGCTAGCATAGAGGCTTAGAGATGAGACTAGTGCACTTGTTGATAGAATAGAGGCTAGACACGTCTACTTCTTTACAGTCGAAGAAGAAAGAAGCACGCAGGATCAAGCCTCTGCAGATCAACAATGAATGTATCGAGAAGGCACTAATCTAACTTACAGGAGCAGTTATGGAAGTTGGATATCTTCTAAAATGTATTCTTGTGGTTCTTGTTTTTCTAGCAAAATTTTGGTGATGTATTTCCATGTACCAAAAAATCAATGATGAAAAAAGATATGTGTTTGCAAAGAAAAATGTACGCGGTCGGGATGCGTCCGCGCGTTCGGCGCATAGCCACTACATCCGAGAAATGGGCCGGACACGACCCCATTGCCCTACCCAAACGGACAGAATCCGGGCAAAATGGAGGTCCGTTTGGGGTCGTGCATTGGAGATGGCCTTACAAGTGGGACCGCAGTTGCGGAAACCCACTATCGGCAAACCCCCACCTCGCCCGCCGCGCGATGGCTGAGTTAGAGAAACGATGAGGTTGAAGAGATTGTTGTAGCACGGACTCCAACAAATATGTTGTCAGATGGAAGTCGTGCTGGTGGCATGTGCCGTACTCCTGGATCTGAATGCTTGCTCTGGCCCATGCCACCCTACTACTCCTACTACTTATAGTAGTAGTATCGAGGATTCGAGGTGCTGGTTACATATAGCGAACACATTAACATATGGCCCACCTCACACTGTGGCCAAATTTCCTAGAGTATGTGCTAGGTTAAAAAGTGTTCTTTATGAGGATGGGTGGCTGGTCTCAAGTCTAAAACTTTTTGTATTACGTACGTAGATGTAGAGATAGTGCATCATGTGAAGCTACTACAAATAGTGTACTATTGTTGATTGGCCTCATCTGATAACCTGTTGCAATGCACGTACAATTATGTATTCGAAAAATATTTTTTGCCTCGTCGTAGCACCCACTCAGAGAAGAGACTCGAAAGCCATTCATAAATTTAGTAAATTTATCATAGGCATATGATTTTATTACACACAACAGGTCATCAACCCACAACGACAACGAGGATACATTATAAATACTAAAGTTTTCATCACACAACAAATAACAAGCAATGAAATGAACTTCAACTCAACCAATCCTCGGCGTTGGAAACACTTGCTTTGAACCACAAGTGATTCTCTGGGAATGGCCAGCTACTGTCAATCTCGAGACCAATGCAGGACTGATCATTCAGGCTGAAGCAACCTACTATATCACGACCAGGGTAGGGAACCACTGCAATGTCCAGCGTATAGATACAGTTGCTTCTCATAAATGGTAGTAACGTTGTGTCAACAGCAGTTGGATCGCCTTTCGCCATCATTGGATAGTTTTGTCCCAGGAAGAGCGAGTTTGCTCCAAGACTATCAATACGGTACCAGGGAGAAGGTGTTGGCGCTAGCACAGTAGTATCCTTCCCGAATACCATACAACAGGTGTTGGAATAGGTCCGGAGAGTGCGACCATGGGAGACAACACCTGCGTCCTTAGTAGTAACATCAACAGTGGGCTGTATATAGACAAGAAGGAGTGATCCATCGGAACTTGCCAGGTGCCACTGAGTATATCGGCCCTCCTCGTCCTCAACTCCCCCTTGGTTATAAAAATTTTCAAGTATAGGTGGTGGAATGTCCACAGGACCTTGGAAACACAAGAAGAAGGTTAATTAGTAGAGAAGGCAAACTTGCTAACTCGCATGCATGTGGATGAACAATTATAATTACGGTGGAAGACAAACGTACCGAAACTACGAGGATCCAATGCAAAAACAGTGCCACGAGTGGTCGCAGCAAACACAAGACCCTCGTATTCAATTGCATCACAGTACACATCCGTGTATAGAAACTAATTTTTGAGCAATATCCATCCAGTCGAACCACGACGGACGGCAACAAACTTGTCGAAGATAGCAACAACTTGATAGTTCTTGTAATCCCAAGAGCGGTTGGGAACTCAAGAAGTTGCTATCTTCTGTAGATGACAGTCACCATGATCATATTTGAACGTACATAGATCATCTGTATGCTCAACCTCAGGGCACTCAGAGATTTTTGGAAGTGGAATCCGCTAACGAGTGTACACATTCACAAGTTACCACTCGCAATTGTACCCAATATAAACAACCCAATATCCATTTGCGCCTGCCCAAGCCTTGCCCTCAAGCGATGGCATCTTAACATCATACATATCATTATCAAGCGGCATCAACTTGCACAAGGCGAGGCTTCCCTCGTCCCCGCACCAGTCAGCAGTGTCACGGCGAAGAAGATAGGGGAGATCAAACCGCCCTTGGACCCTTGGGTTCCTTGTAATGATGTTATTAGTTGAGTCGAGAATGTTCTTGAACAAACCTGCCATGCTAGCCGAGGTGATGACATCGCACCGATCAATGAGTTCCCCCACCACGTCATCTTTCAGATCGGGGCAAGAATAACGGGGTCGTTTCCAGCCTGTTCCCTCCATGGAGAAGACGATCGAACAATGGCAGAAGGAAGGGTGAAGGAAAATGGAGGAGGGAGGAAGAGCGTGCGACAACAGTTCCAAATCGAGAGGGAAAGGCGAAGAGTCAGTGGACAGTTACCAGTTTTCCATGGTACACGAAGAGGCGCCTCGGCCTACACGTCCTTTCTGAAATTGTACAAAAGGACTCGCCATCGTCTCACTGACATGTTGGAACGAGACCACATGTCAACGAAACATGGTGTGTAATTTCTCGTGCAAAATGCGATCTGGCTGCGTTGGCCCGAAGTTTTGTATTATTTCTCGACTTTATTTTTTTAATGGCGTGCCGTTCAGTTTTGAAGAACGACTAACTGGTATTGTTTGCAGATAAAATATAAACTACTCTACCACTACTCCACCTCTAGTACTAGTAGTATAAAAAGATATATAGGCTAGAGCTTCAGAGATTTCTTGCTAAGGGCTGCCCACTTGCTTCTCACACTATCACCCTCTCTCCAGATCTAGAAAAGATGGCCTCTCTCTCCCTCCTCACCGGTGGTCACAGATCCGCAGGGGAAGAAAAGGACGTGCAGCATTGACGCACTCGTTGTCGGCGAGCGAGGTCACGCACTAACGACAAGGCCATCCTCTTAGACCTAGCGCCTGCGCGGGATGGCCTCCGTCCCCAAGCTCGTTGCCGTAGTGCATGCAGAGGACGACGACCACGAGCGAAGCCACTTCCTGCCAACCCTCAGGTATGCTACCTCTTTTCAAACCATACCCTTGTTCTATTGCCCCATCTGCCATGTCGCTGCATGTGGATCTTTTTCCACTCCACCATCTTCCCAATTTGCTATCCTCTGCTCTGCTGGTCACGCAGACAAAAACCTTAATTTGCACTATTAAAGGAAACCCTACTTCATGCAGACTGATCCATGTCTGGGTTGAATAAGGAAAGGAAGGGAGACTATACTGTCCAAGAGAGTAGGCGTCGAACCCACATCTAGGTTGAAAAGGGGAAATCAGTAGCTTAGGAATGAGTCTCGTGTCTCTTGGTTGAAGAAGGGTAGAAAGGCATGACAACACAATAGAGAATGACCAGGTCGATCGGTTTGTTGTCCTCACATAGGAAAAAGGTGGCTAAACATAACAAAAATGGGACGTAATCCACATATGCTACCTGGATATTTGTTGCTCTGGGCAACCATACCTCCCTCACCAGTCTATGCGTCCGTGGAGGTACATCATACTGGTGCGCTCACTGTCCGAATGGGCCTCCCATGCTCTTATTGTTACTTTTTTGCTGTTAGTATAACGCCAGCAGTCAAGTCAAGCAATGCTACTGCTAAAGTGATGCCACATTTAACTAATGCCGCACTCAGTCTAATGCCACCGATAAATTTAAGCAATGCCATTTAATGTCACTGGATTATTTCAGTGTTACACTACCGGAATCAGCTTCTTTGCCATCCGCCATGGCGGACAACAAAGGCATGGATCACGGACGACAAAGTGTCCAGATGAACACCTGCCAGCAAAGGCCTTCTTTGCCGTCCGCTTCCTGGAAATAGGCGGCAAAGGATTTTGCCGTCCGCCATCCGAGGCCAGCAGATGGCAAAGACAACGGACGGCAGTGCGGTGGCGTGAGTGCCGTTAGGGGGTTAACGACGCTCTTTGTCGTCTGCCAGCGGACAACAAAGAGTCAAAGCTCTTTGCCGTTCGCTAATAGACGGCAAAGAGCTCAGCTAGGCAGTACTGGGAAGCTGCCATGTGGCCAGCTATGCCGTCCGCTGGCAGATGGCAAAGTGATTTGAATCTTTGTCGTCCGCTGGCAGGCGACAAAGTGACCAAATAGGCATCCAGCATTCCCAGGTTGTATAGGTAGCTGCCACGTGTCCTCTTTGTCGGCTGCTAGCAAATGGCGATGCTCTTTGTTGTCTGCTAGCGGACGGCAAACAGGCTACATATCCCTTGTTTTTATTGGAATCCATTTAATTTCACAGGAATTCACACACAGATATACATATTTTTTTTTCTTCACATGCACAGCAGACATATGATGTATCCAACACATAGCTCCATCCATGACAACATACATACATAATAAGAAACAGAGTACCATCCATACATATTACAGTAACATCACAATGTTCATCCAACACATTGTTCCATGCATCCATATAACAAGTTCCACATTTTTTAACGATACAAACGAAAAAAAGAAAAGGGAAACAAGCACTCCATCCATGCAAGCTTCCATATAGTGAATTAAATCTGCAAAATGGGAAGCAAGAAAGTTAGAAGAAGAAGACCAGAATCAGAAGAAGAAGAAGAAGAAGAAGAAGAAGTAAGCATACCTAGGTAAAATGGAGCTAACCTAGCTAATTGTGCCATTTTTGAGTGAACTAAGCATATTATGCCATTTTTGATATAACTTAGAGCTAACTTCATTTTGGAGAAGAAGAAAACTAGAAGAAGAAGAAGAAGAAAACTAGAAGAAGAAGACTAGAAGAAGAACTTCTTCTTCTTTTCTTCTTCTTCTTTTTCTTCTTCTTCTTTTCTTCCTCTTCCTAGATTTTCTTCATCATCTTCTTCTTCTTGTTCTTCTTCTTCTTCTTCTTCTTGTCTTCTTATTCTTCTTCTTCTTCTTCTAGTCTTCTTCTTCTTCTTCTTCTTCTTCTTCTTCTTCTTCTAGTCTTCTTCTTCTTCTTCTTCTTCTAGTCTTCTTCTTCTTCTTCTTCTTCTTCTAGTCTTCTTCTTCTTCTTCTAGCTTCTTCTTCTTCTTCTTCTTTTCTTCCTATTCCTTCTTTCCTTCCTCTTCCTTGATTTTCTTCATCTTATTATGTCATTTGTGGACTAAATAGGCTAAATTATGTTATAAATGGACTAAACACGCTAAATAAGAAGAAAAATACTGTTATCATGGAGGTGTAGGAATGGGCGGGGCCACCCCAGTGCCAGACGGAGGTGAAGGACTGGTCGGGGTTCCGGCATTGGCAGAAGGAGTGGTCGATGCTTGTCGGGAGCCATGCTGCACAAAAGATCATTTCCAATAATGTCTCGTTAGCTAGTTCACAAACTGAAATGTGAATAGTAGTAAGCAACGACCATTTAAATCAAACTCATCTTGGTCGTCGAAGCAATCTGGGGCATTGGCGGAGGGGACTGACCATTTTTCTCGCACATGGTCTGCACATTTGGTTCTCATGAGTCAGTCATATTAGATAGTAATGCGAACATTACGTGCATGATTGGGCTAATATGCACAAGAAAGGTACCATGATGAGCTTGTATAGGGCCCGGTTAGTGCTGTCGTTCCAGTTCCTCTCCTCCTCCAACAGCTTAGTCGTCATCTCCTCCATCTCCTTTTGTGCCTCCCTTTTTGCCTCCTCCACAAGCTCCTTCATCTTCAATCTCTCTTTCTCAACAATAGCCCGCAACACACCACTCCTCATTAGCATTGTAATCATCGATGGACACACACACAATGTAATGGAGGAAAGGTGAGAGAGTCTGTATAACTAACCGCCATGGCGATCTCCATGGGCATGCACGAGGCGTTATCTCAGGATCAGAGCTACTCAGGCGCTTCTTGATCCGCGGGAGAGTCTTAGGACAATGTATTAGTCCATCACCAATGGCTAGAGAGCCATAGGACCTCCCGCCACCAGATATCATCACCAGCTCTATATCAAAAGGATCCTGGCTCGGATTAAAGTCCTCCCCTTTCCTTGCCTTCCCCTCGTGTCTCTACTTTACAAGCTTGTGGTGGGAGGTCTTGTTGTTGAAGCTCTTTGGATCATCTAGGTCAGACTCCGTGAATGGCTTGGCCTTCTTGTACGGGGCCATATGGGCCATGCCATAGAGGTCGAACAGACCTGGCACATGCTTCTTGTGGTGGTGCACCTGAGAGAGAGGAACAAAATATTAGTTAAGGGCTCAACCTAGCATGAAGAATGATATTGCTATGTAAATAGGTCATTTTGGAGGTAACCAAGATTATTATGCCATTTTTGACCAAAGTATGCTAATTATATCATTATTGAGCTATCCAAGGTTATTATGTCATTTTAGAGCTAACTATATCATATTTAGGCATTCTATAGAGCTATCCAAGGTTATTATGTCATTTTAGAGCTAATTAAGTCATGAATGAACTAGCTAAGATTAGTTTAGGTCGTTATTGAGCTATCGAAGGTAGTTATGCCATTTTTTAACTGACTAAAGCATATTAAGTCATTTTATAGAGCTATCTAAGGTCATTATGTCATTTTAGAGCTAAATATGTCATAAATGAACTATCTAGCATGAAGAATGAATTGCATGAATCATGTAGCAAACCACATACCCAGTTATCCCCATACTCAAACAGGTTGGAGCTCCCTTGATGGTGTGGCACACCTTCCATTTGGTCGCACTTATCCTTGGCCCTTTGGTGTTTGACTTTCCATTGGGCAGAGCACCATGCATCCACCAACGCCTCCCAACAGTCCATATTATCCACACACCATCTCGGGGGCACCTAAGTGAGTCAAGAGAAATTTCAGCGCTATGCCTACGAATCAAATCAAGAAAATTAAGTTCAAGGCCTTAAGAATAGGTAATTACCTGCATGTACTTCTCCTTACTCAGAAACTTGTCGCGACACTTCTGCTTGCCCCTCCTAATACCCTTCGAGGCGTAGTAGTCTCGAACGGCCTGCACCCGAGCCTCGTGCCTTAAGTTCTGAAGTAGGCGCTTGCACTCGTTTTCGACAACCATACACGTGGCCTCCTGCTCTCCCTCTGAAACCATGTGGAAGGTCTGCAATCAAACAAGACAACACTAATTAGTACAATCACTAAGTAGTGTTGATTTTTAATTCCGTAAAGGAGGAATTACCCAAAACCGATGGAACACAATGTCGGCCACCGCCTCGCACAAGACACCGTCGACCCTCTCCTCCGGCGAGGCCGGGGCAACCAAGTACAGCTCCCATGTCAGTGCTAGCTATGGAACCTGACCCTCACCGGGCAACGTGACCCACCCAGGGAAGTGCTGCCGCCAAAGCACACCAAGGACCTGGTTGGGCCTACGGGAACCACGGGGGCGTACCCAGCCCCTGCAGTATGACAAGGCCAACGCATTAGATATTAATTTGAAGGAACATGAAGGAAAAGGGTTAAAAATAGCAAATGCACTTACTTCAACCCTTTAGGCGCAATCAACCACCTCTGGTCGGGGGTCGTCGGCACGGGTGGGAGCTTTGTACAACCACGCTTGTAGACCTTCTTGCCCTTCTCAACGAGCTTGTCGTTGCTGTAGCTATCATCTGAAAAGATGTCCTTGCTACCATCCTCCGAGCCACTAGCCTCCGGAGTCTCGTGGGCCGAAGACCCCGTGACCGGAGTCTTCTGGGACGAAGACCCCATGACCGGAGTCTTCTGAGACAAGACTCTGGGACTGGACTCACGTGGGGCGAAGGATCGGCGACCCGAGTCTGGTGGGGGCAAGGATCAGCGACCGGAGGCTCATGGACCGGAGTCCAAGACGGGTCCACGTCAGACGGAGCACTCATGTGGTCGGGTGAATCAGCTGAGGGTGGCAGCAAGGAAGGCGCAATAGCCTTCCTACCTCTCTCGCTGCCACTTCCAACTCTAGCAAGCTTCTTTGTCCTCCCCCGACCTCTCCCAGCCGAAGAAGAAGCGCCCACCACAGTTGTTTGCATACTGTCTAGCAGCGCTCTCCGGAGGGGCTGGGCTGGAATAATGGAACCACCCCTCCTAGTAGCGCTCGTAGGAGGATCGGGGCGCTATGGACCCTTGCCCACCATCCTGTCAACACCTACAATGACAAAAAGTAAACGAAATTAGTACAACATAAAAAAATTTGGATACCTGACATGAGCATAATAATATGTATATAATTTAAGTGTATCATAATAAAAATACACCTGGTCAACACAAATATATATGGGGTCGGGGTGTGGTGTCGGGGTGTCGGGGTCGGGGTGTCGTGCCGGGGTGTCGTGTCGGGGTCGGGGTGTCAGGGTTAGGGTCGGGGTGTGGTGTCAGGGTGTCAGGGTGTCGGGGGTCGGGGTAAGGGTGGGTGTGGTGTCAGGGTGTTGGTGGTCGGGGTGTCAGGTGTCAGGGTGTCGGTGGTCGGGGTCGGGGTCGGGGTGTGGTGTCAGGGTGTCGGGGTGTCGGGGTTGGGGTGTCGTTTCGAGGTGTCGTGTCAGGTTGTCAGGTTGTCAGTTGGTCGGGGGTCGGGGTCGGGGTGTGGTGTCAGGTTGTCGGGGGTCGGGGTCGGGGTGTCATGCCGAGGTGTCGGGGTGTCAGGTACCGGGGGTCGGGTCGGGGTCTCTTTTTTTCCTTTTCTTCTTCTCTTCTTCTTCTTCTTCTCCTCCTCTCCTCTTTCTTTTCTTCTTCTTCTTCTTCTAGTCTTCTACTTCTTCTTATTATCATTCTTCTTCTTCTTCTTCTTCTTCTTCTTCTTCTTCTTCTTCTTCTTCTTCTTCTTCTTCTTCTTCTTCTTCTTCTTCTTCTTCTTCTTCTTCTTCTTCTTCTTCTTCGTCTTCTTCTAATTAACCTAAAACATAAACCTAAAACAAAACAGGAAAAAACTACACCTAAACCTAGCTATTCTTCTTCTCCTCCTCTTCTTCTAATTATTCTTAGTTTTTTTCATGACTAAACATAAACCTAAAACTAAACTAAACTAAACCTAAGACCAAACTAAAAGTAATCTAAACTAAACTAAATATAGAACCAAACTAATAGTAATCTAAACTAAACTAAATATAAAAGTAAACTAAAAGTAATCTAAACTAAAAAATAGAAAAAAACAAAAAAAGAGGAGAAGAGGGGTGCGGTCGGGGCTCACCCGCGGCAGGCCCAGGGGCGCCGGGCGGCGGGGTTGCTCGGCGGTGGAGGGGCGCTGGACGGGCGGAGGGGGCGCCGAGCTGTGGTGACGACGAGGCCGCAGGGCTTCGGGGCGGCGGGGTGGCGCTGGCCGGACGGAGGGGGCGCCGGGCGGTGGTGGCGACGAGGCCGCAAGGCTCCGGGGCGGCGGGGTGGTGCTGCGGCGGGGTGGGGTGGCGGCAGTGTGGGGGGCGGCGGCGGGGCGGCACTGGCCGGGCGGAGGGGGCGCTAGGCGGTGGTGGCGACGGGGCCATAAGGCTCCGGGGTGGCGAGGTGGTGCTGCGGCGGGGTGGGGTGGCGACAGCGTCCGGGCGGCGACGGTGTTCAACGGCAGCGTTCCGGGCGCGGGCGCGGTAGGTTGGGGGCACGGGCGCGGTTGAGTTGGGAGAGAGGGGAGAGAGAGGGGGGTGGGGCCGGAGAGACAGAGAGCGAGCATAGGAGGGGGGAGACGGCCGTTAGCTGGGCCATTTCTTTGTCGTCCGTGAGCGGACGGTAAAGACCAAGCTGGCGGCAAAGAACCTAACCTAGCCACGCCGTGCCCTGTGGGGCCCACTTGGCCCTTTGCCGTCTTCCTTCTAGCTATTTGCCGCCAGCTGGCTGACGGCAAAGAAACAGCGGACGGCAAATAGACTTTTTGCCATCTGCACATTCTTTGACATCCGCTATGTGGAAGAGGACGGCAAAGAGGCTCTTTGCCGTCCGCTGGCGGACAGCAAAGAGGTGGCAGACGGCAAATTACCAGATTCCAGTAGTGTTAGCTGTTGATTGTGGATGTATTAAAGATTTTTCAGCTAAGGCATTCTAATGCTATTGCACAGCCAGTATACCAACAATGAAATTGTTACTACCTTCAGATTTTGCACTGTTAATGCTTATAGATTACATACCTCACTGTCATGAGATAAGTTAATTTTTTTGTACGGTGTTGTAGGATCGAAAGTATGTCTAGAGGGGGGGTGATTAGACTACTTGACCAAATAAAAGTCTATCCTTTTCCCAATTTTAGTCTTTGGCAGATTTTAGCTATCTTAGCACACGTCAAGCAATCTTAACACAATTCAAGCAAGTATGCAAAGAGTCTATGAGAAGTGGAAAGTAAAGCATGCAACTTGCAATAATGTAAAGGGAAGGGTTTGGAGAATTCAAACGCAATTGGAGACACGGATGTTTTTGTCGTTGTTCCGATAGGTGGTGCTATCATACATCCACATTGATGGAGACTTCAACCCACGGAGGGTAACAGTTGCGCGAGTCCACAGAGGGCTCCACCCACGAAGGGTCCAGGAAGAAGCAACCTTGTCTATCCCATCATGGCCATCTCCCACGAAGGACTTGCCTCACTAGCGGTAGATCTTCACAAAGTAGGCGATCTCCTTGCCCTTACAAACTCCTTGGTTCAACTCCACAATCTTTGTCGGAGGCTCCCAAGTGACACCTAGCCAATCTAGGAGACACCACTCTCCAAGAAGTAACAAATGGTGTGTTGATGATGAACTCCTTGCTCTTGTGCTTCAAATGATAGCCTCCCCAACACTCAACTCTCTCTCAGGATTTGGATTTGGTGGAAAGATGATTTGAGTGGAAAGCAACTTGGGGAAGGCTAGAGATCAAGATTCATATGGTAGGAATGGAATATCTTGGTCTCAACACAAGTGTAGGTGGTTCTCTCTCAGAAAATATAGGTTGGAAGTGTAGGTATGTTCTGATGGATCTCTCCTTTAATGAAGAGTGGGTGGAGGGGTATATATAGCCTCCACACAAAAACTAACCGTTACACATAATTTACCAATCTCGGTGAGACCGAAGTGACAAACTCGGTCGGACCGATTTAGCAAACCTAGTGACTGTTAAGGTTTTTGTCAGGACCCCGACTCAATGCCACATCGATCTAGCATGTAACACCTCATATCACTTTGCGGCCTCACGCACGGTATCCCCACGGGTGTCGCCTTACCTTTGCCCGGGAACGTTTGCGCATTTTGGCACACATATGTGATGGTGTCGCTAGCATCCATATGATAAAGAGCCCGGGCTGACATGGCTAGTCGTAAGCCCAAAGTGGCACTAACTTACAGGGACAGGCATCCATGACCCAGCATCGAACGTGTCGGTCATCAGCGAGTGAATCCAGGCTGTAGCACTGGGCTAACAGGACTCCGGTGAACCGGGCTGTAGCGGGCTAGCAGGACTCCGGTATTCATCGCGTGACATTTCCCCGAAAGGACAGACACAGGATCGAAGAAGGACACATGCCGGCCAGCCTAGGTGTTCCGGAGCAGTAGCAAGCTACCAGGGCTCAGTGGAAGCACTAGGAGGCATTTCCCGGTAAGAGAGACTACTAAGGATAAACAACTAGATAGTCAGATCCCACACATAGCAATACACATTACACGTACGCATAACATGCAAGTATGTGTTGTACAACATGGCATCACATCATAACTCAACAACTCAAATAGATAAAGGCTCAGAAGAGCCATCATAGCATTTATTTCAAACAGGGGTCACAAGACCCATCATACAGAGCATATAAGCAACAAGCGGAAGCATTACATGTCTGGGTACAGACATCTACAAATGAAAAAGGCTGAAGAGCCTGACTAACTATAACGTCCGACCAAGATCGTAGCTGAGGTACAAGCTACTTGTCGAAGTCCACGAGAGCACTAATAAGACCGAAGTCTCCACTGCAAAAACATAAATGAAGCAACATGAGTACAAAGGTACTCAGCAAGACTTACATCATATCCTAGCATACATGCATTTGTATCAAGAGGGTACTGTGGGGTTTAGTTGCAGCACGCCAGCTTTGACTCTGTGGCTATCCTGTTCTACGACTACCAGAAACTCTTGAGGTGAGACAACGTACACGAGTCCACTAATCACCACACAATACATTACTATGGATTCATCCCCGTCTCCCTACGAGAAGGCCATCCATAGCACTCACACTTGTCTTGAGCATTTTATAGTATCCACTTCAAGTTGTCTATGTACCATGTAAGCATCCAAGAAGACCATAACCGCGGACCCGGCTATTCGAATAGATCATGTTAACCCTGCAGGGGTGTACTTCTTCACACACGCTCTCGCCACTTACCGCCATGTACACGTCATGTATCTCGGCAACCTTCAAGCGGAAGCCTGGCGAGGGTGTCGGCCACGACCTGACTAACCACACAAGACTTTAATCCAGGTTTATCGCCTATTCAGGTTCCATCCGCAAGGAGATCCGGCCGGTGTTTCACTCACGGCCCCAAATGATGTGTACAGGGTTCCCAAGCCCACCTCGCCGGATGGATCTACACTTGGTACACCGTGCCACTTGTGCCTAGTCTGTCCCAAGCCCACCTGGCCGGGTGCCACTTGGTAGACTACTAACACTGCCTACAAACACCAGAAACTAGTTGCGACTCCTAGACAGAGATCAAGTTGGTTAATAAGTCGAGAGGGCTTGGAGCGCCCGGAGCCCAATGTGTGGTAGTATCGAGTCATTGGACAACATACATAGAACTCAGTGCTTAAGGACGGTTCTAGTGAGACAACCCACCATGTACTCCTACATGGCCTCTCACCGCTACCTTTACCAAATCGTGTTCACACACTTAACTCTCAGCACCAGAACATATCGTAACACTCCAATTCATTCCCAATGAATCAGACCTGACACAACTCTAAGCAATAGCAGGCATAGCATGGTAGGAACACAACAATGGCTTCAATCAACTCCTACACATGCTAGTGGGTTTCAACTATTTACTGTGGCAATGACAGGTCATGCAGAGGAATGGGTTCAACAACCGCAGCACAAAGTAGCAGATGAATCGTTGTTGTCCTAATGCAATAACTGAGAGCAGGAGCGAGAGAGTAGGGTTTTATCGAAATGAACAAGGGGGTTTGCTTGCCTGGTAGATCAGCAAGGAAGGCACTGCTTCATAGACAGGCACTCTGGAACAGACTCCGGAGCAGGACCTATCGAGAAGGAACAGTGTCGGCAATCAAAACACAATCATATGCAACAATATGATGCATGAACATGGCATGTAGATGTGATGCTGTTTGAGCTAATGCAACTAGTAATCATTTGGTTTGAAGTCCATTTGAACCAAAGGTTCAAATGCATCTCCAAATTAAGCTCCTATATATGCCATAATGTGTTTTCTCATATTCAGCATGTATAAGTTGGTTTGTCATGCATGAAACTAGTACAGATGGATAGATTACATTTTTTTGATAATTTTTCATATATAAATTATTTTAATCTGAGCTACGGTTGAATTGTTATGAATTTTTGAAGTTTAAAACAATTTCTGGAATTTCCTGATTTAATTTAAATCCAGAAATCATATTATTGCGCCAGCATGACGTCATCACTACATCAGCGGGTCAACGCGGCTGTCCAGGTCAAATCTGACACATGGGGTCCACCTGACAGTGTCATGATTAAGTAACAGAGGTTAATTAAATTTAAACTAATCCTAAACTAAAATTAGCAGGGACGGGCCCCACTTGTCATTGAGCCAGGGGAGGTCAAACCCCCTGGTCAACTGGGCTAACACGCCGGCGTTTAGCCGCCGGTGGCAGCAAACGCGGCGGAGGGCGCGGGATTGCCACTCCGGCGCCCAATCGAGCCGCGGAGGGCACGCGCGGGAAGCTGGGGCTCGCGCGCATCCGCTGGTGCCCTCCGTTTCGCCGGAGACGGCCTAAATCGACGGCGGCGACCACTTGGGCGGCGGCCGGGGTTCAGGCGCGAGCGGGATCGGCCTGCGGGGCACGGGGAGGCCACCTGAGGGGCTCGGCGGCACCCTCGTGGCACCGGGAGCACGATGGGATGCTCGGTTTGGACGGAGGCGGGCCGGGACGGCGACGGCGACATGGACGGCGGCGAGAGGCTCCGGCCGTGGTGGGGAGGAGGGCTACAGTGTGCGGGCAGTTAAACGGAGAGGGGGAAGCGGTGGTGGAGCTCACCGCGGTTGCAGCGGCAGTCGAAGCGGGCTCGGGGACGCACTGGTGCGGCCGGAGCATCGACGGGGATCCACGGCGGCCGGCGATGAAAAAGACGACGGCGACGGCTCCACGGGGCGTCCGGAGAGGCACGGCTTGACGGAGAGGTGGTGGGCGACGTGGCGGGGTCCGTGGACTCTACGGAGGGGCGAGGGGACGGCGGGGAGCGCGTCAGTGGTGAGCTGCGGCGGCGGCGGTGCTTCGGGTGAGAGAGAGGGAGAAGGGGAAAAGCACGGGAGAGAGGGGGGGTGAGGCCAGGGGATCGGGGCGGCACCGAGAAGAAGCGTCGCGGCGTCGCGCTGACAGGGTAGGCAGGCAGGCGAGCTGGTGGCGTGGCGCTCCGCCCGTGCGCGCGCGTCGGCCACACGCCTGGCCGACTGGCGCCAGGAGGACGACATCGGTGGTGGGCTGGGCTAGCTTGCTGGGCCAGAGGCGCCAGGTAAGAAGCCCAGGTAAGTCTCCCTCTTTTATTTTTTTTATTTTTCTAATTTTCTGACATTTGTTTTGATTTAATTAAAATATTAAATCATTTTATTTACTTATGCCATTTTTTATGGAAGCTAGTTATATTATTCCAGAGCTCCTTTATAAATGGCATAATTTTTGGACATATATTTTATATATATAATTTTATATATCCAAGGCAAATAATTATTGGTTTAATCCAAATGGCCAGAATTAAATACTTATGAGATCCTAAAAATATTGGTTTGATTTTTATCTCTGCCCAATATTTTCAGAGAGCAACATGAGCATTTTCTTGGACCCTTTTGGAGAAATTTTTATTTGGGTCATTTTTAAAAAAAATGATTCTGAGGGTTCCACCAATCCTCATTTCAAATTTAAATGAAATTTAAACATGATGCACAATGACTAGCTAGTCTAGGTCATACCAGAACTAGGGATGTGACAGTTTTCGCTGGGACTGAGATGCAATTCAGTAGGACCGATATGGTTAGGGTTAGGGCATAACGTAATCTCGGTGTGACCGATTACACAAACTCGGTGGGACCGATTTTGGTAATAAGCTAACCAGAGAGTTGGTCAGGTAAACTCGGTGGGACCGATCGCTCATTTTAGTGAGACCGAATACGAAGGGAAAACAGAGAGTTTACATTGCAATCTCAGTGGGACCGATCACTCATTTCGGTGGGACCGAAATGTTACGAAGGGAAACCGAGAGATTACAACCCCATCTCGGTGTGACCGAAATCCCTATCGGTGAGACCGATTTGCCTAGGGTTTGTGGCAGTGGCTATGACATTTGAAACTCGGTGGCGCCGGATAGAAAGAATCGGTAGGGCCGAGTTTGACTTTTGGTTTAGGTCATATGTGGATGTGGGAAGGTAGTTGAGGGTTTTGTAGCATATCACTAAGCACTATGAAGTAAGAAACTCATTAAACAACACCTCATCCCTCCTTGATAGTATTGGCTTTTCCTATAGACTCAATATGATCTTGGATCACTAAAATATAAAATGTAGAGTCTTCAGCTTTGAGCTTGAGCCAATCTTTTTGTCCTTAATATTTTGATGGGTCCACATTCCTCATCCATGCCATGCCATACATTGAGCTTTTCCTGAAATATTAATCTTGGAATAGCATTAGCTCAATGAGCTATATGTTGTTAGGAATTACCAAAACCACCTAGGGATAGTTGCACTTTTAATCTCCCCCTTTTTGGTAATTGATGACAACATGTAGATCAAAGCTTCGACAAATGATAATAAGAGTGAAAAACATTGTCGTTTTGAGAAGTATGTGAAAAGCAAGAGCTCCCCCTAAATTTGTGCATAGTTTATGGTTTGCTTTGGACTGCAAATGCACAAAGAGTTAGGCTCATGGGTTACTCTTCCATGTCACATACATCTTGGTGGAGCGCTCAAAAGATACTAATTAAATACATGCACTCATCACCAAGCAAAGTGAATGATCAAATAGGGATAAAATGATAATATCATCCAACAAGCATTAAGGTAGCATATGATCAAACACATGATCATCCAAGTATCACATAGACAAAAGGTATCTCAAACAAGCAAAGCAAATAAAGTTCAACCACCAAAGCAAGATAGAATAAAAAGCAACACTCTCTCTCGAAGCCTATGATCTATACATTTTTCTCCCCCTTTGGCAACAAGTTACCAAAAAGTTCCTAGAAAATGCATAGCACTAAATCATCTCTCAGGCTTGATCTTCAGGTGGTGGTGTCCGGATAACTCCAAGAACAAATGCTTCAGTCGAAGTAGATGGAGCTGATGGAGTAGGTGCTGGAGCTGGTGGCACAGAAGCTGTAGCTGGTGCAGATGACGTGGCTCTAGTGTCTGGAATAGGCACTGCAGCAGACCTCTGAGCTCTAGGCACTCTGGCAAATGCATCAGTGGTTGTCTTGCCCTTCCTCTCCTGCATATCATCTTGAAGTTGCTCCACAACATACTGAATCTCAGTTACCTTCGCATCGAAGTCATAGAATTTTTGCTCGACGATTCTTTCCAGGCTCTCATGGTTTTGAGTCAGGGTGGCCAGTCCCTTCTCAATCCTCAGAGTGGATGCAATCAGGTAGCCAAGCCGATCTTGCTTGTTCTTCAGGAGATACTGAGATGCTTCTTCAGTAGTTGGCATCCTTGCAGCCTTTTCAGCTTTTGCCTTCTCCTTCTTGGCTTGTGCGTTCACAGAAGATGGTTCATCCTCATTCATAACCACAGTGTTTTCCTCGAAGTCTGAATAGATAGGCATGTGCTCCTTGTCCAGCAGATATGTCCCAGTGCCCATCTTGGAGTTGATCAGCTCCTGGATCTGTGGGGCATACCCACAACTCCTCTTCTGATCTGTAGCTGTCCTCTTGATAGTTTCAACTATTAGGCTCATGACTTTGAACTTTTGTGGGACATCAAAGATGTGAAGCAAGTTAATTGCATGGCCTCTGATCATCTTGTGATCACCTGACTTTGGCAAGAGAGTGTGCCTGAGGATCCAGTTGATGGTTGGCAAGCCTGACAGAAGGTAATGTACAGATCCAAACTTATGTGTCTCAAGAGCAGCATCTAGGATCTCCTTTTACATGTGTGCCATTGTGTTGTGATCCTTCTTCCTGTTGGCATAGACATCCAAGTCATCTTCACTCTCTTTTGGGGCATTGATCAACTTCGCCCATTCAGCAACCGTGGATTGGTACCTCGTACCTTCAGACATCCAGACAATCCTTCCATCTGGGTAGAAATGAGATGTGGAGTAGAACTGCATGATGAGCTCATCATTCCATTTTGTGAGCTTTTGAGCCACAAACTCATCGACTCCACAAGCCTTGAAACTGTCATGTACACCTGGATAGTGATCCTCATTCTCCTTGATGTAGTCCCAGTCGACCCATCTCATGTCACACACTATGGGCTTCTTGTTAAGAAAGATGGTCTCATAGAAGTCTTGTTGTTCCTATGGAACCTGTAATCCATAGCAGTCCTCCTCCTGGTGGCATATGGATCTGACTCTCTCCATAGCCTCAGACCTGAGTCCTTCCTGATCTTCACGTTCTCAGCAACTGGATGAGCATCATTGTGATCTGGGATTTTTGGCTTTAGCTTCCTCAAGACATGTGACTCATCATCTTCTTCTTCCATTTCAGCTTCAGGCATTGGGGCCTTGTTCCTTTCCTCAGCAGGGATGTACCTAGTGCTCCTCTTCGGTTTTGGCTTTGGAGCTGGAGCTGCAGCCTTTGGAGCAGTCTTAGGCTTAGATGGAACATCCTCTGCCCTAATGGCATCACCCATAAGCGTCTGAGCTTTGGGTGCTGGTGCAGCATCTTCTTCCTCTTCCTCTTCCTCTTCACAATCTCTCATGGTTGAGGATCTCCCAAGCACTCTAGCAGTTGTCTTTTTGACCCTCTCCTTCCTCTTCTTCCCTTTTGCAGCAGCCTCTTTGGGTTCAGATTCCAAAGGGACTTGAGTAGATGCTCTGGCCTTAGACATTGGAATTCTCTTTGCAGGAACCTTTTGCTTCATGCCTGGCTTGTTGGCAGCAGCAGTGCTATACTCCTTCTTAACCACTTTCTTCTTGGAAGTTGCCTCATCCTCAACTGCCACATAGTCTTCATCCTCAGATTCAGAGGTCTTCTTCTTTCTGGCCCTGGTGGCAGCTTTGGGTAAGTTGCTTGGGGTGCTCCTGCTACCATCATCTGAACTGCTAGAGGGACTAGTGCCCTCACTCAGGTGAACCTGCTCCTCTGACCTGTTCTGGCTGTCACTCTGATCAGACATATTGCAAACACTGATAGTAGACCCTGTGAATAGATATAGATGAGATAGAGTGGATAAGCATCACAAAATGCAGAGGTTCTTGCAAAATAATGAGTCAAAAGCTTAGTTTTAGTTTTCCATAGAAAGCATTTCGGATCAACCAATTTGTAAACTCGGTGATACTGAAGCAGCTGTTGGAACCTAAACTAGTGAACTCGATCAGACTGAGTCACAGTTTGGTGGCACCGAGACTGCTAGGGTTTCACAAAGTCCTGAACTCGGTCACACCGATTTGCAATTCTCGGTCAGACCGAGAACGACATCTGCAATGGCCTGAGCCGAATCGGTGGTACCGAGTTCCATAACTCGGTGGGTCCGATATGGATTCGGCGGAAACCTAACCCTAAATTTTCAATTCACGACTAAACTACAGAGTGTTTTGACTAGATAGAGTGATCTCAATCGTGGCAAGATACATGGCAAAGCAATGTGCTGGGGAATCGGAGATAGAACAGAACAGTGATCGAGTTCATACGCTAGTTCGGCAATGAACTCGCTATGGCGGCAACGGCGAGGTTGATTCCCGTTGACGGCGGCGGAGACCAGCGGCAGGAGGCGGCTGGCGACGAGGAAGACGATCCAGAGACCTGGAGGCAGAGCGGGCTAAGCGCAGGTCGAGGAGGTTCGGAAAGTTTTCCAAAATTTGACCCGTGGGTATATATAGCCCGGCCCTGTCGGTGTGACCGAGTGGAACAACTCGGTGGCACCGAGATTCATAACTGAAAGCAGTTACTGAAACTCGGTGTGACCGAAAGGTTCGAATCGGTTGCACCGAGGTAGAAAACCTATATCAACTTAGTGATCTCGGTATAACCGAAATGGGTGAATCGGCCAGACCGAAACGCACAAAGAAGTTTTGGAAGTTTAAGTCTATTAAGAATCGGGGACTCCGAGTGCTCCTCACACAGAGTGGTTCAAATCTGACTTGATCAAATTTTGTGATGCAGCATGAATAGAGTTTGAGACGAGAAAAGCATAGATAGCTAGAGAAGGTTCTTAGGAATTCTTGTCCATCCACTTGGCCAAAAGAAAAGGAAACTAATCAATCAAAACAACAAGTGGATGACCTCGAATGAGTAAATTATGCAACCAACATGCTCACACAATAAAATGGCAAATCAAATATGTGGCAAAGATTGCACAAACAATTCTAGCATCTATCAAGCAATTGGCGATGACTAGGTCATCTATATATGAGTATGTTGACTTAGGAGTCAAATGAGAACATTTGATCATAGGTCATACTCATCCACCACTAGGAAAAAGGCTACTAGCAGCGCGGGTAAAATGGCTACTAGCAGCGCGGGTACCCGCGCTCCTAGTATCGCGCTACAGCTAATAGTTAGTAGTAGCGCAGGGTAAACCCACGCTACTAGTAACATTTTACTAGTAGCGCGGATGTCACCCGCGCTACTACTAACGAAATAGTAGTAGCGCGTCTATAGTACCACACGCTACTAGTATCCTGAATACTAGGAGCGATCCATTTCACCCCCATGCTACTACTAAATAATTAGGAATTAAAAAATAAAATCCATCAATTCCATTTTATGCATACAATTCTAACAACTAAAACAAGCCCAGATTTGTAATAAACCAGCAGCATTACACATCATTCCAAATCGAAGATTTATAGTAAACCAGGAGCATTAGAGCATATCCATACATCTACACTTATTGCCTATTCACTTATTCCCAGCTAGTGCAAACACAGTTGAAAGCAAAAAAAATGCATAAAAACACCAAACAGTGGCATTCTATCCCTCCAAATGATTTGCTCCCTCTCCATCCTTGCAATCATCTTCTTCTCCCTTATGTGCTTCGCCCATTTATGAATCCAAGATTTCTGTAAAGAGCAAAGAACAAATAAAATTAAATTTCAGCAGACATATATTTCCTCGCATGTTGTGATGTACAGTAGCTACGGGAATAAATATACGAAAACAAAAAAGTGAGTGATTTCTATTAACAAGAGATCACCTATGTAATAACTACAAACAAATGAAATTAATGTCTAGATAATATATATTGCTAAACAAGCCTAGATGAACTATATATTGCCAGGTAATAGGACATATCTAATTTTCACATTAATTGCCTTTAGTTTTATTCAAAACTAAATATACTTAAACTTAGATCATTTCATATAGATGTTCAAAGGATAATACGGCTAAAAGAATCCAATTTCTTTGTTTTTTTGAAGTAGTTTAAAAGGAAATCATTAACACATAATAGAAATGATTATCTGCCATAGGGTGATGCTGGACAGCTAAAAAGCTCACAACCCATCAGATCAATTGCTCGATAGGACAGCACAAATCTTATAGGATGATTTTCCGAAACGAAAGCAGACCAACAAGGACAAACACCGGCCCATCAGAGCACTTGCTGTGAACTATAAGACCAAAGTGCACGGCTTTAGGGATACAAGACTAATCGGGTGCATAGAGAGATGTTATAAACTTGTTCAGATTGACTAGGATAATTAAGGAATAACAACCAGCGGATCTCGCTTGAATGGATGCGAATGAGGGTTAGCTGTTGCATTAAAGCGATGCATCCATAAATCCAATCTAAGAATGTTACAACTTGCATCATCATCATCATGGCCAAATGATAGAGAAGTGAGATGGATCCATACTCTTGGTCTGGGGAGTCCCACTGACCACCCATGTGTTTGCGGCGATGGACGCTTGCACTGCATCGACAGAAAACAGGACACAAACAAGTCAGTAATCCCCATCTGCACCTCCACATGGTAAGCAGAAGCAAGCAACGAGTATGCAGAGACACCATGAAGGAAATAAATAACAGACCTTTGGGGTTGAGGAACTAGATGACCAGGCCATACAGCACCAACTTGTCGAGAAGTCTCCGGTGATCTGAAACGGCTTCATCAAAGGAATGTCTCTGTTTGTTTTAGGGACATGCTGCATTAGCAAAATGAGTAAGCAACAGAATCTAAGACATAACACTGATCTTCAAGGGAACACATGCAAGTGAATGAAAATCGTGAAAGAATGAGCTTGTTGATCATCGACATAGAGTTAGAGGTGCAGGTTCTGAACTTCTATTTTCTAGATTAATGCGCAACAAACTCATTATTAGTGTGAAAGGTGGCCCGCCTTACGAGGGCACGTAGTAAAGTGCAAGAACTATCACACAGAATAGTAAAAATGGAACGTAGCTCAGCACTTGCATTGATAGGAACTGACACATGATCGAACCATGGGCATCCACTAAGGAAGATCGATAATTCTGCATTTAACATATTATCCCGGAAATAGTGTCCAGCGTCCTTGAGTAATAACCCAAGCATTCTTATGATTACCTAGCAGGAACTACCAATCACAACCCCTCTAAACTTCAGAGCATGCTTGTTATTTCATAATTAGATAATACAAAAAGGTGGAACTCTGAAGCCCTTGCAACTGTAGAAACCCAAAACT
Source organism: Triticum aestivum (assembly GCF_018294505.1). Taxonomy (NCBI): domain Eukaryota; kingdom Viridiplantae; phylum Streptophyta; class Magnoliopsida; order Poales; family Poaceae; genus Triticum; species Triticum aestivum. Next base: position 174,409,230 of record NC_057797.1, on the reverse strand, counting down.
GCTGTACTTAACCCCTTCATATCTCACCGTGCACTACATGCTTGACGAAATGCCTGACATTGGTTAAAATAGCATATCAGTCATTAGTCTATTTGTGTGGTGACACTTGCATGAGCTAAATTCTTTTTTAGCTTTTCTTTGCTGAACCTAAAGTTTGGACGTGAGCACAAGGTGCAGCCAAGCAGCACTCTTATTTTTCTTTCGTACACTTATTGTTGCAGGACAGCGTGGACCATAACTGGGTGGATAGGTAAGCTATTGATCCTGATGATTTTGACTTTAAATTGCTTGTCCTATCTCTTACATTACTCTCTATTCTAAGTTGTGACTCAGAAGTGGAGGATTCCGACACAAGTGAGTTGAATTTTACTCGGGAATGTATTGCTTATGAATTCGTCGACTTCCATTTGCACTTAATTGGATAATTATGGCAGTTTCAGTTTTTGACTCAAACATGTGGAAGGAATTCCAGAATGTTTTTTCAGATAAGTAGATATATTTTGGAAAAGCATTAGGTTTTTGACCTTGTAAGAGCAATGTATTAGGAGGTAGATATGAAGAAATATTTCTATTTAAATAGATATGTGCAGTGTACATGATGATGTTGTATAGAGCCAAATAAAGTATTTTGTTGAGTTAATTCTTGATAGCCAAATAAAGTACATGATGATGTTGTATCACTCATATAACATTTCTTCTTCCTGTTACAACGCATGGGCATTGGCCTAGTTTTACTAAAAAAAGATGATAGCTATAAAAAGATTGTAAAATTGCCATGTCGGTTGGTGATAATTTTCTCTGTTTTTACACAACTGAAAAATTAGCATCAATCCAATAGTGAATCAAATCCAAATCCCAAATCAATTACTATCCCAGGACTACTATCATGGACCAGCATCAATTGACACTAAAATGGGAGGCAGAAGTAGTGGTGAATCGTCATGGTTTTAATGTTTGTACACTACAAATGCTATCATCAGAAACTAGTGACAATACCTGGCCGCACACGCATCAGCAGAAGTAGTGGCTACCATGACACGAGACTTCACCAACGCCTGGGCTGGGCAGTCCGTGCAGCAAGCTCCGCATCAGCGAGAAAACAAACCAGAGCGCAGCACGTCGGCGTCCCCCACCACCATGCGCAGCCTGCACCATCCCTTGCGTTGGCATCCGCGACCACCACCCGCGGCGTCGGAGACCCGCTGACCTCAGATCTGCCACGAGAAAATCCGTAACTGCCACCAGCGGGAGGCCACTGCTGCCGTGCAGGGGAGAGCAGCGCTGCACCTCATGTTGCCCCCGACTCCTCGATGCACACCGCCGCTGGGGGTGAATGCCGTGGATGTCGTGCCACCTCGCTCGGCCCATCAGGCCATCATGGAAGGATGGATGCCTCGCTGCGTGTGCCGGAATCCTCCACCGCCGCCGAAATAGAGGAGGCCCGTCGTCGGAGATTTGCTGGAGTGCTGTCGAGAAAGAGAAAGAGAGATGCGGGGCGGGGGATGGGGTGGCGGCAGCGGCGAGGAGATCATGGGGAGAGGAACCGGCATGAGAGAGTTTTTTAGGAATGAGAGAGAGAGAGTGATGGGGTGGGAGTGGATCGGTCCGGGGTGGATGGTGCAAAAGTGGAGGCCACTTAGTAGCAGTGCGGGTTTATATCCCTCGCTACTACTATCAACTTAGTAGTAGCACGGGTTTTATACCCCTCGCTACTACTATGGTTTTTCCCGGGGGCATGGTGCAGACCACTTAGTAGTAGCGCGGGCTTATTACCCTCGCTACTACTATCAACTTAGTTGTAGCGTGGGTTTTATACCCCTCGCTACTACTAATTAGTAGTAGCGCCTCATTTTAGACCGCGCTGCTGATAAACTTCTGTGTATAAGGTTTTTCCTAGTAGTGATCGTTTAAGCACAAGTGGGGTTACCACTTTTACATAAAGCGTTGTTGTGTTCACACCATTAGAGTTGCTTTAACTCAATTGTTAGAGTAAAGTTCCCCCTAGATGTGAGATCCCCCCTAAAAGGGATGAACTAACCTTGGGTTTGTCCATGATGACTTCATGTAGGTGTTGAAGATGTGGATGCTCTATGTTGATGTAGATCATTTGAAGCTATCCTTTGGAGTGAGTTGCACTTTCAATACCTACACGGGTTAGTCCCACAAGGAACAAACAAGCATATCCATAGACATAGAGTGATGCACACACAAGATGATGTCTATGGAAGCTTTAGATTACCTTGTCCCTTGTCTTGCCAACAAGAGGGTTTGTGACTCCTTGACCTAGTACAAGATATGGAAGTTGATTGCACTTGTTCTTGCCAAAATGATAAGAGTGAAGTATATTGGCGGAGTCACCCTCAAGGACTCTCTAGTTCTTCTTCTTCGGGATCCACACCATCTTGATGGGAATCCGCAGAGTTGTAGTTGTACTTGATGAAGTGGAACTTGATGTAGTCTTGGGAACCCACTTGACCAAGGCCTTAGGAGCTTCTTCAGATGCATCAATTTCCTCTTGAAGCTTGTCCTTGCCTTTTTGCTTGTGGTCTTGTGGTGGAAGATCATCTTGAGCTTGTGTCCCTTTGGATGAAGTAGGATCATACTTCTCTTGTTGAGGAACAAACTTCGTCTTGGGGTATTGATCTTCTTCCCACTCAACTCCATTGGCATTGAACTTTCGTTCAAAACCGATACCTTGATTCTTCCGGTGCCTTCCTTGCTTGCATATAATTTCCTCGAATTGCTTACTCCCGGCAATGCTCTTGTAAACACCTTTCTCTATAATTCCCTTCAATAAGCTATTTTCTTGATCAAGTGTAACTTGGCTGAGAGAATCATTAGTGGAATCAAGAGAACTACTAGAAGCAACAACATTGGATTTAGCATGATTATTGTTACTACTAGAGGAAGAATCTTTCTTGTTCTTGTTACTAGACTTGACTTGAGGCATGTAAGTGGATAAGAGTAAACGCTTGGCAATGTAAGAAGAACTTTTCTTGCGAAGATCATCATTGATTTCCTTTAAGAACTCATGCTCTTGCTCAAGATTGAGCTTCTCAAAATGTAATTTCTCATGAGTCCTTAAAAGTTCTCGATGATCTCCTAAGATAGTTTCATGAGCTAACTTAAGAATGTTTAGTTCTTTAGTTAGAGACTCAATCTTCTCCTTATCATTGTCATTTGTTTCATTATAGTATTCATCACTATAGTTGTCAACAAGTAACTCATCATCACCTAACAAGTCATCTTCATCACTATTGAAATCAACATACTTGGGGTGTGATACCTTTGGACCTTTGGCCATGAAGCATCTTCCAATTCCTTCATTTGGTGAATCAAATATGTCGTAGGAGTTGGTTGACACAAGTGCTAGTCCGCCCACACCTTCATCTTGAGTATATTCAGAGTCGGAGTGATAGCTTCTCTTCGAGTCATTGTCGGAGTCGGAGCCGGATACCCATTCACCAACATGAGCTTGATGTCTTCATTTTGTGTAGCTCCTTGATGACTTGTCCTTCCTTTCCAAATCCTTGCTTCTCCGACGGTGTCTTCGTTCATATTGATCATCCCTACTCCTTCTCTCCCTTGATGGTGATTCTTCTCTTCTACTTCTTCTTTTGGGAGAATCTTCTCTTCTCTTGTGGGGAGCCGTACACTCATTGGAGTAGTGTCCGGGTCTTCCTCAATTGTAGCAGTTTCGCTCTCGACTAGAAGATCTTTTGCCATTGTAGGGCCTTGACTTGGAACTTCTTTCCTTGCTTCTAAATACTAGACATTTGGGTACTTTAAACTAGACTGCGAAAACGTCTTATATTAAGGAACAGAGGGTGTAGAGTTCACTCAAATTATCCCAGTAAAGCTAGTCACACCTTTGCTAAAATTAATGTTCATTATGTTATCGCAGGAGGTCTGTAAGTTTCTCTCAAATGCCTGTCGACTACATACCTGACATCATGATCTAATGTTAAGTCATTTCCTTTTGCATAGTGTCACTGAATTGTCAAGGCGGTGATGGCATTTTATTTTAGTTGAACTACACAAAATATGCTTAAACGAAGAGGAAAGGTCAGGAATTGATCATTCTTTCAGAAAGAACTATACATGCCTTTCTGACATTAGCCGATGTTACCTTATTTATTCCTTCAAACAGGTGGTTAGAAATAGTATTGCTAGCTTTTCCCATTAAGAAATTGGAATGCTTATATTTGTGATTCTATGCTTCAACTAGTGCCACTGTTATAGTAATCACACTTTCAATATCTATGCAAAAAGGGATGCTTGATTTTAGTGCAACTACACAAAAAGTCCAACTGGTTCAACATTACACTACTAGGGGAAAGCCTATACACAGAATTTTACCATTAGTGCTGTACAAAATCAAGCGCTGCTGCTACTTAGTAGCAGCGCGCGTGAATAAACCGCGCTACTGCTATGACTTTAGCAGTAGCGCGTACTAGCAAAAAGCGCTGCTGCTACGTTCGAATTGGGCGCACATGGCTAGCCCAACCTAGCAGTAGCGCGTATAATGGCCCAGCGCTACTGCTAATCTCCTTAGCTGCAGCGCGCTTATGTGTAAAGCGCTACTGATAACGGAAATAAAATAAAGTGAAAAGGGGGAAAAGGAGAAAGGAATAGCAGTAGCGGGTTTCAGTAAACGCGCTATAGCTAACTTAGCTATAGCACGTTTCCGGAAACGCGCTACCGTTACGTTTCACTTAAACAGCGGTTTCCCCCCACCCCGCCCCCCGGCCACCAATTCTTCTCCAAATCGTCCCTCGCCCTCGCCGCCGTCTCCTCACCGCCGCCGCCCGAGGCTGCCCTCAGCCTCACCGCCGCCGCCCGAGGCCGCTCTCAGCCTCACCGCTGCCGCCCGAGGCCGCCCTCAGCCTCACAGCCGCCGCCCAAGGCCGCCCTCCACGTCACCGTCGGTGCCCTCCACCTCACCGCCGCCCGAGCCCGCCCAGGACCGCCCTTGCCCGTGCCCGAGCCCGCCCTCTCCGCCCCTGCCTCCGTCACCGAGCACCTCCCCGCCACCGCCTCTCCCCTCTCTGTAAGTCCCCCACCCCTCCCCCTCACTCATCTCTCTCTGTATTTTCGAGAAAAAATTAGATGTTAATTAGATGTTTTTCAGTTAGGGCACTAGAGTTTTGCTAGGTTAATTAGGTTAGTAGTGCTGCTAGTAGTATTGGTACAGTAGGTTAATTAGGTGATGTTAAATGAATAACCTAAATGAATGAAATTAGTAGTTAACTGAATTTTTTTCCTTTCATCATTATAGAGCACTAAAGTTAACTGAATTTTGTTCTATTAGTAGTTAAATGAATTTTCTTCTACACTTTGTTTTTGAATTAGCTTACGAAATTTGGACATGTGGTTGCTCGTGTATATTTGGACACTGTTTGCAGGGAATGATGCTTAGTGGCCTATGTTTTGCCGGAATGTTGATTCATTTCTTTTCCGGCAAATTTCAGGTTCTCGATTTGTCCACTTTTTAGCAAAGCTCATGCCGAAATTTTCCGTGAATTTCGGCATGACTTGTGCTACAAACTAGGACATATTGAGTGCCCGTGATTTGCCGCACCAGGAAGGAGTCAACATTCCTGCAAAACAATAGGCCTTTTTATGTCATTATTCATTTTATTAGGTCTAGAATTAATTGACTAGATTTAATCATAGGAAACATGGCTAGCAACGATGAAGGACAGGGTTCTGGTGATTGCGACGACGCCTACCGGGCGGCAGACGAATTTTTTAGCCTTACCGATGATCAACTGATGTTATTGTTGGGCCCACCGGTGGCATCGGGGACTGAGACCGACATGCAGACCGGTGCTGAGACTAAGACCAGCGCTCAGACTCAGACCGGCATCGAGACCGGCACTGAGACTGAGACCGGCGCTGCCTCGGGGAGCGGAGACGGTGTAGAACCGAAAGCAAAGAGGCAATGGGTTCCTAACAAACTCAGGACTACTAGAGTGGTGGTCACGGAGGTGGACGACGGCAATTTTGAGCCAACGGCGCCCGAGGAAGCGCGTCGATGCTACGGCAATCAAATAGGCTGCATCGTACGAACAACCGCCACCATCAACGATGAGAAACTACAGAAGATAGAAAATATGAGGAGCTCCCTCCTAATGAAGTTTCACCAGATATTCTTGTTCCCTGGCCGGAATGAGAAGGATTATAAAGATCCAGATGAGGACCCGGCAATGAAGAAGATAAACAAACACGCCATGAACAAGTTTGGCGACGCGTTGGCCGCCTGGAAAAATCGAGTGAAAGCAAGGATCATCGACAAGAAGGAACCCTACTCCGAGATTGTAAAGGATAATCCGACAATCACGGAAGAGCAGTTTCAAATATTCAAGGAGGCTTGCGAGGCCGAAGATGCCAAAAAAAGTCTAAGTACATGAAGGGGCTTCAAGAGAGGAACATTGGGAGCCACCACCTCGGAAGGCGTGGTTACGGCGGAAAGAGGTCCAAATGGGCCAAGGAGGACGCGGAAGCCGCGAGTCTGGGCATCCCAGACCCCTTGGCGGAGTTCACCGTCCCGCAGGAGTGTGACGTCCTCAGGGCCCGACACCGTTGGGACCTAGTGAAAAAGGTTTACGAGACAATACCGGTCATTACGGAGTTCATGAGACTGCTGGTAATTTTAGTTTCTGATCAATTCGACTGCACACGTTAGTCTTATTTGTAAACGATCATTGTGCCTTTTGCAGAGAGAGCAGCACAGGATTGCGGCCGAAAGCGACTCGCCGTCTGAGGCATTGGCGAGGCCCAAGTGGGACACTCCATTCAACCGGGCGTTGAACATATTGAAACAACAACCGGTGGATACTCGACCATCGTATGGACGCGTGCACGGTGTCGGAGACGGCGCCACGTGGAAGAAGTACTACCGTGAGACCATGGAGGAGAGAAAGGAAAGACAGAGGTTAAATGAAGAAAACATCGACAAGAGGGTTGAGATTGCGGTTGAGAAGAAATCAACTGAGACAGTCGCAACAATGGTAGCTGCCGCAAAACAGGTTGCTTTAGATATTTCTACTACCTTGGTTTCGGCCGTTTTCAATTGGACCAGGCAAAATCAAAAAAAAGATGCAGCTGACTTTCCCCTTGCTGACTTCTTGGCGGGGAGCAGCTCGACTAGCGTTGCACCAGCACCTGCAGCTGCACCTTCTCCCGCACCGGCTCCCGCACCGGACGTGCTAGGTGGTGCTTCGTCTTTTGCTGAGCTCAACGCCCTCACGGTATCTTTCACACCGGCCCCCTTCAATATAAATGTATAATCTCCCATTTTCGTTGCCTTTCGGATGTCTCACATCGCAGACTTTTCTTTGCAGGCTGACGAAACCCCGCGCACCATATTGTACACCATTGGCGACCAGAAGGTGGACGTGGGGAAGGCGACGATAATGGAGCCGAAGGAACCATTGTTCCACAGCCGGCCGATCCCCCCAAACGTCTTCAAGGTTTCCGTGGCCAGTGTCAAACCGGGCCACGAGAATTTGCCTCCTCCAGTACTACTGGGGGATGACGACGAGACACCGGGGCGGCTTGGTGATTGTTGCAATGCTGGGTGGGTCCTGTTGTGGCCAAGGAGTCTGCTTCGTCTGGAGGCAGCCGGGAGCACACCCACGAGCACGCAGCCTCAGCAAGGTATGAACATCAACACCCCACCTACCCAATTATCGTCGGGTGTCGGGTTGGGTGATAGCGGACGGGGTAAGGAGGAGGCTCCATTAGTCGCTGATGACGTCGCCATGGATGAGGATGAGGACGACGATGGCGCTGCTGAACAGTATGTCTATACTAGCACCTCCTCAGGGTTTTAGCGTCATGAGTCGGTGCCTGAATTGCCGTCTCAACATATTCTGGACGACCTTCCGGTAGTAAAGAAGTTTAGGAAGAGAGCGAGGAAAGTCAAAAAAGTTGTTTCTATGATCCAGCTGCCTCAGCAGCCTCGGCATCAGGACCGTATAGATATCCCCGGTGCGGATAAATGGCATATCCCCGGTCAACCAATCCTACCTGCAACAGCGCTACGGGCCAGATTCCGCGATCTAAAGAGACTTCATGACGATGTGTTGCGGGTAGAGAAAGAACTCATCGCCTCGAAAGATCCAGGATACCCACTCTACGTGGTTAACGTTCCGCGGCAAATGTCGTACGTCGACAACTTCCCTGCAGATAAGTTCTTCCTCCGATTCGATTACATATTCGACATGTTTCACGTGAAGAAGCTAGATTTTACGTTTGTCCGCCTTTATGCCTTGCACATGAACTACATCATCGGGGTTGAGCAGATATCTCATATCTGTGTCGCTGACCCGTACTACATGCATGAGGGCTTCTTGGGAGTCTGCGCAAATCACCGTGAATACACGAGGGATTACATTGTCAGTTTCATGCTCACCAATAAGGACAAGGGGGCGATTCTCGTGCCTTATCATCCCGTGTAAGTCATCCGCGCTGCTATCCTTCCTTCGATTTCAATCATTCATTTGCACGGTGGTGGCTAATTAATTTGAGGACTTATTTTGCGCAGCGGCGGGCGCGCCGTCCTCATCATCCTCTACCCCCGATTCTCCCACGCTCTTTACTTGGACTCGTCGAAGAAGATTCACAAAAAGGATTACACCCACATCAAGGATGTTCTTGACAGTGCTATATTTTACTACCAAGCAAGGGGTGGAGAGGTCAGGGACAAGAAGAGAAGGGGCGGCAGGGTCGCCTTCGGCCATAAGACCGACTTCTGCTGCATCCAGCAACCGAACGATTCTCTTAATGATGGATTCTATGTCCTACACCACATGCTGGAGTACAGACGGGATCACCAGAACCTTCGCATGTCACCTAGATCCGGGGATGCCCATATTCTGCAATGGGCAAAGGACATAGGAGATATTGAGGATCATCGACTTCGAGCTAAGTTCTATAACAACCAGCGCGAACTTGCCCAAATCATCATGAAGGAGGTCGTCAGAAAAACAGGGATGTTCTACGAAGAAGGACAAATGTCGCGGGAAGACGTCCGAACATGGATAGCCTCTCAGCGTCTCGACCTGAAGCCTTTCACTAGGCTCGGGGACTATCTCCCCGACTTGGATGGATGGAACGACATGTTGGAGTGATTGTCGATATTTGACAATGTGTCCGTTTAGTCCATACTTTCTGTATGACAAAACTTTGAGTTATGCACGGTGAAACTTTATTTGTGATGTAGTTAAACCGTCCTCCTCCTCGACTAGCGAAAATCACTCTAGTTAGGGCATTTTGGGGTATGATGAACTTTGTTATTTATGCTTATGATATGTTGTTTTTATTTTCGCCAAGTCTGTCTCTTTCTGTTGCTCAACTATATATGTTGCATATCATTGACTCATGTGATGATGCAGGTGCATAGATCATAGATGGCGAAGAAGTGCTATGCCAGGAGTATATATACGACAAGTGGCCGGAGTGTCAGGCCCTTCCGGTTTCCGAGCGACAGGCAGTAGTTAGTTTAGAGGTTCACGCTAATGCAAAAGAGGGATACGAACTCATGTTCTCAAAGTGATAGCTCTTCTCGCGTATATCATTGTTTAGATGGATGACAATGTATTTGCATATCATTCGAGACTTGTATCGCTATTTTCGAGATAATGACGAGAGACCACTTTGTGTTGGGTGATGATTATGATGATGACATGATTTGATGAGACTAATTGTATGTATATGCTATGATTACATTTGTATGTGTATGATATGCTAAAGATTATTGTATAAAGCCGCATTGTCAGTAGCGCGTCCCAGCAAACAACGCTGCAGATAATATCAGTAGCGCCCTTTCCCAAAGAGCTCTACAGCTATTCATGTATAGTAGTAGCATGGGACAACCGGTGCTACTGCTATACGTTAGCTGTAGCACCTTATTAGTAGCGCCAGTGCCCGCGCTACTGAGAGGCCCAAAACCCTCGCTGCTGGTAGGCTTTTCCCTAGTAGTGTTAGGAGCATGTGTTCTTCCAAACCTTTATATCTAATTGGTGGCACTATGATCTGTTCATTAAGAAGGTACATGGTTTGCTACTATCTTGCTACTCCTTTTGTACTGTCATTAGATAGTAATACTAGTGGTTTGCATGTGAATTTATTGGCAGGGTGGACCTACATTGGAGGTGCAGGACGGGATTCAATGATTGGATGCTCAATTTCGGTTGTATCGATTTCACCTCTTCCATCACTGTGAACATGGATATCCTTGGTCTGATGAAGAATAGGCACTATATTTTTGCTTTGAACAAGCAAATCAATTCAGTATGAAATTTTCCAGGTCAAAACATGACTGTATCAAATTGTCCAGTGCAAAACATGACAGATGCTAAGCGGAAGAGACATGTTAAAACCAAAAATACAAGGTGGGGTATATGTTTACTAGCTACTTGATATTTGTGTAGACCGAGATGTTTGCTCGTTGCTATTTGGCAAACACACAAAGTGACCACAATTTTGGTTGAACTGCACAAGAGAATAGTATAGTCACTGCATGCAGTGTCATTTGAAAATAGACACAGAAAGATTGGATAGTCACTTCATGGACTGCAGAAAAGTAGTACTGTACTATTTATTGGCCAACACTAGGTGCTTCATTGCTTTAGTCTGATTATACAATGGGCATCATTTTGCCTAAGTTAAAGTTTGTATTCTGAAAATAGTCTCGCCATGTGATCAAGAGAAGACCAAATCATATTGCAGTGGATGTTCCTCCATCATGTGTGGTTCATTCTCATGGTTCCAGCTGTTGGTGAAACCACTTACGTTTGTAAGAGGAATTGTAGACTTCACAAACAAATTTTTCTTTCAGTCTGTACTAAATGTTGGCCAAGAGAAGCATCCATGTTAGTAGCAAGAACATATGTTTTTTTCTAGATCTTTGCTTTTGGAGCTACATATTTGTATATGATTTGTGAATCATTCAGATGCATTAACATGTTGATCTTATGTATGGGAATCATACTATTTGGTTTTAGTTGTGGCTGATCTTTGCTTTTGGAGCTACATATTTGTATATGATCTATGAATCATTGAGATGCATTAACAGTTCCTTATATCTGTTCCTCAGTGTTTACAAGTTACTGATCGATCACTAGCTAGCCTACTAATGCACTCCTGGCTGTTTTAGTTGCGACGCAAGATCCGAAGTGGCAGTTTCTTGAATAAAAATGCCTACCTCTGAAGAAACTGACAAGCTGCTCTGAAGAAAATGCCATGCGAATCTGAAGAAACTGCCAGCGAAAACATTCGCAAATGCCTTATCTCCCAGCTAAAGTTCATCAACTAATGCCCTCGGCTGCGACTCATTGCATGCTGCTCCGCGTACTGGCTGCGAGTGATTTTGAGTGCCTGCATGTAGCCGGCCGTAATTAAGGCAACTAACTGATGTGAAAAAAGATGAGCTTTAATTATTGCGAGCCTTTTAAATCCGTGGAATCATTATTGACAAGGAGGGAGATGATTCGAGTGCACTCATTTGACCATCATGCCGGTGTGCGACCCAGCACGGACGGGATGGGACGGTACTGTCAGAATTTTAGTTTCTCTAGTTTTCCACGGCAAGCTGGCGCGCTAAGCCATGCCTGCTTAATTATGCATTGAATTCTGATGATCGTCGCGCTACCTTCCGCCTATAAGTATTGTTTCCTGGCCTTCTATGGTGGCACCGTGACCCAACTCGCCCTATCCTCATAAGCCCCCACTGGCTCGACGTTGCTCGCCACTTATCCTCGCTCTCGCCATGTCTGCCATGCCCCCGCCCGTCCGCGATAGACGAGGCCAAAGGCGGTCACCGCCGGAACTAGTGTTCAGTTTTTCACTGGAAGGCAGACGAAGGGAGGAGGCATTCTATCGGTCTTTAGATGGCAATGTGGAGATCGAGGACTTGTTCGAGCGCGACGCTTGGCGAAGGAGCAGGAGTTGTTGGTGCACGACCGCTTGGCGGAGGAGCAGTGTATCCCCGATTCGCGCTGCCATCGGGACATGGAGCAGCAGCGCGCCGACGCTTTGAGTCGCGAGCAGAGCGCCCGCACCTGGGCCGACTACGTGGAGGCCCGTGCCCGGCAAATAGCACTGGAGGCTGTCGGGCACGCACGCGTTTGTGACGCCGATTTTTACTACCAGCTCGTCAAGTGGGTTTCCCGCTTAGAAGCCGAATCTTCGGTGGATTACGCCAGCATGGAAAGGGCCAACGCGCGAGCAACGTGCCCTATCGCACCTCTGGCAAGTCCGAGGCGAGGCGGAGGACGCCGGTGCCGGCGTTTAGCGTGTACCGCAGATGGCGGTCGGCATCGTCTAGTTAGCTAAGAGTAAGTTAGTACTTGTACGCTACTAGAGTATTAGTGGGAGTAGATAGTTAACTTGGTTATGATGGTTGTCAACGTGGAAGTTCAGTACTCTATATGTGGATCAGACCTGTTACTTTGCTCTGAATGTTGAACTTTCCGTTTGAACGTATGGAATGGTCTGTTATTTTTTTAAATGGGTTGTATTTGCCCTCCACGAGTTTAGAGGCTGACTTGTGGGCCTACCAAGTTGACGCGTACATAATCAGGAGATGATTCTATGTGAAGAGGAGGACAGCAGGGGCCCGCCAAGCGGCCAAGGTCATGGCACTACGCAAGCAAGTGCCTCCTTATTTCAATCCAATAAAAAATGGCTCCTCCTAATGGATTTCTGACATCTGGGTCCCATGTCATTGTTAACATAGTCAATAAACGAGAGAGTTGCACGACAAGCGGCTGACACCAGGGACCCAGCAGCTCGCCCAGTTATTTTTGTTTTGGGTTAATTTGATAAATGCCACTGCAAATCTGTTGTTTCTAAGAAATGCCACTGCAATTTCCAAACTTTGAAAAATGCCATTTCCAGTGGCATTTTTCGAAGTCTGGAGCGGCGTTTTTCAAAGTTTGCAAATTGCAGTGCCGTTTTCCAAAGTTTGCAAAAATTATAGTGGCATTTTTCAAAGTTTGGAAATTGCAGTGGCATTTTTATGAATCGTCATATTTGTTGTGGCATTTATCTAATTTGTTTTTGAGACGGAAGGAGGTTGTCAACTGGGCTGTGCGGGGCACTCTGGCCTGTCTAGACAGCCATCTCTTTTATGTTTACCACAGACCAGCCCAGTAGTTTTCTTTTCTGAAAATGGCTAGCCCAATTTTTTTGTGATTCGCCAAGTCACTTTGTCAGGCCTGTTGGGCTGCAAATCTTTCAAGACGAGGAGAGCTTCATTCGGCTGGACGAGAAAATGGCCTATCAGTAATGAGAAACGGGCTGTACATTTTTAAAACACATCAAACCGGCAATTACTATCAAATTTCTTTTTTTTCATTTCAAGACTTTAAATTGCATTAATTTTTATGCGTGGACAATTTGTTGGATTTTATATTGATATACATTTATTTTAAAAATCAGTTTGAATGTGACTCGAAATTTCGGGATTAAAAACAGTTCAAAGTGCACCGAAATATGCAACATTTCGTATAATTTTTTAACCGTGGCCACAATATGGGTTGTAATGCTAACAAAAAGAATACGGGCTCCAAAAAAACCTTAAGAATTAGCAAATGGGCTGTAAATTAAAAACCTTAAGAAATAATGGCAGATGGGATGTATGCTGTTTTCAACAGATTTGAGGCTTTCCTAAAAAAGGTTGACGCACAAGCAGTGACTGTTGAATGTCCATCCAACAGCCGTCTTGCTTCTTCAATCTCTGCTCTTCCTGCTCCAGCCGCTCAAACAAGCGCCGGCGGAACTGCCTGCTCCCTCCTCCCCGCGGCCGGCTATGCTGCCGCGCAGGCCTCACCGCCCCACCGTACTCCCATCGCTGGACTAGCCATTCCTCTACTCACCCACACCTATTGTTATTCTCCGGTGACGGCAGACAAACCAGTAAACCCTCGTACAGTCCTACTCCCCTCCGCGTGGGAAACAACTGCCGAGTCTTCCGTGCCTCCATGTCGTTCCCTTCCTAGGCCTCGCCCTCGTCCACCGCCCTGGTGCTCTCGGCGCAGCCTGGTCAACGTGGTCAACGACTGACATGCATCTGAAGTGGACTGTACGTGGAGAGGCTGACAGCTGGTTCCACGGCCGCACACAAGGAAATGCCTCCATATTACGCGCAAAATAATGATTCCTCCACCTGACATCTGGGACCCACCGAAAGGGCCTCTGTATTTCACAAAAAAGAACGTTACCGCCGCTGATAGGTCGGACCCACCAGCTATATCTTTGCACGCAAGGAAGTGCGTCCTTATTACGCACAAAAAAATGAATACTCCCCTTGCTAGCTGGGACCCAGTATAGTGGCAGGATGACTTGTGGGCCTACTAAGTTGAAGGGGACGGAGGGCTTTGTCAACTTAGTCAATATGCATGATTCTAGCTCCAGTGACCGTACGATGTCCATCCAATGGCCGTAGTGCTTCTTCAACCTCTAGTCTTCTTACTCCAGCCACCCAAACCAGCGCCTGTCGTGCCTCGTGCTCCTGCCTCCCGAGGCCGGCTGCGATGCGGCGGAGGCCTCACCGCCCCCTACTACTCCCACCACTGGCCAGGCCATCCCTCTACTCACCCACACCCCCTGTTATTTGGCGGCGACGGCAGCCTCACACCGCAGTGAACCAGTGAACCCTCATACTCCTCTACGCGTGGGCATCAAATGTCGCATCTTCCCCGGCTCCACGTCATCCCCTTCCTAGGCCTCGCCGTCTTCCACCGCCCTGGTGCTCTTGGCGCGGCATGGTCAACGTGTTCAAGGAACGACTTCCATCGGAAGAGTACTGTACGTGGAGAGGCTGACAGCTGGGTCCAGGGCATCCGCAAGGAAGTTCCTCCTTATTACGCGGAAAATAAGTATTCCTCCACTTCACAATAGGGACCCATCGAACGGACCACCGTATTTGGCAAAAAAATGTTTCCCCCTGACTGATGGGACCCACCAGACGGGCCACCGTATTTTGCGAAAAAAACGTTCCCCCCGCTGTGAGCTCGGACCCACCGGAAGTGTCGCCTTATTATGCACAAAAAAATGAATACTCCCCCTGCTAGTTGGGACCCACCTTGGTGGGTGGCTGACTTGTGGGCCTACTAAGTTGACGGGGAGGAGTGCTTTGTCAACTTAGTCAATATGAATGATTCTAGCTCTAGTTACCGTACGATGTCCATCCAACGACCATTGTGCTTCTTCAACCTCTGGTCTTCTTGCCCCAGCCGCCCAAAGCAGCGCCGGTTGTGCTGCATGCTCCTGCCTCCCGTGGCTGGCTGTGCTGCCGCGGAGGCCTCACAGCCCCCTACTATTCCCACCGCTGGCCAGGCCCTGCGGCGACGGCAGCCTCACACTGCAGCCGAACCAGTGAACCCTCGTACTCCTCTTCGCACGGGCTTCCACTGTCGCGTTTTCCCCGGCTCCATGTTGTCCCCTTCCTAGGCCTCGCCGTCGTCCACCGCCCTGGTGCTCTCAGCGCGGCTTGGTCAACATGGTCAAGGAACGGCTTGCATCAGACGTGGACTGTACGTGGAGAGGTTGACAGCTGGTTCCACGGCCGCAGCAAGGAAGTGCCTCCTTATTACATGCAAAATAATTATTCCTCCACCTAACAGCATGGACCCACCAGACGGGCCACCGTATTTTGCAAAAAAAAACGTTTCCTCCTCACTGTTGGGACCCACCAGCTACATCTTCGCACGCAAGGAAGTGCATCCGGGCAAAAAAATGATTCACCCCCCTGACTGCTGGGACCCACCAGCTACATCTTCGCACGCAAGGAAGTGCCTGACAGTCGGGACCCACCTGGTCGAAGCGTATGTAGCATTGTCATTCTGGTCGCAAACGTGTACGTACATACCGGTTGATGTAGAGGCGCGCACGTGTCGTAGTAGAGGCGCACACGTAGCATGTACACGTACATACAGCGGCCAGTGTGCAAGAAAGAAAATACGGCCACGTACGTACATACGGGCAGGGTCTCGAATGCCTACTCGCTCATACGTATGGCCAGGGCTTGTGTACATGGCTGGGTCGAAACAGAGAAACATCGTTGCCGTCGTGTTCATGGGGAGCCAACTGTCTGGGTCGGAACGGAAAGCGCCGTCGTGTTCATCGGGAGGGCTTGGACGGAACAGCCGATGAAATTGAGGCCTGGCGTACCGCAGAACAGAGGAAACGGCCTTGTGTCTGACCGGCCACGTTCGAAACGGGATCCTGATCATCGGGAGGGGTCTGGCGTACCGCAAAACGAAGGAAACAGACCTCCTCCAGTCGAAACGGTGGTCCTGTTGATCAGGAGGGGTGTGGCGTACCGCAAAACGAAGGAAACAGACTTGTGTTGGAGCACTACGGTCGAAACGGGGGTCATGTTCATCTCCACCGTCGACCCCCTCCAGCCTCCACGGGCTACTGTTCATCCACCGTCGACCTCCTCCAGCCTGCACCTGCGACTATTCATCCACGGGCTCGTTTTTATCCAGTCTCCACTGCGCACTACTCCACTGGCTACCGTTCAACCAGCCCTCTCCACGGGCTGCTATTCAACCACCCCTCCACGGGCTACTATTCATCCCGCCCTCCACCATCTACTGTTCATCCTGCCCTCCATGGGGTGGTCCTATTCATCCTGCCCTCCACGGGGTCATGTTCATCCATCCCCAACCGGCTCGATCGATCGGGATCCTGTTCATCCAGAGGCAACACCACATGGTCCTGTTCATCCACCCCCACCGGGAACTATTCATCCAAACCCCCCCCCCAGCAACGCTCACTGTTCATCCAGAGGCAGCATCGATCGGCTTCAGTTAGCAGCAGTAGCGAAGGAATCGCTCGATCGGGTTTAGTTAACAGCCATCGATCGATCGCTCGGGTTCAGTGATGTGTAGCCTGCAGTGCAATCGCTCGGGTTCAGTTAGAGCCCAACGCCTCGCACCCACGCGCGTGCGTGTATGAGAGACGCGCATCGCTCGGCCCCGACCACCCACCGTAACCAAGAACACCCTGATATTTTCCTCGCCCTCGCTTCTACCACGGTTTTTTCCGTCATGGACAGCCCAAAGGATGTCATGCAGCTGCATCTCCAGCCCGCCCAGGACGAAAATCCCATTTTTTGTCATGATTTTTTGTCATAGAAGTAGGACCCCACCACATCTATGATGATACCGGGTTTTGTCACAATTATCGTCATAGAAGTGTCATAGGTATGACAGAATTTTTTTCGTTCGGCCCAAAATGTCACGGATGTGTCTTCTTTTTGTAGTGTCGGTAACTTCATCATCAACGCCACCACGCCGTCATGCTGACGAAACTCTCCCTCGGCTTCAACTGGATCAAGAGTTCGAGGGACGTCACCTAGTTGAACGTGTGCAGATCACGAAGGTGCCGTGCGTTCGGTACTTGGATCGGTTGGATCGCGAAGACGTTCGACTACATCAACCGTGTTACTAAACGCTTCCGCTTTCGGTCTACGAGGGTACGTAGACACACTCTCCCCCTCTCGTTGCTATGCATCTCCTAGATAGATCTTGCGTGATTGTAGTATTTTGCATGTCTATGTTGTTGTAGATAAATGGCTCGTGCTACTATTCCTTTGAATTTTAATGCATTCCTAGAGAAAGCTAAGTTGAAAGATGATGGTTGCAACTACACGGACTGGGTCCGTAACTTGAGGATTATCCTCATTGCTGCATAGAAGAATTACGTCCTGGAAGCACCGCTAGGTGCTAGGCCTGCTGCAAACGCTACTGATGACGTTAAGAACGTCTGGCAAAGCAAAGCTAATGACTACTCGATATTTCAGTGTGACATGGTTTATGGCTTGGAACTGGGACTTCAACGATGTTTTGAACTTCATGAAGCATATGAGATGTTCCAGGATTTGAAGTTAATATTTCAAGCAAATGCCCAGATTGAGAGATATGAAGTCTCCAATAAGTTCTACAGCTGCAAAATGCAGGAGAATAGTTCTGTCAGTGAACATATACTCAGAATGTCTGGGTACCACAACCACTTGACTCAACTGGGAGTTAATCTTCCTGATGATAGTGTCATTGACAGAGTTCTTCAATCACTGCCACCAAGCTACAAAAGCTTCGTGATGAACTATAATATGCAAGGGATGGATAAGAAAATTCCCGAGCTCTTCGCAATGCTAAAAGCTGCGGAGGTAGAAATCAAGAAGGAGCATCAAGTGTTGATGGTAAACAAGACCACTAGTTTCAAGAAGAAGGGCAAATGGAAGAAGGGGATTTCAAGAAGAACGTCAAGCAAGTTGCTGCTCAAGTGAAGAAACCCAAGTCTGGACCTATGCCTGAGACTGAGTGCTTCTACTGCAAAGGGACTGGTCACTGGAAGCGGAACTGCCCCAAGTATTTGGCGGATAAGAAGGATGGCAAAGTAAAAGGTATATTTGATATACATGTTATTGATGTGTACCTTACTAATGCTCGCAGTAGTGCCTGGGTATTTGATACTGGTTCTGTTGATAATATTTGCAACTCAAAACAGGGGCTATGGATTAAGCGAAGATTGGCTAAGGACGAGGTGACGATGCGCATGGGAAATGGTTCCAAAGTCAATGTGATCGCAATCGGCACGCTACCTCTACATCTACCTTTGGGATTAGTTTTAGACCTGAGTAATTGTTATTTGGTGCCAGCGTTAAGCATGAACATTATATCTAGATCTTGTTTGATGCTGGACGGTTATTCATTTAAATCAGAGAATAGTGGTTGTTCTATTTATATGAGTAATATCTTTTATGGTCATGCACCCTTGATGAGTGGTTTATTTTTATTGAATCTCGATAGTATTGATACACACATTCATAGTATTGAAGCCAAAAGATATAAGTTAATAATGATAGTGCAACTTATTTGTGGCACTGCCATTTAGGTCATATTGGTGTAAAGCGCATGAAGAAACTCCATGCTGATGGGCTTTTGGAATCACTTGATTATGAATCACTTGATGCTTGCAAACCATGCCTCATGGGCAAGATGACTAAGACTCCGTTCTCCGGAACAATGGAGCGAGCAACAGACTTACTGGAAATAATACATACCGATGTATGCGGTCCAATGAGTGTTGATGCTCGCGGCGGGTATCATTATTTTCTAACCTTCATAGATGATTTGAGCAGATATGGGTATATCTACTTGATGAAACATAAGTCTAAAACATTTGAAAAGTTCAAAGAATTTTAGAGTGAAGTGGAAAATCATGGTAACAAGAAAATAAAGTTTCTATGATGTGGCACCCTGGCTCAGAGAAACCGGAACACCCTGTATTCCAGCCCAGAGATCGAGGAGAAGTCTTCTGGAATACGTCACTGCTTAGCATAGAACAAACCAGCTTTCTATTATTACACGAATATGAATACAAGGTCTCCGATATTACAATGAATAACATCGACACGGTGACACTACGCCATCCTCAGTTGCTCTATGCGAGCAGCAGAACAACTCAAAGCAGCAGAATAACTACTGGCAGCGGAACAACGACGATGGTGGTGAACTCAACTCCGAAGGGAATCTGGCTGGAACGCTTATCCTAGCTCGCACGAACGGAAACCACGACAAGAAATCAAGCAAATCTGGCATGACCTGCAAACTGGCATGACACGCTAGGTCAGTACATTGAATGTACTTGCAAGCTCACAATAACCAGAAGCATTCAAGACATACAACAGCATGGCAATTATAGGTTAAACATGAATTATCATGAGATCATCAGAATAACAGGGCATGAACAACCTGAACATGATACAACTAGAACAATATGAGCAGGGCATGGACATGTAACCATGATGACACTATCATGCAACATGATGACATTATCATGCACCAACTTACTCCGCTCGGGTTATCTCATAACCATCACATGCAGCACTTACCAACCTCGGACATCACACGATCATCTCAGGATCAAATCAAGCTTGGTATAAACAATACTGTAGTAATCATTAAATGACCACAAGGAGCTTGATCTTTACCCATGATTCTTGCACAGCATCACGAATATCCAGCAACTCGGTATCCTCGATACCATGGTGATCATCTCATGATCGCGAACAGAACCACTCTTGGTTCAACGGGTTACCCCGTAACCGAATGGTGATCTTTCCGACGATCACAACCTACTTATCTCATCATCGAACTAGGGTTGTTATTAAGCACATTATTATTAATACTGTTGACTCACAGTGTGACCGACACGAACTGGGCCCTTATCCGCGGGCATGGCTATCGATAGATTAATGTACACTCTGCAGAGGTTAGTACACTGTACCCACACTATGGAACCCATGGCCTCGCATTCCCATTCGGGTGGACCAACCGCGTTTCGACAAAACTGATCTACTGCCATGACACTCTCTCAGTCACTCCGACTCACTCTCCATTGGGCTAGTCCTGGGTGGCCCCGTGTCTACCAAAGACACCAACGACCACCGTCGTGGCCAAACATAACTGGTCCCACACGGGGACCCGGATCCATAACAACAACAACGGGCACACAAGGCTTATGTACGCCTACCTGATCAGGGTAGCGCGTGCCCATAACCTTCGCTCGTTGGAGGCACCGGTGAGAGGCGCGACAATAGACCCAGTTAGGACCTTCCCATAAAGGTAAGCGTGGTTGCACTGGTCAGTTCGATATGGTGGCACCATGACTCAGCCAACAATTTTTCAAGTTCAATTTGATCCGGTTAAACTTGAATGCAATATGCTGAGCCATGATAAAATAACATGATGCAATTACAATGCATGAGCATGATATCAACATAAGCACGGGTGCAACATAACTATCCACCATATCAACAATGAATCATCTCCAACTGAGCATGGCATAATGATGAGCATGAATATTAGAAGTACAACACTACTCATAGCATAGCATGACCACTAGCATCAACCATAAATACCATGCAAGAACTCATCAACAACATTACTGAGTAAACACTTACTCAACTAGCAGCAACGGAACAATGCATAGTAACAATACTCGGTAACCAACATTAGTCATGCACCGAAGAACATGACCAACCCAACATGTACTACTACCAAGCATGGCAATATGAAAGTAATGCTAACAAGTAGTTCATGATAACAAGGTGCAAGAAAGCATAGCATGATGGTAACCACCGACCCATAAGCATAACCGAACTAACGACAGCAGTAGCAAAACAATCATACAATTATTAAAGATTTAAGTTGAAAACCCCATGCTACTGCATGGCTATCATGCAAATGGTGGTTGTGGCTTGCCTGGGGATGAAGAAGGCACCGGGGAGAAGTGCGGTGAAGCCGCAAAAAGATTTGCCTGAAACAGTTCTCTCTCGGAGGGGCTGTTTACGTGCAAGAGCAAAAAGGTCATTTTCACAGTGTAAAACCATCGTGAAAATGAAACCAACAGAACAGGCTCGACGAACCAAAGACGTGGGCTTTGGAATCACCTCATTTGGAGTTGGGAGCAAAAAGATATGAGTGTTTGACTGCTAGGGACCTATGTGTAAAAATATATCCACAAACAGGCCCCTGGGTGAGAAAACAGAAAGCGCCTTAAGCGAAAATACATTTTCAGAACAGGGGAAGAGCACTTAAGGCGGGAGCAGAAGAGGATTGCGCTTTCTGAAGACGAAAACATACTCTCAGGAAATACGTTTCCACTTATCCAGCGTGGCAGTGGGGGCTCGTGGCGCTGTGCAACTAACGAGTGGGGCCCGCCTTATCCTCTCTCTTTCCCGCTCCTCCTCTTCTTCCTCCTGTGGCTCCCACGCGCAGAATAGAGAACAGCAGAGGAGGGGCTCGGCCGGTGCTAGCCCTGCTGCCTCCGGCCACCTTCGGTCGGGGCCAGGGCACCGGTGGCCTTGGGGTGGTGCGCCACACCCATCCAGGCAAGGAGCAAGCGACGGGGGAGGCCGCAGCCGCTGTGACTCACGGCGATAGAAGATTCATGTGACAGCCTGTTGTTTTGCCCTCTTTTATTTGCCTGATTTTCATTTGAATTGATTTTGAAATTTGGAGTTTTTTAATATTTTCATGTGGACTTAAACACTTGGGTACCCTTGGCTTTCACCCAAGTGCCTCATCTCCCTCTCTAATCATCATTTCCTGTCTGGTTCACCTCATAATAATATTTGGAATATTTTTCTTTAATTAAAAATATTCATTTCCTTCTCTTAAACCCTAGCTAGATCAATGTGCTCCAAAGCAACCCCAATTTTTCTTGCCCACAAAAATCAAAGAAAATTCAAAAATATTCTTTGAACCCTAGGGCACCTTCCTGAGCAAAAATATTGCACCACTTTTTGGAATATTTTTGCTACAAAAAATATTTTTTGTTCTGGACAGAAATGGTGGTTTCTACAACAACTACCATTTTACTTGCTACAATGAGGTTGATTTTTCTTGTGCACCATCACCTTAGTAGATGATTGCTAGCCTCCAAAACCCAGCACCAAACTCCCAGCTGTTTGACCTCAGTAAACTCTCAAAGTTACTGATCAGAAACTTACTTGGCTTGTGAAATCTTTTCTACTGCGTCTGGGTCCAAACCAAATCGTGGTAATCTTCAGAACTACCACGAACAACAAGCCAGACATGAACTTTGGACGTAGGTCAGCCTGAGGGCAAAGTTCATGCGGTGACCACACGTGTACACGATGCCAGCCTGCGTGTCGATACGCTCTGAGTGCCGCCTTGCGCTCCGTTTCGCGCGTGCTCGCTTCCTCGACTGCCAAAGCGTACCAAACCTCGCCACCATCTTCGTCCAAACCCCCCTTAACTCTCCCCTGGCCCTCGCCGATGCTAGAGCTCGCCGCAGCGAGCACGGGCATGGTCCGACCAACGTAACAGTGCGGTGTGCACTGTGCTCGTTGCCTTCTCCTCGATCATGTGCTCGTCCCCGTTCGCCCACAGTCCCCACGTGAGTTGCGTCGCCTTCTCCCCCTCTCACTGACACCGCTCGTCGCCGGGCGCCGTGTCTAGGTGTCAACGACGGAGCCCGATCCCCCCCCCTCACTGCATGCCTATAAATGGAGCCATCCCTAGCCTCCTCGAGCACCATCCTCCACTCCCACACACCCCACAACATCGTACAGAACCGTAGCCCGGCAGGGCAAGCCGCAGGCCGCCGTCCCCGAGCTCGAGCGCACCGGCAATCTTCTCGGGTCGTCACGGTAGCTCCAGCCCCTCCCAGGCCTAGGCAACCCTTCAAGGGCCTCCGCCACTCTCCGGTGGTGCTGTTCCACCTGGTTGGAGCCCCTGGAGTCGCCGTTGTTCGTCGTTGTCTTCGTCTCCGGCGACCTCTGCTATCTGCCTCCGCTAGCGAGGACGATTCCAATGCCGTCTGACCACCCCTAGCTATGCTATGGGTACGAGAAGGTGCGCCTCCATCCCCTCTCTCGATCCCTCCCTCTCATTTTGGCCAAGGAGCCCTCATTGCCGGCGTGATCTCCGGCGAAGCCGCGACCTCCTCTGTTTCCTTCTCCCTCTCCCCCTCACCTCAGCCACTCAGTACACACGCCAAGCGGTACGAGTGGTGGCGCCCCGAGGCTTTACGCCTTCGATGTTCCCCCCAGTCTGTTTTTATTTAAATTCAAATTTCATTTATATCCAGAGAGATTCAAACAGCTATAACTCTTCAACCATAAGTCCAAATGAATTGATTCTTTTTGCATCGTGTTCTTTGCAAAGAAATCTAGCAGCCCATCAAAAATGGGATTTTTTTCCCTGCTGTCTAGATTTTTTGGTGATTTTCAGAAGGGTTCTTGATGTTTTCTTTTTGTGTTTAAAATTATTTTCAGAGAGTGAAGCTTGTCTTGGGGAACACCAGAGGGCTTGTGAGCCTCATCTGCACTAAGGCAAGCCACATCAACATTTTCATGATGCGACTTCAATATTTGTGATTTTCCTACTTGAATGAATGATTTAATCCACGCATTTAAATCATTATTATTATGTTAATTATATTTTGTTAGTGTTTGTTTAAGTTGCATGCTTATATTATCAGAAAGTTTGTAGCTAACTAAGTTGTTATAGAAACTATAATTAATCTTTGCTATGATAGAAATAATATGGTTATGTATATAAGTAATTAATTGGAATTATTTTCTTGCATGAGAAAAATGATAAATTGGTTAGAAAAGATTCTGTTTAATGTGAGGTTAATCCTAACCAGAGAAGTATGAGGAGTTGTTGATGTTTATGCTTAGTGTGGAGTTAGTTGACTCGGCCATTTCCGTTAATATATGGTGTATATGTTAGTGTTGCATTTCATGGCATACTATGACACTGGTTATTTTTTTATTTAAGTTGAACATGGTAATAACACAACTTGAACATATCATTGACCTGGACATGGTGCCACTGAATCGAGTTTTTCCCAGTGCAACCACATTTGCTTGTATGGGAAGGCCTTTATTCGGTTTGTTGTCATGCCTCTGGTCGGTGCCTCCAACTAGGGAAGGTTATGGGCATGCGGTACCCTGGCCCGGTAAGTAGACATAACCTTGTGTGCCCGTTGTTGAGATTTTGGTACCGGTCCCCGTGAGGGACGTTTTGGCCACGACGGTGGTCGTTGTGTCTTTGGTAAACACGGGTCCACCCAGGACTAGCCCAGTTGGGAGTGGGTCGGTGTGGCCAAGAGAGTGTCATGGCAGTAGGTCAGTTTCTTCGGAATGTCGTTGGTCCACCCGAATGGGAATACGAGGCCATGGGTTCCGTGGTGTGGGTATAGTGTGCTACCTTTGCAGACTGTATTAATCTATCGATAGCCGAGTCCACAGTTACGGACACCTCGAAAGTAGGTCACACAGTGACTCAACATTTAATTAATCTTGCACACTAAGTCATGAACTTTGCACTGTTGGGGATGGCGGGAAGGTCATCCTGTCGGTTGAGACCAAGTGTTGGTCGTGGTTGTGATCGCCGGAAGGATCACTGTTTGAGACCAAATATTGGTCGTGGCTGTGGTCGCCAGAATGATCACGAGGTATCCATAGCTAAGATCATGTGGTTGGTACATTTATGATCTAGAAGCGATCACCGTTGGTAAGTTAGTCCGAGGGACTGTTCTCATAAGAGTGTGATCACAGCATGTTCGTTACATTGTTGCATTACTAATAACTGGTTAATTATCATGATATTGTTTGTCATTGTGTCTATTCTTGTTGTGAGCTTGCAAGCACATTCAATGTACTGACCTGGCGTGTCATGCCAGATTTCAGGAAAGTCCCGTGGAAAGGAGTGCTGCTCGAGTCTAGATCGTGTCCACATCGGTGTCCTTGTGCTATGGAGTTCCACTACGACGTTGTTCCGCTGTCGCGTAGTTGTTATGATCGAGGCCCCTTATGTTCACTAAATAATGTACATATGTTCAGCCGCACCAGGTGTGCCGCTTGGCCTTGCTACCTCTTGTAATGTAAACTTTGACCCGCTAGCATCAGTAAAGCGGTTGTTTTCTGTACCAAGATGTTGTGTGTTGCCAAAAGACATGGTATCTGGGCTGGCAATGCAAGGTAAACCCGTCGCCCTAAGCCGGGGTGCCACAACGCTTGGTATCAGAGCCGCGCTGACTGTAGGCCACGCTAGACTTCGACGTGTTAACTGGACGTTAGATACGAGTCTAAGTTGAGTGCCGGTAGCATTTATAGCTGGTTGTTGCATTGCATGCACTTATTTTATTTTTATGCTAACCTGCTAATGGTTGTGAGTGTAGATGGCTCTAGTGCCGTATCCGTGCCAGTTGCAACTGATGCCATTCACGTCGCCACATCTCCTTCGTAGCGTGTGGCATCGACTATGCCCCCTCGGTGCCGATCCAGTCTATCGCGTGTACCGGGAGCATCTAGCTGACTCATTGTATGAGTATCACACAATGGTTACTCTGCGCACCAGTTCCGATTCCAGCACTTACACTCGTACCTCTCGGAGCGGTTACGCTTCTGCCGCTTCTCAGGCTGTCCAGTTTGTTGCATTCGAGGTCCTTGTCGTGCTTTGTTACAACGAGGTCCGGATGCAGAACCACCCAGGTTTCTACTACCATCCTTCTCTGCAGGACAATGGTCGTGTCCGTTTCCCTACCATTGACCCGGAGTCTGATAGTGTTGCTAGTCATCTTGCTCGTTACATCACTGCTAGCTCTCTTATGATCCACGAGCTGGCTCGAGAGCTGACTCGTGCTCGTACTACTTTAGCCGCTGCTTTAGTCACTACTAGATCTGCCACTACTCCATCCTCTCTGAGATTCCTCCTTATATTCCAGCCAGTTCTAGTTCCCCTGTTTCACCGGTTACTCCCCCGAGTAGCTCGGGTGCCTTGACGGTGAACCCTCTCAGTGCCCTGCTGAGAGGGTTACACTTCTCACTACTCCTGTAGCCCCGATGTTTCATCCTACACCTGCCCCTAAGGGAGAGCCCTCTAGGCAGCGTCGTCGTGTTACCTTTAACCCGGGGGTCTCAGTTAACCTCATCAGTTCCGGGTCCGAGTCCGCTTCAGGAGAGGACCCCGCAGCAGCAGCAAAGCAGTAGAGCCCCTGAGTATCCGCAGTCATCGGGATGATGTTCAGATGTAGTAGTACGAGTCATGATGTTTCGTTTTCTGTATGAGAGTAGTTGAACCTGGCATGTTGGTATCTTTCATGTATGAGTCTATGTATAATTATGTTGGAACTCTATTTTATTCGCCATGTTTTCTTCGTCATTTCGGTTTTTCTCGGGATTTTGTTGCTGGATTTTCCCCAATTTATTTTGAATGTTTCTCATCTCGGTTGCGTTGCCTTGGGAAAAATCATAATAGGATGCCGCGGTAGGACACTCATAATAATATTTGGAATATTTTTCTTTAATTAAAAATATTCATTTCCTTCTCTTAAACCCTAGCTAGATCAATGTGCTCCAAAGAAACCCCAAATTTTCTTGCCCACAAAAATCTGAGAAAAATCACAAATATTCTTTGAAGCCTAGGGCACCTTCCTGAGCAAAAATATTGCACCACTTTTTGGAATATTTTTGCTATAGAAAATATTTTATGTTCTGGACAGAAATGGTGGTTTCTACAACAACTACCATTTTACTTGCTCCAATGAGGCTGATTTCTCTTGTGCATCATCACCTTAGTAGATGATTGCTAGCCTCCAAAACCGAGCCCCAAACTCCTAGCCGTTTGACCTCAGTAAACTCTCAAAGTTACTGATCAAAAACTTACTTGGCTTGTGAAATCTTTTCTACTGCGTGTGGGTCCAAACCAAATCGTGGTAATCTTCAAAACTACCATGAACAACAAGCCAGACATGAACTTTGGACATAGGTCGGCCTGAGGGCAAAGTTCACGCGGTGACCACGCGTGTACACGATGCCAGCCTGTGTGTCGACGTGCTCTGAGTGCCGTCGAGCGCTCTGCTTCGCGCGTGCTCGCTTCACCAAATGCGAAAGTGTGCCAAACCTCGCCACCATCTTCGTCCAAACCCCCTTAACTCTCCCCTAGCACTCGCCGACGCTGGAACTTGCCCCAGCGAGCACGGGCACGGTCCAGCCAACATAATAGTGCGCTATGCACTGTGCTCGTCGCCTTCTCCATGATCCTGTGCTCGTCCCCGTTTGCCCACAGTCCCCGCGTGACCTGCATCGCCTTCTCCCCCTCTCACTGACACCGCTCGTCACTGGGCGCCCTGTCCAGGTGTCAACGGCGAAGCCCGGTCCCCCATCGCTGCTCGTCTATAAATGGAGCCACCCCCAGCCTCCTCGAGCACCATCCTCCACTTCCACATACCCCACAACATCGTAGAGAACCGTAGCCCGGCCGAGCAGGCCGCGGGCCGCCGTCCCCGAGCTCGAGCTCGTCGGCGATCCTCTCGGGTCGTCACGGTAGCTCTAGCCCCTCCCAGGCCTAGGCAACCCTTTCCGGGCCTCCGCCACTCTCTGGTGGTACTGTTCCGCCTGGTTGGAGCCCCTGGAGTCGCCGCTGCTTGCCATCGTCTTCGTATCCGGTGACCTCCGCTCTCTGCCTCTGCTTGTAAGGTCGATTCCGACGCTGTCCGACCACCCCTAGCTATGCTACGGGTATGGGCAGGTGTGCCTCCATCCCCTCTCTCGATCCCTCCATCTCGTTTTGGCCAAGGAGCCCCCGTCGCCGGCATGAGCTCCGACGAAGCTGCGACCTCCTCTGTTTCCTTCTCCCTCCCCCCCTCACCTGACTAGAGGGGCCCGCTAGTCAGACACTTAGTACGCGTGCGAAGCGGTACGAGTGGTGGCGCCCCGAGTCTTTACGCCTTCGACATCACCCCCGAGTCTGTTTTTATTTAAATTCAAATTTCATTTATATCTAGAGAGATTGAAACAGCTATAACTCTTCAACCATAAGTCCAAATGAATTGATTTTTTTTGCATTGTGTTCTTTGCAAAGAAATCTAGCAGCCCACCAAAAATGGGATTTTTCCCCGCTGTCTAGATTTTCTGGTGATTTTCAGAAGGGTTGTTGATATTTTCTTTTTGTGTTTACAATTATTTTCTGGGAGTGAAGCTTGTCTTGAGGAACACCAGAGGGCTTGTGAGCCTCATCTGCACTATGGCAAGCCATATCAACATTTTCGTGATGCCACTTCAATATTTGTGATTTTCCTACTTGAATGAATGATTTAATCCATGCATTTAAATCATTATTATTATTATGTTAATTATATTCTATCAGTGTTTGTTTAAGTTGCATGCTTATATTATTAGAAAGTTTGTAGATAACTAAGTTGTTATAGAAACTAGAATTAATCTTTGCTATGATAGAAATAATATGGTTATGGATATAAGTAATTAATTGGAATTATTTTCTTGCATGAGAAAAATGATAAAATTGGTTAGAAAAGATTCTGTTTAATGTGAGGTTAATCCTAACCAGAGAAGTATGAGGAGTTCTTGATGTTTATGCTTAGTGTGGATTTAGTTGACTCATTCATTTCCGTTAATGTGGTGCATATGTTAGTGTTGCATTTCATGGCATACTAAGACACCGGTTATTTTTTTTATTTAAGTTGAACATGATAATAACACAACTTGAACATATCGTTGACCGGGTCATGGTGCCACTGAATCGAGTTTTTCCCAGTGCAGCCACATTTGCCTGTATGCGAAGGCCTTTATTCGGTCTGTTGTCATGCCTCTGGTCGGTGCCTCCAACTAGGGAAGGTTATGGGCGTGCGGTACCCTGGCCCGGTAAGCAGACATAACCTTGTGTGCCCGTTGTTGTGATTTTGGTACCGTGGTGTGGGTACAGTGCGCTACCTCTACAGAGTGTATTAATCTATCGATAGCCGAGTCCACGGTTACGGGCACCTCGAAAGTAGGTCACACCATGGGTCAACATTTAATTAATCTTGCACACTAAGTCATGAACTTTGCACTGCTGGGGATGGCGGGAAGGTCACCCTGTCAGTTGAGACCAAGTGTTGATCGTGGTTGTGATCGCCGGAACGATCACTGCTTGAGACCAAATATTGGTCGTGGCTTTGGTCGCCAGAATGATCTCGAGGTATCCATAGCTAAGATCATGTGGTTGATACATTTTTGATCCAGAAGCGATCACCGTTGGTAAGTTAGTCCGAGGGACTGTTCTCATAAGAGCGTGATCACATCATGTTGGTTACATTGTTGCATTACTAATAATTGGTTAATTATCATGATATTGTTTGTCATTATGTCTATGCTTGTTGTGAGCTTGCAAGTACATTCAATGTACTGACCTGACGTGTCATGTTAGATTTCAGGAAAGTCCCGTGGAAAGGAGTGCTGCTCGAGTCTAGATCGTGTCCAGATCGGTGTCCTTGTGCTATGGAGTTCTGCTACGACATTGTTCCGCTGCCGCGTAGTTGTTATGATCGAGGCCCCTTATGTTCACTAAATAATGTACATATTGTACAGCCGCACCGGGTGTGCCGCTTGGCCTCGCTACCTGTTGTAATGTAAACTTTGAGCCGCTAGCATCAATAAAGCGGTTGTTTTATGTACCAAGATGTTGTTTGTTGCCAGAAGACATGGTCTCTGGGCTGGCAATGCAAGGTAAACCCGTCGCTCTGAGCCGGGGTGCCACAACTCGGGCGATGGCCGCTGTTCTTGGGGGCGACGACCTGGGGCATACAACGAAGAATGGAGGGGCCGAGGAGGGTCGTTAGACCACGGTTAAAACAGGGGTGAGGTCAGGGAGTGGAGGGGTGGCTCGGGTCAGCTGAATTTGAGCGGAGCACCGCGGCGAGGCTTCGGCCATGGGAGGGGCAGGAGAGGCTCTCGAGCTCGTTTGAGAGGCTGGGGAGGGGTAGTGGAGCAACGCAAGGCTGCTGGTATGCTCGGGAGGGGCTCGGGTGGTCTTTATATAGGTGGGGCGAGAGGCACGGGCTCGGGTGCCTCCGCCCGCGTCCGGCCGAAGCTCTGGCGAGGCTCTGCGAGCACGGGCGAGCACGGGAACACGACGAGGGAGAAGTGGACGCGCTACAGAGGTGCACAGGGCAGGAGGGGCCAAGGGGCACAGAGGAGAAGCGGCCGAACGCCATTAAAACCTTGTCGGCTACAGCTCGCTCGTGGGCACGCGGCGACGAGCACTGACGGAGGAGCTTACGGAGGGGGAGATGGCTCCACGAGGACGACGACGATGCGGTGAAGCTGTTGGACATGCTCACGAGCGCAAATATGACGAGAGGGAGAGGGGCCCGAGCAAGAAACTATCCTAGACGCGGCCATGGCATGCCAAAGAGGTGGTGACCGCGTGAGCTGGCGAGGAGAAGGTGTCAAAGGTTTGCGAACGTTGTCTAGTGCGTATTTCATCCAGGGGAGGTTACCACTAAGGTGGTAGATCAGTTAAAAGAGCTCCGGTTGAATGGTAATTAACCTCTGAAGTTTACTGCAGTAAACTTGGATGAGCACTGGTGATCAACATGAAGGTGATTGGGAGCAATGGAGTTGTCTGCGAGGTTTAGGTTAAGAAGGACTTTCATCCTGGTAACTTTGAGAAGATTAAGACCAAGATTTAATGTAGTTGCTTAACAACCACATAAACTGGTCCAGAAATGAGATTTGGATGATGCACTCACATGAATCATCAACTTGAGCTGAAATTTGGCAAGGCCTAATGATTTGGTCATAGTTAGATGCTGTAAAAATTTCATACCAATTAGGTTCACCAAAATGGTACTTCCTTCACAGCTATTCTTCACTGACCAGAATCTTGCGAGAATTCTAGAGAAATATTGGCTGGGTGAAAAGGTTCCAAATTTGGTGGAGAGATGTTATTGGGGTATGAGAATGCTCTGGTAAATTTTTAGGCAAAAGGAAGCAATATAAAATGTACTTGCTTCACAATCTGAAAATATTGACATAACCAAAGATTTGGTCATGTGCTCACATAGATGATTGGATGGGGCTCAAATTTGGAGGTGTGTCATAATATGAGCACAATGAATTAGTGTGAAAAATTTCAACTCATTTGGATAACCCTAGCTAGCACTTCCTTCACAAAGGCTTCCCTCAGCCAGGAACTTTGAAAACCACTGAGGAAGTTTGGCTAGGCAAATAAAGTTGAATTTTGGCACAGGTCAATTATTTGGACAGGAAAAGATGTCCAAAAAGTTTGGGGTCAAATGGGCAAAGATAAATAGCACTTGCTTCATAATGTGCCATTTAGGACAGAATAAGAAATGAATTTATTGAGCATGATGAGAAATATGGCCAATGAAATATTTTGCCATATTTGAGGAATATATGACCCAAACAATTTATAAGAATTATTTGGGGATTTTTGGATGGGCAGAAATATAGGTTGCTTCACAACCTAGGGCAATTAGGGTAATTCCTTTAATAGAAAAAGGAATATTTCCTAGAAAAGGAAATTAGGGTTTGGTCAAGCAGTGGAGTGACATGATCTTGGCAAGGTTTTTAGGATGATGAGCCACTTGGGAGAGGAAATGAACGTGATTTCCCAGGTGACAAGGCCAGAGAACCACTCCAAAAAGGAAAACAGAGCAAAAACCAATAAATCAAAAACAAAAAGAAAAGGGCCAAAAACCAGGCTGTTACATACGATCTGATCGTGGAGGTGAATATTTGAGTTATGAGTTTGGTCTTCATTTGAAACAATGCAGAATAGTTTCACAACTCATGCCACCTGGAACACCATAGCGTAATGGTGTGTCCGAACGTCGTAACCACACTTTATTAGATATGGTGCGATCTATGATGTCTCTTACTGATTTACTGCTATCATTTTGGGGTTATGCTTTAGAGACGGCTGGATTCACGTTAAATAGGGCACCATCGTAATCCGTTGAGACGACACCATATGAACTGTGGTTTGGCAAGAAATCCAAGTTGTCGTTTCTTAAAGTTTGGGGTTGTGATGCTTATGTGAAAAAGCTTCAACCTGATAAGCTCGAACCCAAATCAGAGAAATGTGCCTTCATAGGATACCCAAAGGAAATTCTTGGGTACAAATTCTATCATAGATCCGAAGGCAAGATATTCGTTGCCAAGAATGGATCCTTTCTAGAGAAGGAGTTTCTCTCGAAAGAAGTGAGTGAGAGGAAAGTAGAACTTGATGAGGTAACTATACCTTCTCCCTTATTGGAAAGTAGTTCATCACAGAAATCAGTTCCAGTGATTCCTACACCAATTAGTGAGGAAGTTAATGATGATGATCAGGAAACTTCTGATCAAGTTACTACCAAACCTTGTAGGTCAACCAGAGCAAGATCCGCACCAGAGTGGTACGGTCATCCTATTCTGGAGGTCATGTTACTTGATCATGACGAACCTACGAACTATGAGGAAGCGATGATGAGCCCAGATTCTGCAAAATGGCTTGAGGCCATGAAATCTGAGATGGGATCCATGTATGAGAACAAAGTGTGGACTTTGGTTGACTTGCCAGATGATCGGCAAGCCATAGAGAATAAATGGATCTTCAAGAAGAAGACTGGCGCTGATGGTAATGTTACTGTCTACAAAGCTTGACTTGTTGCAAAAGGTTTTCGACAAGTTCAAGGAGTTGACTACGATGAGACCTTCTCACCCGTAGCGATGCTTAAGTCCGTCCAAATCATGTTAGCAATTGCCGCATTTTATGATTATGAAATTTGGCAAATGGATGTCAAAACTGCATTCCTTAATGGATTTCTTAAAGAAGATTTGTATATGATGCAACCAGAAGGTTTTGTCGATCCGAAAGGTGCTAACAAAGTGTGCAGGCTCCAGCGATCAATTTATGGACTGGTGCAAGCATCTCGGAGTTGGAATATACGCTTTGATAGTGTGATCAAAGCATATGGTTTTATACAGACTTTTAGAGAAGCCTGTATTTACAAGAAAGTCAGTGGGAGCTCTGTAGCATTTCTCACATTATATGTGGATGACATATTGTTGATCGGAAATGATAGAGAATTTCTGAATAGCATAAAATGATACTTGAATAAGAATTTTTCAATGAAAGACCTCGGTGAAGCTGCTTATATATTGGGCATTAAGATCTATAGAAATAGATCAAGACGCTTAAATGGACTTTCACAAAGCACATACCTTGATAAAGTTTTGAAGAAGTTCAAAATGGATCAGTCGAAGAAAGGGTTCTTGCCTGTGTTACAAGGTTTGAAGTTGACTCAGACTCAATGCCCGACCACTTCACAAGAGAGAGAGAAAATGAAAGTCATTCCCTATGCCTTAGCTATAGGTTCTATCATGTATGCAATGTTGTGTAGCAGACCAGATGTGTGCCTTGCTATTAGTTTAGCAGGGAGGTACCAAAGTAATCCAGGAGTGGATCATTGGATATCGGTCAAGAACATCCTGAAATACCTGAAAAGGACTAAGGATATGTTTCTTGTTTATGGAGGTGACAAAGAGCTCGTCGTAAATGGTTACGTCGATGCAAGCTTTGACACTGATCCGGATGACTCTAAGTCACAAACTGGATACATATTTATATTGAATGGTGGAGCTGTAAGTTGGTGCAGTTCCAAGCAGAGCGTCGTGGCGGGATCTACGTGTGAAGCGGAGTACATAGCTGCTCCGGAAGCAGCAAATGAAGGAGTCTGGATGAAGGAGTTCATATCCGATCTAGGTGTCGTACCTAGTGCATCGGGTCCAATGAAAATCTTTTGTGACAATACTGGTGCAATTGCGTTGGCAAAGGAATCCATATTTCACAAGAGAACCAAACACATCAAGATACGCTTCAATTCCATCCGCGATCAAGTCAAGGAGGGATACATAGAGATTTGCAAGATACATATGGATCTGATTGTTGCAGACCTATTGACTAAGCCTCTCTCATGAGCAAAATATGATCAGCACCAAGACTCCATGGGTGTTAGAATCATTACTGTGTAATCTAGATTATTGACTCTAGTGCAAGTGGGAGACTGAAGGAAATATGCCCTAGAGGCAATAATGAAGTTGTTATTTATATTTCCTTATATCACGATAAATGTTTATTATTCATGCTAGAATTGTATGAACCGGAAACTTAGTACATGTGTGAATACATAGACAAACAGAGTATCCCTAGTATGCCTCTACTAGACTAGCTTGTTAATAAAAGATGGTTAAGTTTCCTAGCCATAGACATGTGTTGTCATTTGATGAACAGGATCACATCATTAGAGAATGATGTGATGGACAAGACCCATTTGTTAGCTTAGCACTATGATCGTTTAGTTTATTGCTATTGCTTTCTTCTTGACTTATACATGTTCCTTTGATTATGAGATTATGCAACTCCCGAATACCGGAGGAATGCTTAGTGTGCTATCAAACGTCACAACATAACTGGGTGAATATAAAGATGCTCTACAAGTGTCTCCGATAGTGTTTGTTGAGTTGTCATAGATCGAGATTAGGATTTGTCACTCCATGTTTTGGAGAGGTATCTCTGGGCCCTCTCGGTAATGCACATCACTATAAGCCTTGCAAGCAATGTGACTAATGAGTTAGTTGTGGGATGATGCATTGCGGAACAAGAAAAGAGACTTGTCGGTAACGAGATTGAACTAGGTATGATGATACCGACGATCGAATCTCGGGCAAGTAACATACCGATGTCAAAGGGAACAACGTATGTTGTTATGCTGTTTGACCGATAAAGATCTTCATAGAATATGTAGGAACCAATATGAGCATCCAGCTATTGGTTATTGACCGGAGATGTGTCTCGGTCATGTCTACATAGTTCTCGAACCCGTAGGGTTTGCACGCTTAACGTTCGATGACGATTTGTATTATGAGTTAGGTGATTTGATGTACCAAAGGTTGTTTGGAGTCACGGATGAGATCACGGACATGATGAGGAGTCCTGAAATGGTCGAGACATAAAGATTGACATATTGGACCATGTTATTCGGACACAGGAATTGTTCCGGATAGTTTTGGATAAAATCGGAGTGCCGGAGGGGTTACCGGAACCCCCCGGGGAAGTAATGGGCCTTTGTGGGCTTTAGGGGAGAGAGAGGGCAGCAGCCAGGTGGTGGTGTGCCCC
The DNA here is from genome assembly GCF_018294505.1 of Triticum aestivum. NCBI lineage: Eukaryota > Viridiplantae > Streptophyta > Magnoliopsida > Poales > Poaceae > Triticum > Triticum aestivum. The sequence continues at coordinate 174,373,708 of NC_057797.1, read as the reverse complement.
CCCAAGGGCAGTCCGAATAGGACTAGGGAGGGGGCACGACCCCTCTTTTCCTCTCTCTCTCCCTCTCTTCCTTCTTCTCCTACTTGGACTAGGAAAGGGGGGGGGAGATTCCTACTTGTAGTAGGACTCCCTCCCTTGGGCGCGCCCCAAGGGCTGTCTGGCCTCCTCCTCCCCTCCTTTAGATACGGGGAGGGGGGCACCCCATAGACACACAAGTTGAGATCTTTAGCCGTGTGCGGTGTCCCCTCCATAGTTTTACACCTCGGTCATATTGTCGTAGTGCTTAGGCGAAGCCCTGCGTTGGTAACTTCATCATCACCGTCACCACGCCATCGTGCTGACGAAACTCTCCCTTGGCCTCGACTGGATCAAGAGTTCGAGGGACGTCACCGAGCTGAACGTGTGCAGATCGCGGAGGTGCCGTGCGTTCGGTACTTGGATCGGTTGGATCGTATAGACGTTCGAGTACATCAACCGTGTTACTAAACGCTTCTGCTTTCAGTCTACGAGGGTATGTAGACACACTCTCCCCCTCTCGTTTCTACGAATCTCCTAGATAGATCTTGCATGATCGTAGGGAAATTTTGAAATACTGTGTTCCTCAACACACATATCAAATTATCAAAGTACCGAACACGAATTAAACCAACATGATGAAATTCCTATCTACCCTAAAGAACGCTTTGCTTATCATAAGAGACCGTTTTGGCCCGTCCTTTGCCTCAAAAGGGTTGGGCTACCTTGCTGCACTTTTGTTACTACTATCATTACTTGCTCTTTACAAATTATCTTGCTATCAAACTATTCTACTACTTACAATTTCAGCACTTGCAGACATTACCTTACTAAAAACTACTTGTAATTTCCTTCTGCTCCTCGTTGGGTTCGACACTCTTAGTTATCGAAAAGAGCTACAATTGATCCCCTATACTTGTGGGTCATCAATGCTATTTTCTAGCGCCATTTCCGGGGAGTGAAGTGCCTTTGGTAAGTGGAATTTGGTAAGGAAACATTTATATAGTGTGCTGAAATTTATTGTCACTTGTTACTATGGAAAACAATCCTTTGAGGGGTTTGTTCGGGGTATCTTCACCTCGTCCGGAACCCCAACTAATTACCCCTCAACCTACTAAACCTACTAAAAATATTGAATATGAAATTCCTTCGGTTATGATAGAACAACTGCTAGCTAATCCTTATGCGGGAGATGGAGCCGAACATCCTGATATGCACTTGATATATGTAGAACAAATTTGTGGATTGTTTGAGCTTGCAGGTCTACCCAGGGATGAAGTTATGAAAAAGGTTTTCCCTTTATCTTTCAAGGGAAAAGCATTGGCATGGTATAGGCTATGCGATGATATTGGATCTTGGAATTGGCTCGTTTGAAATTGGAGTTCCATCAAAAAAATTATCCGATGCATCTAGTTCATCATGATCGGAATTATATTTATTTATATATATATATACATATAATTTTTGGCCTCGTCAAGGAGAAAGTATCGCTCTAGCTTGGGGGAGGCTTAATTCAATGTTATATTTATGCCCCAATCATGAGCTCTCCAAAGAAATTATTATACAGAACTTTTATGCTTGGTTTTCTCGTAATGATCAAACCATGCTAGATACTTCTTGTGCTGGTTCTTTTATGAAGAAGACTATTGAATTCCGGTGGGATCTTTTGGAAAGGATTAAATGCAACTCTGAAGATTGGGAACTCGACGAAGGTAAAGAGTCAAGTATTAAACTTAAATATGATTGTGTTAAATCTTTTATGGATACCGATGCTTTTCAAAAGTTTAGCACTAAATATGGACTTGACTCTGAGATAGTAGCCTCCTTTTGTGAATCATTTGCTACTCATGTTGATCTCCCCAAGGAGAAGTGGTTTAAATATCACCCACCTATTAAAGAAGAAATCAAAGAACCGTTACCAGTTAAAGAAGAAACTATACTTTATAATGTTGATCCAGTTGTTCCTACAGCTTATATTGAGAAACCACCTTTCCCTATTAGGATAAAGGAACATGCTAAAGTTTCAACCGTGGTTAACAAAAGCTATATTAGAACACCTAAACCTGATGAACAAATTAAAGTAGAACCTAGTATTGCTATGGTTAAAGATCTCTTGAAGAAGATATGGATGGGCATGTTATTTAGTTCTGTGAAGAAGCTGCTAGAATTGCCAAACCTGATAAAAAAGATAAACATAGACCTATTGTTGGCATGCCCATCATCTCAGTTAAAATAGGAGATCACTATTATGATGGTTTATGTGACATAGGTGCTAGTGTGAGTGCTATTCCTTACACCTTATATCAAGAAATTATGAATGACATAGCACCCGCAGAGATAGAAGAAATAGATGTTACTATTGAACTTACTAATAGAGACACTACATCACCAATTGGGATTGTTAGAGATGTTGAAGTCTTGTGTGGGAAAATAAAATACCCTACTGATTTTCTTGTTCTTGGTTCCCCACGAGATAAATTTTCTCCCATTATCTTTGGTAGACCTTTCTTGAACACCGTTAATGCTAGAATAGACTATGAGAAACAAACTGTCGGTGTTAGTTTTGGTAATGAATCTCATGATTTAATTTTTCCAAGTTTAGTAGAAATCTTCATGAAAAAGAAATGCCTAGTAAGGATGAATTAATTGGTCTTGCTTCTATTGATGTACCACCAACAGATCCTTTGGAACAATATTTGCTAGACCATGAAAATGATTTACATATGCATGAAAGAAATGAAATAGATAAAATATTCTTTGAACAACATCCTCTACTTAAACACAATTTTCCTATTAAAACTTTAGGAGGTCCTCCTCCACCTAAAGGTGATCCTGTGTTTGAATTAAAACAATTGCCAGACACTTTGAAATATGCTTATCTTGATGAAAAGAAGATATATCTTGTTATTATTAGCGCTAACCTTTCAGAACATGAAGAAGAAAGATTATTGAAAGTTCTAAGGAAGCACCGAGCTGCTATTGGATATACTCTTGATGATTTAAAGGGCATTAGTCCCACTCTATGTCAGCACAAAATTAATATGGAACCTGATGCTAACCCGTTGTTGATCACCAACATCGGCTAAATCCGAAGATGAAAGAAGTGGTAAGAACGTAAATAATAAAACTTCTAGAAGCAGGTATAATCTATCCCATAGCTGATAGTAGATGAGAAAGTCCTGTTCATTGTGTTCCTGAGAAAGGAGGTATAACTGTTGTTCCTAATGATAAGAATGAACTTATTCCACAAAGAATTGTTACAGGCTATAGAATGGTAATAGATTTTAGAAAATTAAACAAAGCAACTAGAAAAGATCATTACCCTTTGCCTTTTATTGATCAAATGCTTGAAAGATTATCTAAGCACACACACTTTTGCTTCCTTGATGGATATTCTGGCTTTTCACAAATACCTGTTTCTCAACCTGATCAAGAAAAGACCACTTTTACTTGTCCTTTGGAACCTATGCTTATAGACATATGCCTTTTGGTTTATGTAATGCACCTGCTACCTTTCAAAGATGTATGACTGCTATATTCTCTGACTTTTGTGAAAAGATTGTTGAGGTTTTCATGGATGACTTTTCTGTTTATGGGAAGTCTTTTGATGATTGTTTAAGCAATCTTGATCGAGTTTTGCAGAGATGTGAACAAACAAATCTTGTCTTGAATTGGGAGAAGTGCCACTTTATGGTTAATGAAGGCATTGTCTTGGGTCATAAAATTTCTGAAAGAGGTATTGAAGTGGACAAAGCTAAGGTTGATGCAATTGAGAAAATGCCATGTCCTAAAGATATAAAAGGTATTCGTAGTTTCTTAGGTCATGCTGGTTTCTATAGGAGATTTATCAAAGACTTTTCAAAAATTTCTAGGCCTCTTACTAGTCTCTTGCAAAAGGATATTCCTTTTGTTTTTGATGATGATTGTTTAGAAGCCTTTGAAACACTCAAGAAAGCTTTAATTTCTGCACCTATTGTTCAACCACCTGATTGGAACTTGCCTTTTGAAATTATGTGTGATGCTAGTGATTATGTTGTTGGTGCTGTTCTAGGACAAAGAGTTGATAAAAAACTTAATGTAATTCATTATGCTAGTAAAACTCTAGACAGTGCTCAAAGAAACTATGCTACTACTGAAAAAGAATTCTTAGCATTGGTGTTTGCTTGTGATAAGTTTAGACCTTATATTGTTGGTTCCAAAGTACCTGTTCACACAGACCATTCTGCTATTAAATATCTTATGGAAAAGAAAGATGCTAAACCTAGACTTCTTCGATGGGTTCTCTTGTTACAAGAATTTGATTTACATATCATTGATAGAAAAGGAGCTGAGAACCCAGTAGCTGATAATTTATCTAGGCTTGAAAATGTGCTTGATAACCCACTACCTATTGATGATAGTTTTCCTGATGAGTAGTTAGCTGCAATAACTGTTTCTCATAGTACTCCTTGGTATGCGAACTATGCTAATTACATTGTTGCTAAATATTTACCACCTAGCTTTACATACCAACAAAAGAAAAAATTCTTCTATGATTTAAGACATTACTTTTGGGATGACCCACATCTTTATAAAGAAGGAGTAGATGGTATTATTAGACGTTGTGTACCTAAGCATGAACAGGGACAAATCCTACAGAAATGTCACTCTGAAGCTTATGGAGGGCATCATGCTGGAGATAGGACCGCTCATAAGGTATTGCAGTCTAGATTTTATTGGCCTACTCTCTTCAAGGATGCCCGTAAGTTCGTCTTATCTTGTGATGAATGTCAAAGAATAGGTAATATCGTAAGCATCAAGAAATGCCTATGAAATATTCACTTGCTGTTGAACCATTTGATGTTTGGGGATTCGATTATATGGGACCTTTTCCATCCTCTAATGGGTATACATATATTTTGGTTGTTGTTGATTATGTTACTAAAAGGGTAGAAGTTATTCCAACCAGTAGTGCTGATCACAACACCTCAATTCAAATGCTTAAGGAAGTTATTTTCCCAAGGTTTGGAGTCCCTAGATATTTAATGACTGATGGTGGTTCACACTTTATTCATGGTGCTTTCCGTAAAATGCTTGCCAAGTATGATGTTAACCATAGAATTGCATCACCATATCACCCTCAGTCTAGTGGTCAAGTTGAACTTAGCAATAGAGAAATAAAATTAATTTTGCAAAAGACTGTCAATAGGTCCAGGAAGAATTGGTCTAAGAAATTAGATGATGCACTTTGGGCTTATAGAACAGCATATAAAAATCCTATGGGTATGTCTCCTTATAAAATGGTTTATGGAAAAGCTTGTCATTTGCCTCTTGAGTTAGAACATAAAGCATTTTGGGCAATCAAAGAACTCAATTATGACTTCAAACTTGCTGGTGAAAAGAGGTTATTTGATATTAGCTCTCTAGATGAATGGAGAACCCAAGCTTATGAAAATGCTAAATTATTCAAAGAAAAAGTAAAACGATGGCATGACAAAAGAATCCAAAAGCGTGAGTTTAAAGTCGGAGAATATGTTCTTTTGTACAACTCTCGTTTCAGATTCTTTGCAGGAAAACTCCTCTCAAAATGGGAAGGCCCATATGTCATCGAGGAGGTTTATCGGTCTGGAGCCATCAAAATAAATAATTCCGAAGGTACTAACCCGAAGGTTGTTAATGGGAACGAATAAAACATTATATCTCAGGTATGCCCATTAATGTTGAAAGTAATATTATCCAAACTTTGACACTGGAAGAGCACATAAAAGAGTCCTTCCGGAACACTCCAGAATCGTGAAAATAAGGAGGTACGTGATATGGTAAGTAAACGGACTCCGAAAAATCCACAAAAGCATTTTTTATCAGTTTTGGAATATTTAAGAATTTTGGAAATAAATAAACTTCCAGGAAGTGTCCCCTGGTGGGCACAAGGCACCAGGGCAAGCCAGGATTGCCTGGCGCACCCAGGTGGGTTGTGCGAACCTGGGACACCTTCCGGACTCCGCTTTTCTCCCGTAGGCTTGTCCTCCAAAATAAAAAAATCTATATATACTTCCCGAACCTGTTGATCACCGTATCATGGAGAAATCTTTTGTTCTCTTTTCTTGATGTTTCCTGTACATTTTTGAAAATATGTCGTCCCAGGACTCCGACAGTGAGAGCTATGTCTCACATCTCATTGCTGACCCAAAGACCTATGGGGACCTATCTCCTTATGGTCGAACTACGGATGACGAGGGGGATTCTCACTAGATGAGGGTTGATGATTCAAGCTCGGAGGAGGAGGATGTTCCTCTACCTCAACTTGGGGATATGCACATAGAGTACAAGAAGTCCAGTCTCCCTAAGAGATCTAACCAGCCTAATAACTGATCTATTCCTTCTCATTTTCGGCAGAAAAGCAAAAGAGATTTATGTGACAAGATCTTGAAGCTAGAGTTGGAGGTCGATGATTGAAAATAGGAAATTGCTCTCCTCAACTACAATATGAAAAAGTTGAAGGCACAATTGTCATCACTACCACCATCTTCTTCAGCACCAAAGGAGAACTCAGTATCAAGTATGGGCACTCCCCTTGGCTTCCGCCAAGCTTGAGGGAGCTGCCTCGGTATCATATCATTCCACTATCTTTTTGCTTTTACTTATTTTCGTTCGATGTTTTGCTTTAGATGAATAAAAGTTTAGTTTGGTCCTTTCTTGTTTGAGAGTTTGCTTAGTGATCTATCCTTGTAATCGTGTGCAAGTTATATAATAAAGTTAGTTTGATTTTTTGCTTTATTTACTTTCATGTTGCAAATAAAGAAAAGAAACAAGAAAGGAAAAAGATAAAGGTAATAAATAAAAGAAAGGAAAGAAATCAATAAGATCATATACTAATCCTATGGTAGGTGATGGCACCACATAAGGAAAAGTATAAGTAGAAAATTTTATAGAGATTGACAAACATAGCATTGGTCAATGATGCAACTCATGAAATAATTAATAAGGGAAGAGAAGATTCACATATGAATATACTATCCTAGAAATCTTTTGTGATTGTGAGCCCTCATCAAAATATTATATGCCAAAATTGTTGACGTTGGACAAGGAAGACAATTTAATGATTTATACTTGTTCATATTCACATAGGAGCCATATTGTCATGGATCCTTTAACATGTGGTGCTTGCCCCCTATCTTTCCTAGCCAAAAATTCCGCACTAAGTAGAGATACTACTTGTGCATCCAAAAACCCTTAAACCCAAATCTTATTTTCAAGTGTCCACCATACCTACCTAGGGATTCAGTAAGATCCCTCAAGTAAGTTGTCATCGGTGCAAAAAGGCAATAAAAATTGCTTCTAAAAGTGTGAGATCATTTAGTGTAAGAGAAAATTGAGAGTTGCACAAACTTGTGATGGTGAAGAATAAAAGCGATAGACTGCATAATAAAGGTCACTATCACAAGGGGCAATGTAACGTGACGTTCTTTTGCACTAAGGGTTTGAGCATACAAATAAGTAAGCGCATGGCAACGTCTGCTTCCCTCTGCGAAGGGCCTATCTTTTACTTTTATGCAAGAGTCAAAGTTTTTCTCTCTATTCCTTTTATTTTTCTCCTTTGGCAAGCATCATGTGGTGAGGAAAGATCTAGGCACATATGTCCAGTTTAATATGGGTGGCATGAGTTATTATTGTTGACATCACCCTTGATGTGAGTACGTTGGGAGGCGAAACCATAAGCCCCCATCTTTCTATGTGTCCGATTGACACGTTTTGCTCATGTGTACGCGGTGAGTGTTAGCAATGATAGAAGACTATATGATGGTTGAGTATGTGGACTTGCCTAAAGGCTCCGACATGTGACCCTTCCTGAAAAGATGATGAATTGTAGTTGCAAAGTTGAGTGAGAACATAGCTTGTTGGTTTCTAATAGAGTTTTTGCTTTATACTTTGATTGTGTGATGAACTATTACTTATTCATGAGAAGTATATGATAAAAGTTCTATGTTTAATTTTGTTGCCGTTATAATAATCAACATGATGCTTCTATGTCCGTATTTTGTTTTTATCGACACCTCTCTCTCAAAGCATGTGGACATGTTTTTCGATTTCGGTTTTCGCTTGAGGACAAGCGAGGTCTAAGCTTGGGGGAGTTGATACATCCATTTTGCATCATGTTTTCTTACTCTTATTTATAATGTTTTTATCCATAATAATGCTTTTGGAGTAATTCTAATGCCTTTTCTCTCATAATTTGCAAGGTACACACCAAGAGGGAGAATTTCGGCATCTGGAAATCTGGACTAGGAAAAGCTACATCAGGCTACCTATTCTGCACAACTCCAAACAAGCTGAAACTTCACAGAGATTTTTATGGAATATTTAAGAATTATTGGATCAAATAACTACCATAGGGGGCCCACCAGGTGGGCACAACCCACCTGGGTGTGCCAGGGAGCCCTGGAGCACCCTGGTGGGTTGTGCTCACCCAGGCCCACCTCCGGTGCCAATCTTTTGGTATATAAGTCTTTTTGACCTAGAAAAAATAAGGAGAGGACTTTCGGGACAAAGCACCGCCGCCTTGTGGCGTAACTTGGGCAGGAGCACTTTTTCCCTCCGGCGGAGCAATTCCGCTGGGGGAACTTCCCTCCCGGAGGGGGAAATCATCGTCATCATCATCACCAACAACTCTCCCATCTTGGGGAGGGCAATCTCCATCAATATATTCAACAACACCATCTCCTATCAAACCCTAGTTCATCTCTTGTAGTTGATTGGTGCTTGTGGGTGACTAGTAGTGTTGATTACATCTTCTAGTTGAATACTATATGGTTTATTTGGTAGAAGATTATATGCTCAGATCCAATATGCTATTTAATACTCCTTTGGTCATGAGCATTTTTATTATTTGTGAGTAGTTATCTTTGTTCTTGAGGTCACGGGAGAAATCATGTTGCAAGTAATCATGTGAATTTGATATGTGTTTGATATTTTGATAGTATGTATGTTGTGATTCCCTTAGCGGTGTCGTGTGAACCTCGACTACATAACACTTCACCATATTTGGTCCTAAGGGAATGCATTGTGGAGTATCAATTAAATGATGGGTTGCGAGAGTGACAGAAGCTTAAACCCCAGTTTATGCACTATTCCGTAAGGGACCGAATGGATCCAAAAGTTTAATGCTATGGTTAGAATTTATTCTTAATACTTTTCTCGTAGGTGCGGATGCTTGCGGGAGGGTTAATCATAAGTAGGAGGTTTGTTCAAGTAAGAACAGAACCTAAGCCCCGGTCCACCCACATATCAAATTATCAAAGTACCGAACACGAATTAAACCAACATGATGAAAGGTGACTAGATGAAATTCCCATGTACCCTCAAGAACGCTTTGCTTATCATAAGAGACTGTTTTGTCCTGTCCTTTGCCTCAAAAGGATTGGGCTACCTTGCTGCACTTTTGTTACTACTATCGTTACTTGCTTGTTAGAAATTATCTTGGTACTAAGTTATTCCACTACTTACAATTTTAGCACTTGCAGACATTACCTTACGGAAAACTACTTGTAATTTCCTTCTACTCCTCGTTGGGTTCGACACACTTACTTATCAAAAAGAGCTACAATTGTCCCCTATACTTGTGGTTCATCAGAGACCATCAACTCCAGAGCTACGTTTACTGTCTCCATCTGTTGAACATGCAACCTTTAACGTGACAAGGTGTGTCTTGCCTGCCCACGAAGAAAGCAAAAGCGACTTCTCTCTTTTATTTCGTGCTTCTCTCAACAGTTTGGCAGAGGATGAAATGCCCATGCATAAAAAAATAATAGTGAGAGTATGGGTGAAGCATGTGCAGAACTAGTGCATTGTACAAGTAGCAGATAGCAGGTGGCTGAAAAATAAATGAAAGAGACATATGATAGCTCTACAATATTCCATCACAAACAAAATTAGATTCTACTCCGTATGATTTTGTAATATATGAGCACATGCATAGCTGGGAAATGAGGTACTCGTTCAACACACCACCACATGTGGTCCTATCAAAATAACAGTCGATTGAAAATAAATAGGTCAGTCGATTTTTTTATGAACCGTCCGATCTACAAGGAACAGGTATATGGCCTTCGTCTACCTCCCGCCAATCACTGTTGACGATCTTTCTTGAACCGCCAGCGACCATCAGCCCAAACCCCTACCTCCACCGCCCCGCCCTCCCCTCGACCTCACACCACTGTCGTGCTTGGCAGCGCCCCCCGGCCATCCCTTTAAGCCTGGCCGACCTTCAGATCGGGCACCAACAACTCCTAGGCCCCACACACACCTAACATAAACACCGAGGCGCTGCTTCCCCGACGTAATAGGAGGACTAACATCTGTTACGCCGGGGAATGCTTCCTTTAATTGGGAATCAACTGACCAGGAATTGAAATTCGAGGGGGGCGATAGACCTCTAGCTAAGGTGAAATAGTAAATGAGGAGAAACCTTGTGCATCGCGGGTTCCTAGGAATATTAGTATAAGGAAGAAGGTGTAGGAAGAAACAGTTAACTAGTGTCTTTTGTGGGATGAATACCGTGCAAGCAGAGATGTAAGATTTGCATGAATAAGGGAAGAGGAGTACCAGTTCCAGTTGCTTGTGCCGTGTCCTCCTGATATCGCAGCGATGTTCTTCTTTTTACCAAGGGAACCAATGTTTTCGAGGAGGGTGGAGCCTTGGACGAACCCATGGCCAAATTGTTGACTGTGTTGCGGTGGCCGTCTGTCGGCGGAGGGGAAGCAGATCTGAGGCGGCGAAGGACGGTGTAGCGGGAACAGCTTCGGTGAAGTGGACGGTGGCGATGTTGGAGTGGCAGTGATGAGGCGTAGGACGACATGGGTGAACTGGCACGGGTACGGCGCACGTCAGCGTCCTGGAGGCAGCTCGGCCCCGGCTTCAACTACTAGCCATGGAGGGCATTAGGGTTGCAGTTGAGGTGGAGGACGACGCCGAGGTATCGGCTCCGGCGTGATGGAGGAGGGCGACGGTTGATGGGTGGGATGGGATGGCAAACGGAGGACGCCGGGGTTTCACGGCTAGTCGAGAGGTAGTTTTGGTGCCCACGGAGTACGAATGGGGAATCAGACAGGGGGAGGGGGGCGGGCGGGGGGAGCTAAGGGGAACCATGTTTCGGTCAGGGACACGCTTGGTTTTTTTTTGAACAGATGGGACGCGGTTGTTTGAAATTTGGGGAAGTATAACCCCCCTCTTAAATTTTGGACCTACTGTGGGTCAGGGGTAGGACGGCAATCCTAGGTGTCCCAAATAGTGGGCGGGAGCGATTTAGGCCGAGCGAATGTGTATATAGGCATACGCGCTAACTTTCTCTCTCACACATACGCGCACACGGTGTATATCCATCGGTGGTCTCTCACACATGCTCACACACTCTCTCGCAAGGTGTCTTTCTCGCACACATGCTCTCGATATCACCCTCCCTCCCTCTCACAACCATTTACGACTATTTTCACTAATCTTTATCACAATCACTCTTCCTCTCACATGCATACGCACGCACAATCCCCATCGACCCTTTCTCTATACATAGACCTGCCTACGTCTCTCCCACACACACATTATCTTTAGGCCTGTCTTGCACGCATTGTCTCCACCTTTCTTCCTAATTAACGAATATGATTTCAGCAGAGCATTCTGTAGGATGCCCCTTAAAGTTAGGTTGGATGAATGGTAATATCAGAGATAAGGGGTTACCTTAGTCTGAGGACCTAGGGTTACAAATTCTAGCCAGCACTACAAAAAAAGACACACTCGTGACATTTTGGGCCGAACAAAAAATTTCCTGTCATGCTTATGACACTTCTATGACGATAATTGTGACAAAACCCGGTATCATCATAGATGTGGTGGGCTCCTACTTCTATGACAAAAAATAATGACAGAAAATGGGCTTTTCGTCATGGGCGCCTACATGACATTCTTTAGGCCGTCCATAATGGAAAAAATCCTAGTAAAAGTGAGGGCGAGGAAACTTTTTAGGGAGTTCCCGGTTATGGTGGGTGGTCGGGGCCGAGCGATGCACAGAGGTTAGCGCGTTTCTCTCGTACACATACACGCGTGTGTGCGAGGCGCTGCGCTCTAACTGAACCCGAGCGAGGCGTTGGGCTCTAACTAAACCTGAGCGATTGCACTAGCTATGTTACAGAACCCCGATCAATCCTTTGATGTTAACTAAACCCGAGTGATTCCTTCGCTACTACTGCTAACTGAAGCCGATCAAAGCTGCCTCTTGATGAACAGTTCCCGGTGGGGGTTGCATGAACATGATCTCGTGGTAGTAGAGGTTGTTGCCGCTGGATGAATAGGACCCTGATCGAGCCGGTTGGGGGTGGATGAACAGGACCCCGTGGAGGGATGGTAGAACAGTAGCCATTGGAGGGCTGGATGAACAGGACCCCATGGAGGGCTGGATGAACAATAGCTGGTGGAGGCTGGAGGAAGTCGACGGTGGATGAACAGTAGCTGGTGGAGGCTGGAGGAAGTCGACGGTGGATGAATAGTAGCCCGTGCAGTCTCGTTCTGCGGTACGCCACACCCTTCCCGATGAACAGGACCCCGTTTCGACTGTAGGCGCTCCAACACAAGTCTGTTTCCTCCGTTTTGCGGTACGCCACACCCCTCCCAATCAACAGGACCTTGTTTCGACCGTACGCGGTCGAACACAAGTCAGTTTCCTCCGTTTTGCGGTACGCCAGACCCTTCGCGATGAACAGGACCCTGTTTCGACCATACGCCATCGAACAGAAGGCCCGTTTCCTCCGTTCTGCCGTACGCCAGACCTTGTTTCGGCTGTTCCGTCTAAGCCAGTTGCGTACCGATGAACACGACATATTTCGTTGCTTCCCGATGAACACGACACAGTTTCTCCATTCCGACCCGGTCGGTTGGCTTTAGATGAACAGGATTAGTCATTGTACGCGTTGGAGACCCAGCCCGTATGTACGTACATAGCCGTATTTACTATCTTGCAGCATGGCCGTACGTACATGTACATGATATAGACGGGACTGCGTGACATTCTACGTTGGCGCCTTTACTTCAACACGTGCCGCTCCTTACTCGGCCATGGTACGTCGCTGCAGAGACACAAATCGACCGCTCTGTACGTACACGTTCGTAGCCAGACACATAACGCTACCTTTGCTTCAACCTGGTGGGTCCCAGCTATCAGTGGGTAAGAAGGTAGTTCCTTCCATGTGAAGATAAAGCCGGTGAGTCCGAGCTATCAGGGGGGACTTTCTTTTGTGAAATACAGAGGCCCTTCCGGTAGGTCCGAGGTGTCAGGGGGAGGAATCATTTTTTTTGCGCGTAATAAGGAGGCACTTCCTTGCATGCGGCCATGGACCCAGCTGTCAGCCTCTCCACTTACAGTCCTCTTCTGATGGTTGTCGTTCGTTAGCCGCGTTGATGACACCATACCGCCTGAGAGAACCAAGGTGATGGACAACAGCGTGACCTAGGAAGGGAACGACCCGGAGCCGGGAATACGCAACAGTGGATGCCCACACGGGGGAGTACAAGGGTTGACTACTTCGGCTGTGGTTTGAGGTTGCCGTTTCTGAAGAATAACAGGGGGTGTGGGTGAGTAGAGGGAAGGCCTGACTAGTAGTAGTATGGTCGGGTGGTGAGGCCTGCACAGCAGCACAGTTAGCCACGGGACACTGGAGCAGGTTTGGGCGGCTGGAGCAACAAGACCAGAGGTTGAAGTCATAGCTTGGCCATTGGATTAACATCCAATGGCCAGTGCAGCTAGAATCGTTTATTGACTATGTTGACAAAGCCCTGCGTACGCGTTAACTTAGTAGGCCCACAAGTCAGCCTCCAAATCTGGTGGGTCCGAACTAGCAGGGGGAATCAATTTTTTTCGCATAATAAGATGCACTTCCTTGCGTGCGAAGATGTTTTTTGGTTTTTTTTATTTCTTCTTTTTCGAGTTAGAATAAAAACAAAACAATTTAGCATCTTTGGTACAATATATATTTTCACGAAAAGGATCATAATAAAGCTGGTGGGTTCCAGCTGTCAGGGAGAGGAAACTTTTTATTTCCACGTAATAAAGGAAGCAATTCCTTGCATGCGAAGAAGTAGCTGTGGGTCAAACCTGTCAGGGGGAGAATTTTTTTTCCATAATACGGGGGCACTTGCTGCATGCGGCCATGGGCCATGTGGGTCCCTACTATCAGCCAATCCACGCACATGCCTCATCCGATGGCTGTCGTTTGTTGAAAAAGTTAACCACGCCCTGCCGAGAGAACCAACGTAGTGAATGATGTCGAGTATTACGAAGGGAACGACCCGGAGCCAGCGAAGACACAATAGTGGATGCCCACACGGAGGGGAGTACGAGAGTTCACTAGTTCGGCTTCGGTATGAGGTTGCCATCGCTAGAGAAGAACATGAGGTGTTGGTGAGTAGAGGAATGGACTGGACGGCGTTTGGGAGTAGGGTGGGCCGGTGAAGCCTGCGCGGCAGCACAGCTGGCCACTGGAGGCGGCAGCAGGCGGTACCGCCGGCAGTGGTTTGGGCGGGTGAAGCAAGAATATCAAAGATTGAAGAAGCAATACAGCCATTGGATGGACATCCAACTGTCACTGCTGCTAGAATCGTGTCTTGACTGTAAGTTTACAAAGCCTTCCGTACGCTTTAGTAGGCCCACAAGCCTTTCGTACGTGTCACTGGCTATAATTCTCAAAAAAATAGTAGGCCCACAAGTGAGCATCACATCTGTGGCAGAGAACATATAGCCCATTTGTGATTTGTAATAATGTACAACCCATTTTTGAGTTCTAATGGAATTTACTACAACCCATCTACATTATGTTAAAATTACAACCCATTTTCTAGCCAGGACAATGATTTATAATTTTAACCAACCTCTCAAAACAGAATAGAACCAAAAATCCCACATTTTGATGGGATCCGAAATATTTTTATCCCTAAATTTTGAGTCATATTAAATATAATGTCAAAATGAATTTGTATTAGGTAAAAATCTAAAGAAATATTGTGCATGCAATAAGTAATGAAATCAAAATTTTCAAATTCAAAAAACAATATTTTTGAAACTAATTACATGTTTGGTGTGTTTTTGTATATTTATAGCCCAATTTTTATAATTACATCACATTTATTATTTCTTAAAGCCCATTTTATTGTTAGGCCTAATGCATCCCTCATAGGAAAGATTTACAGCCCAGCTGGGCGCAGAATAACAAGTTGACCTGGGTTAGGTATTCCGCAAAAAAAAGTACAGCTGGGCTTGCCATTTTCACCTTGAAAAAATAATATCTTGGCTGGATATTTGGTCGACATAAAATAATAGCCTGGGCTAGACGGGCCACAACCCTCCCAGTTGATACCCTGCTCCTCTAAGTAACAACAAAAACATCGCTCAAGAGAAACTCCGCTTACACCTAAAAAACAAATATTGCTCGAGCTACTGGGTCCCAACTGTCGGCCGCTCCTTGTGCAATTCTCTCGTTTATTGACTATATAGGTTGACGATGGTGTGGGACCGTGATGTCAAGAAACCAGGAGGAAGCAAAAAAAATTATAGTTGTATATAATAAGGAGGAACTTGCATACGTATCGCTATGGCCCTGGTGGGTCCCTACTATCATCCTCTCCAAGTAAAGTCATCTCCTGATTCCTCATGTTCGTTGAGCATGTTGACAGTGTTCAGCGCCACAGCGAACGCAACAACTCAAAGGACAACGGAGAGGGCCTCGCAGGCCCTACAGATGGTATGATATAGCGTTCGCTGCTCATTCAGGAAGCCAGGATCATTGGACACCTATGAGCAACTTCGAGAGACTGAGACGGCATGAAACGGTAAGGCCACGCTTGGGAGCTCTGGATTGTTTCACACATGTATTAAGATACAGGTGTAATTTACTCATCACCGGAAATTACACGTAAAATACAGGCGTAATGAAACCGAGGGCTCGAGGTCTGTAACGAAAACCGGCGAGTTATGCGTGTAATTTGAGAGACCGGTGTATATTTTACTTGTCGAAATCGACCAACCAAGCGCTTCGCCCAAGACCATCTGCTTTTATTTACAAGCGTCCATTTTACAAGCAGTTTTGGTTGGAAAACGGCGTTCCAATCATGACCTAAGATGATGAGTTGGTCGGAAGATCATATGGTTTCACCTCTAACCTACCCGAGTTCTCGTATAGGCTATGAATGAAACATAAGACGATGAACTTCTTAAGCACAAAACCAACAGAAGAGGATGATCTTATTAACATGCAAATCACATGCATTAGATCAACATGCAAAACAATATGAAGCATTATTCTCAGGAAGCACGGTGCACAACTTGTGATGTCGCATGCCACAGCATTCCAAGCTCAACTTTGCAATCAAACTCACAAGTCCTGGCATTACATAGACAACATTCAGAACAAACTCTTAAAATACCTTACATAAGTCAACGTTCATGTGACTATGCATCTCAGCAGAGTAAATATTTACTTCTGAATTGAATACAGGAATAGGAAAAAACAATCGATAGTGCTCACAGCAAAGGGCGTCCCACTCAATAATATCAAATCCGTGTCTTCTGACTAACATCAATGAGCAAAATTTGACAAGGTTTTCCAATTCCAGTATATTAAACTAAAGTCTTGTTGCTAATATCAATGATTAAACTTTGACAAGCTTTTCCCATTCAAAATATGTAATGCCTATGATTGTGGAATGTGTAGGGTTTGTCATCAGTTTGTCATCAGATAGTCCGGTGGCTCAAGGTGACGATGAATGATTAGAGAACCATTTGATGTATTGTGCATGATGAAGTATTATGGAGGACACGAACCATCTGAACATTTTGTGCAGTTCCACTAAAATCAAGTTGAGCATCCCTGTCTGCATAAATACAGAAAAAGCATGATGAATATAATAGTGGTACTAGTTGATTAAACATATGCTTACAACTATAATCATCTTCATTATCTTAACAAGAAAAGATAGCAATACAATAGCTTGAATTAAACATTTATTCAAAACAATACAACAATATAATCAGCACAACATAACAAAGCACGATCATGTGGATGAAGGATGATACTGACCTCGTTTGTTACAGGAGCGGCGGTGACTGACTTGGTCATACCTTTCCTTATGAAGTGAATTTTGCACCCCACGTGTTGTTGACTTGAGTTTTCATTGGTCTGCAAACTATTCATGTCACCAACGTCTACAATACTCTAAAGCTTCTTGATCATTCCTTGTGTAATGTAGCACAAACAGTGACTTCTTCTTTCTGCAAGGTGGTAATACCAACTGGAGCCACTAATGCAACAGTTTGCCTTAAACACATTGGCTCCTTTTGTGCAGTTCAACTAAAATCAAAGTCGAAATAAAACCGAGCCGAAGTTTTGATATCCCTGTATGCAACAATAGGTATAAGGGGAAAAATTACTGACAAATAACTGTTGATGACTTATACTCCCAGAAGAAAAACATCTACTAATCTACCTTATCTTAATGGGAAACAAAGCAAGAGGATAACAATTCTCAATTAGTGCGATTCATTCATATTAACTAAGACATTATCTTAACAATGACTTGTTTCAACATGTATAAAGAACGACAAAGCAGAAAGTAACATTCCTAAAACAATGCGACTGATTCATATTAATAGAGACATTATCTTAACAATACCTTGGTTAAACATGTAGAAAGAACTGCAAAGCAAGATAGTACCATATGTAAAACATTGTAACTGATATATAATAACGGAGACATTATCTCAGTAATACATTTCATAAACATGTACTCCGGCCGATCCCTAACAGAAATGGTACACTTGCCGATCCCTAACAAGTGTTGCAGTTTTGAACTAAGATTTAGTAGTTAATTCTGAGAGTGGCATTGCTTAATTTTACCAGCGGCATTAGATTAACAAAAATCATAAATAGTTCTAGGGGGAGTGGGTGCAACAACACCATGTGCTTCCATCTACTTATAAAGGGGGTGATGCAGAGTTTGTTGTAACAAAGCAACAAGCATCATGTCTGGGTTGCTCCCATTTTTGTTCACTACTTAATGGGAAAAGACAGCAATACAATAGCTTCAATTCAACATTTATTTAAAACAATACAAATACAAGTAGCACAGCATCTCAAAGCACACTGCATAATCATGTGGATGGAGGCCTGTACTGATCTTTCATGAGGCAGACAAGATAAAATACGAATCTACCAACACGAATATGAAATCCAATCTCGTTTTGTGCAGTTCCACTGAAATCAAGCAAAGTTGCTGGTGTGATATTTAAGCTTGCTATAGCAACAAGTTGAATAGATATCCCTATTTTAACAAAGGCAAAAAAGGAAACAATTACTGGCCAATAAAGGAGGATGAAACATATGGCGACAAAAAGAAGCATCTAACTTATCTTGATGGAAAACAAAGTAGGACAGTAGCATTTCTAAAATGGTTGCATTGATTCATATTAACAGAGACATTCTCTTAAAATAACATTCATTAAAAAGGTAATTTACTTTTAACTGTGGCATTGCTTCCATTTTCCAGCGGCATTCTTAGATTAACAACAACAAAATAATTGTATGGGACATGGGACATGCCAGCACCATGTGCGTACACACATATAAATGGGTGATGCAAAGTATGTTGCCAAGCAGCATATCTGCGTTGGTCCCATATTTGTTCTCTTTGAACCCTTTTCCTATGTGAGGGCAGCAAATCTAGTCCTGCATAAACTACCCAACCCCCTAGTTTCTTTCCTTTTTCAACAAAGAGATCGGTTCCTTACATATGTGTGTACTGGGTTACCCCTTTTTCCCTTTTCAACCAACAAAGCGGCTGGATAGCCAGTCTATACTACTTTCCCTTCCTCCTTTCCTCATTGAACCACGTCCTAGATTCATGCTCCACCCCACCCCACCCTTCTTTCCTCTTTGAACTAAGACCTAGATCTGACTATAGAATCGAAAAAGATCCGCATGCAGCTAGAGAAATGATGATTTCAAAGAAAGTTATACCTTAGGGTCGTCGAGATGCACTACAAAAAAAAGACACATCCGTGACATTTTGGGCCAAACGAGTTTTTTTCAGTCATGCTTATGACACTTCTATGACAATAATTGTGACAAAACCCGGTATCGTCATAGATGTGGTGGGCTCCTACTTCTATGACAAAAAATCATGATAGAAAATGGGCTTTTCATCCTAGGCAGGTCGGAGACGCAGCTGCATGACATTCTTTGGGCTATCCATGATGGAAAAAAATCATGGTAGAAGTGAGGGCGAGGAAAATATCGGGGAGTTCCCGGTTACGGTGGGTGGTCGGGGGCCGAGCGATGCACGTTTCTCTCGTACACCTACGTGCTTGGGTGCGAGGTATTGGGCTCTAACTGAACCCGAGTGAGGCGTTCACCTACTGAACCCGAGCGATTGCCCTGCAGGCTATGCGTTACAGAACCCGAGTGATCGATCAATGGCTGCTAACTTAACCCGATCAAGCGATTCCTTCACCACACTGTTGCTAATTGAAGCCGATCGATGCTGCCTCTG
Source organism: Triticum aestivum (assembly GCF_018294505.1). Lineage (NCBI taxonomy): Eukaryota > Viridiplantae > Streptophyta > Magnoliopsida > Poales > Poaceae > Triticum > Triticum aestivum. Next base: position 174,354,133 of record NC_057797.1, on the reverse strand, counting down.
GATGAACAGTGAGCATTGTTGGGGGGTGGGTGAACAGTTCCAGATGGGGGTTGGATGAACAGGACCTCGATCGAGCCGGTTGGGGGTGGATGAATAGGACCCCGTGGAGGGCTGGATGAACAGGACCCCATGGAGGGCTGGTTGAACAGTAGCCGGTGGAGGGCTGGATGAATAGAAGCCCGTGGAGGGGTTGTTGAACAGGACCCCATGGAGAGGGCTGGTTGTGAAGGAAATATGCCCTAGAGGCAATAATAAAGTTGTTATTTATGTTTCCTTATATCATGATAAATGTTTATTATTCATGCTAGAATTGTATTAACCGGAAACTTAGTACATGTGTGAATACATAGACAAACAGAGTGTGTCACTAGTATGCCTCTACTTGACTAGTTCATTATCAAAGATGGTTAAGTTTCCTAACCATAGACATTAGTTGTCATTGGATAAATGGGATCACATCATTAGAGAACGATGTGATTGACATGACCCATCTGTTAGCTTAGCACTATGATCGTTTAGTTTATTGCTATTGCTTTCTCCATAAGTTATACATGTTCCTTTGACTATGAGATTATGTAACTCCCGAATACTGGAAGAACACTTCAGTGTGCTATCAAACGCAACAACATAACTAGGTGATTATAAAGATGCTCTACAGGTGTCTCTGATAGTGTTTGTTGAGTTGGCATAGATCGAGATTAGGATTTGTCACTCCGATTGTCGGAGAGGTATCTGTGGGCCCTCTCGGTAATGCACATCACTATAAGACTTGCAAGCAATGTGACTAATGAGTTAGTTGCAGGATGATGCATTACGGAACGAGTAGAGAGACTTGCCGGTAACGAGATTGAACTAGGTATGATGATACAAACGGTCGAATCTCGGGCAAGTAATATACCGATGACAAAGTGAACAACGTATGTTGTTATGCGATTTGACCGATAAAGATCTTCGTAGAATATGTAGGAACCAATATGAGCATCCAGGTTCCGCTATTGGTTATTGACCGGAGATGAGTCTCGGTCATGTCTACATAGTTCTCGAACCCATAGGGTCCGCACGCTTAACGTTCGACGACGATTGGTATTATGAGTTTGTGTGGTTTGATGTACCGAAGGTAGTTTGGAGTACCAGATGAGATCACGGACATGACGAGGAGTCTCGAAATGGTCGAGACAGCAAGATTGATATATTGGATGACTATATTCGGACACCAGAATGGTTCCAAGGTGTATCGAGTATTTACCGGAGTACCGGGGGTTACCGGAACCTCCCTGGGAGTTAATGGGCCTTCATGGGCCATAGTGGAATAGAGGAGGTGGCGGCCAAGTGGTGGGGCATGCCCCCCAAGCCCAATACGAATTGGGGAGGGGGGCCGGCTTCCCCTTTCCTTCTCTCCTTCTTCCCCTTCCTTCACCCTCCTAGTTGGACTAGGAAAGGGGGGGGCGAAACCTACTCCTAGTAGGAGTAGGAATCCCCCCTTGGGGCGCGCCCTAGGTGGCCGACCCTCCCCCTCCTCAGTTCCTTTATATACGGGGAGGGGGGCACCCCATAGACACACAAGTTGATCTTAGCCGTGTGCGGTGCCCCCTTCCACAGGTTTCCACCTCGATCATATTGTCGTAGTGCTTAGGAGAAGCCCTGCGTTGGTAACTTTATCATCACCGTCAACATGCCGTCGTGCTGATGAAACTCTCCCTCGGCCTCAGCTGGATCTAGAGTTCGAGGGACGTCATCGAGCTGAACGTGTGAAGATCGTGGAGGTGTCGTGCGTTCGGTACTTGATCGGTTGATCCGCGAAGACATTTGACTACATCACCCGCGTTACTTAACGCTTCTGCTTTTGGTCTACGAGGGTCCATGGACACACTCTCCCCTAACGTTGCTATGCATATCCTAGATAGATCTTGCGTGATCATAGTTCCCCAATAGATTGAATAGTAGCTGCTGGAGGAGCGGTGGAGGCTGGATGAACAGGAGCCTATGGATGAACAATCACCGGTGGAGGCTGGAGGAGGTCTGTAACATCCCAAAATTCTAAATTTTGGAATGTTATATAAATAGATAGATTTGATTGATTGCTTGATTGATTGACTGAAATTGAGTGAAATTCGAAACCTTTTGAAAGTTAAATGAGAGGGAATAAAAGGACTTTCCCAAACTTTCATTTTCATTTTGATCTCCGTGATTCAAATTCTTTTCAAATACAAAACCTTAGAGAGAAGATGACATGACTTCTTCCAATTAATTAAATGAAAAGGGTATTTGAAAATAATTGAATTTTATTTGGAAATATTTTCAAATTCAGAAACTTGAAGCGACTCAATGATTTTCATGAGAGAAGATAAAATGACTTCCTCAAAACATATGCAATATGAGTTGGGAGTTTAAAAGGATCAAATATAAAGTCCTTTTGGAACTTATTTTCAATTTGGAGTTATAAGGATTTTTTTTCAAATTATTTTTCTCCACAAATAAAATATATGGAAAATAGGGTAACATGATTCCCTACATCAGAAAATTGGAGAGAAATATTTTTGAAATTACTTTGGTATTTCGAAAATGATTTTTATTGGGTTTTATTGTAGAAGTAGCATTGTTTGAATTATTTGAATTTTTGTGGATTTTATGTGACACTAGGAAAATGTTCATGTTGTATAAAATATGTTTCTAAAAATTGTGATATATAATATGCCTATATAAAATTTTTATTTTATTTTTCTTTATTCAGGTTATCCTTCTGCTTCTATTTAAAAAAATTGTACGTGCGGCCCGTCCCTAAATGTTGCGCACGTGCGCACCATATTACCATCGGGCGCTCCATCTTTCTTATATTTTCCTATATGGGCCAGGCTCAGCCAGCCTTTTCATTTTTAGGCCGAATTTTGTTTTAAAAAAAACTGCAGCTGTGCGGCCGGCCGAACCGCCTTACGCGTTTAGGCCCATGCGACGCGCCTCCTCTGTTTCTTTTTTATTTCGTCTACGTTTAGTCCCACATTGCCTAGCCTTTGACCCCTAAACCTCTTTCCCACCTATAAATATAGACCCATAGAGCCTCCAAAAATCATCCGATTCGGGTTAAATCAATATTTTGGTTTGACTAGATTCATTTAAAAAAATATTTTTTCTTCTCTACAACGCGACTTCTGGAAATTGTCTCCTCTCTCTGAAGTCATCTTTTCTCTACATTATAAATGTATCTTTCTTTTTTTTTCTTTTATACTTCTGTAGTTTATTATTTCTAGACTAATATGATAGAATAATTAGATTATCAATTAGTCTACGTATTTATACATTAGACCTTAGCCGTAGCTATTTTTCTTCCATAAAACAGCTTGGTCCTGATTTTTCAAATAGCCATAATTTTTCACTCATTTATCCAAATTAGATGAAATCGGCGCCTATAGCTTTGTCTTGTTTTCACCTATCCAGTGAACCTATCACATCAACTTTTTGAAATTTTGAAATTTCGAATTTTGTTCAGATTCATATTCAAACTTCTTTTGAACATAACTTGAGTTTCGTAACTCCGACTTGGTTGATTCTTTTTGAAAATCGAAGCTCTTGACCTAAACTTTCTAATAAGGAAAAATTCACATAATTTTGGTACTGTTAGAAATTGTTTTATGTTGCAAGAGTTATTTGCTTGGTTTTGATGTTTTCCGAACTGTCTTCTTCGTCCTTCCCGATCTTTTGAGTGATTGCTTATGTGTGGTTACTATTGCTTGCTCACGATAGATTGAACGAAGTGTGACAAGTAGAACTATCAGGAGTTATGAGTGCGAATCATCTTCATCAACCATACAAGGCAAGTTTACACTTTGATCATACTTTCATTACCCAGTTTTTATGCATTAGTTTCAACCCTGAAACATTGCATGGTTAGGACTTGATAACATGTGGGTATTGGGAAGTAGTTGATGAGGTAGGAACCTATTGCCCTGCATTCTACGTTGCTTATATTGATATGATATGCTCGTAGACGTGGTTTGGGTGAGTGTATCCATGACAGATGTGAGTGGTTAATTAATGGTTAACTTAAGGTGGCAACTTTAATACACATCTGGGTGGATTGAGGCACCTGGGGAATCTAGTGATTGCCTGTGTTTTTAAAAATCCCGGGGTACCGTGTGATTTTCCTATGGACTACCACCCAGCCGCAAAGGGATCATAAGATTATTCATGCTGGAAACTTTCGTGTGCAGCCACATGCCATTATGGGCTCTGGCATAGTTGAGTAAGTTGTGGGAAACCTTTCCATGATGGGCTAGCATATGTAGGGGATTGTAGGTGTACCGACCTATCTATCGGTTAAGGGGACCTCTTCGGAAAGACTGTGTCTCGGTCATCTGTTTCTCAAACATTATGTAGTGCGAGAAATCCAACGGAGGAGATCGAGTCTTGTGGGGAAAAGTGCACAAACCTCTGCAGAGTGTACAAACTAATCATGGTTAGCCGTGTCCCCGGTTATGGACATCTTGAGTATCTAGTTCTTGGATTATCATGTTGATCTCATCACTCTAAATTAATTTTGTTGCGTTATTAATTACCTTTTAATTGGGATTGAGATGGGGTTTACCATTCTCAATGTTTTCAACGAACTTTGTAGTTAAATAAATTGTATTCCTTTGCAGTAGGGAAAAATTGGCTTTTTGCAAAAACATTATAACCATAGAGCTTTTCCACCAGCCAAATATGCATGTAGTGATAGTTATTATTCATCATTATCCTACGGTGTGAATTTGTCACTACATTCAATGTACTGACCCTTTGTGGCTGCAATGTCTCATGTTGCAGGATTCTTACGACGAGTAAGTGATACGTTAGGGTTACGGTTTCTACACTCAACTTTGCCGTTGGTGTTGATGGGAATACACAACCTTGTTGTTACTTCCGCTATTTTGATTGAGGTAATAGTATTTATGTTACTTTATACATGTGATTTACCTCTGTTATAAATCCTCGAGTACTGTGTGTGTCAGCATACCGATCCAGGGATGAAACTTAAGCACAGAGACTTAATCCATTTGGGTCGGGTCGCTACAAGGTCGATGGTGGATGAACAGTAGCCCGTGGAGGCTGGAGGAGGTCGACGGTGGAGATGAACAGTATCCCGTGGAGTCTCATTTTGCGGTACGCCACACCCCTCCTGATGAACAAGACACTCGTTTCAACCGTAGCACTCCACCAAAAGTCTGTTTCCTCCGTTTTGCGGTACACCACACCCCTCTCGATCAACAGGACCCCGTTTCGATCGTGGGAGGTCCAAGAGAAGTCTGTTTCCTCCGTTTTGCGGTATGCTAGACCCCTCTCGATGAACAGGATCCCGTTTCGACCATGGCCGGTCGAACACAAGGCCGTTTCCTCCCTTCTGTGGTATGCCAGGCCTCATTTCGACCGGTTGTTCCGTCCAAGACAGTTTGCTCCCAATGAACACGACATATTCCATTGCCTCCCGATGAACACGACGCATTCCGTTGCCTCCCCATGAGCACGACGATGACACAATTTCTCCGTTCCGACCCAGCCATGTACACGAGACCTGGCCATATGTATGCGCGAGTAGGCGTTCGAGACCCCGCATGTATGTACATATGTGGCCGTATTTACTTTCTTGCACCATGGCCGCTATACGTACGTGTACAGGATATTAACGGGATTGTGTGACATGCTACATGCGCACCTCTACTACGACATGTGCCCTTCCTTACACGGCCATGGTTCCTTGCTGCAGCCTGCAGACAGACCGATCATATGTACGTACATGTTCGCGACAAGAATGACAACGCTACGTACGCTTCGACAAGGTGGGTCCCGACTATCAGGCACTTCCTTGTGTGCAAAGATATAGCTGGTGGGTCCCAACAGTCAGGGGGCGAATCATTTTTTTGCCCATAATATGGACGCACTTCCTTGCATGCGAAGATGTAGCTGGTGGGTCCCGGCAGTCAGGGGGAAATGTTTTTTTGCGAAATACGGTGGCCCGTCCGGTGGGTCCCTACTGTCAGGTGGAGGAATCATTATTTTCCACGTAATAAGGAGGCACTTCCTTGCTGCGGCCATGGACCTAGCTGCCAGCCTCTCCACGTACGGTACTCTTTCGATGGAAGTCCTTCCTTGAACACGTTGACCACACCGCGCCGAGAGCACCAGGGCGGTGGACGACGGCGAGGCCTAGGAAGGGGATGACGCGGAGCCGAGGAAGACGCGACAGTGGAAGCCCACACGGAGAGGAGTACGAGGGTTCATTGGGTTGGTTGCGGTGTGAGGCTGCCGTCACCGCAGAATTACAGGGGGTGTGAGTGAGTGGATGGCCTGGCCAGCGGTGGGAGTAGTAGAGAGCGATGGGAGTAGTAGGAGAGCGGTGAGGCCTCTGCGGCATCACAGCCGGCCACGGGAGGCAGGAGCATGCGGCATGACCGGCGCTGGTTTGGGCAGCTGGAGCAAGAAGACCAGAGGTTGAAGAAGCACTACTGTTGTTGGATGGACATCATATAGTCACTGGAGCTAGAATCGTTCATATTAACTAAGTTGACAAAGCCCTCCATCCCCGTCAACTTAGTAGGCCCACAAGCCAGCGTCCCACTATGGTGGGTCCTAGCTAGCAGGGGGTATTCATTTTTTGTGCGTAATAAGGAGGCACTTCCTTCTGTGCGAAGATATAGCTGGTGGGTCCAACCTGTCAGCGGGGGGAACATTTTTTTCGCGAAATACAGAGGCCCTTTCGGTGGGTCCCAGCTATCAGGTGGAGGAATCATTATTTTGCACGTAATAAGGAGGCATTTCCTTGTGTGCGGCCGTGGACCCAGCTGTCAGTCTCTCCACGTACAGTCCACTTCCGATGGATGTCGTTCGCTGACCACGTTGACCATGCCGCGCTGAGAGCACCAGGGCGGTGGACGAGGGCGAGGCCTAGGAAGGGAACGACACGGAGCCAGGGAAGACTCGGCAGTTATTTCTCACGCGGAGGGGAGTACGAGGGTTTACTGGTTCGTCTGCCATCGGCGGAGAATTACAGCAGGTGTGGGTGAGTAGAGGGATGGCTGGGCCAGCGATGGGAGTACGGTGGGGCGGTGAGGCCTGCGTGGCAGCATAGCTGGCCGCGGGAGGAGGGAGAAGGCAGTTTCGCCGGCGCTTGTTTGAGCGGCTGGAGTAGGAAGAGCAGAGATTGAAGATGCACGACGGCTGTTGGATGGACATCCAATAGTCACTACTCTCATGTGTTGACTAAGTTGACACGGTGTTGCGTGTGTGTCAACCTTTTTTTAGGAAAGCATACGCATCAACCTGTAGTAGGTGCACAAGGCAGCCTCAAATCTGTGGAAAACAACATACAACCCATCTGCCATTATTTCTAATAAATTACAGCCCATTTGCCAATTCTTAAGAATTTTTTTGGAGCCCATCTTCTTTTTGTTAGCATTACACCCCATATTGTGGCCACAGTTAAAAATTAAACGAAATTCTGCATATTTTGGTGCGGTCAACTGTTTTTAATCCCGAAATATCCAGTCACATTCAAACTATTTTGAAAAATAATATATATAAATATAAAATCCAAATGATTGTCCACACATAAAAATCGATGGATATTAAAATCTTGTAATGAAAAAAATTGAAAATAATTCCCGGTTTGATGTGTTTTAAAAATGTACAACCCATTTCTAGGCAAACCGAATGAAACTCTCCTCATCTTGAAAGATTTGGAGCCCAGCAGGGCTGATAAAGCAAGTAGGCCTCGTTTGGCTATTTCTTAAAAAAGAACTCAGCTAGCCATTTTCAGCTAGAAAAAAACACAACTGGGCTCATGATGTGGTAAACATAAATAAAACCCTGGCTAGATGGGCCATAGCCCCTGCACAACCCCGTTGTTACCCTGATCCGTCGCTAAAACTAGTACAAATAACAACTGCTTGTTCCTAAAAAAGGCAAATAACAACCGCGTGACCTGCTTGGTCCCTGGTGTCAGCCGCTCATTGTGTAATTCTCTCGTTTATTGACTATGTTGACAATGGCATGAGCCCCAGATGTCCAACCATTAGGAGGAACCATTTTTGGGCTTGTAATAATGAGGCACTTTCTTGCATACTGCCATGACGCTGGTGGGTCTCTACTGTCATCCTCTCCACGTACAGTCATCTCCTTTTTCCTCTCGGTTGTTGGCGACATTGACAATGCAAGAGGGCGGGGCACTGCACACGGTGAGCGAACCAAGGCCTCGGACGACGACGAGGCCTCGGACGAAACGAACAGGAGCCAGGGAAGATGTGTCGGTCCAGTCACGGGTGGAGGGGAGTATGAGGGTTGACTGGTTCGGGTGCGGGTGCATGTTGGGGCTGACGTAGCCGGAGAATAACATGACGTGTGGGGGAATAGAGGGAGGGACTGGCCAACGTTGGAGGGTATGGTAGGGCAGCGGAGGTGCAGGTAGCCATGGGATGCGGGAGTAGGCGGAGCCGACGGGGTGGTTTAGTTTGGGCTGCTGGAGGAAGAAGACAAGAGATAGAAGATACACGACGGATGTTGGATCTTAATCCAACGGCTGGTAGGTAGAATCATTTGTTGACTAGCAAGTAAGTCGACACCACCTTGGATAGGCTATTTCCACATGGGTCCCAAATGTCAAAATCCAAATCTGTCACGACCATGCAACCTTTCCTATGAAAATTTACATCCCATTTGGTGTGCTAGCTCGAAATAAGTTTGTGGGTGCTGGTGGGGGCTAATCACTTGGCTTCTGTAATGCACAGTGAGCTCAAGTAGCCGACGAGAGTGATGTTATTTCCCTTGGTTGGGATTTGTTACAATATTTCACTCTAAATTAAACGAATGGCAAGCCATTTGCCTTGTTTCAAAGAAAATATGACATTCACAGCCGAGTTGAAAAGGGAAGAACATCTAACTCCAGCTTACAAACTGTACAAAAGCACGAGGGTTAATTGGTCATCAGGTTTAGACAAAACCCAGGTTGAAAAGGGCAATAATATCTAACTCCAGCACTGTTTTCGGCAATCACAGTCAAATGGATCGGTCAGGTCCATAGAATGAACATCCTGGGTCATAAAATTTACTGGATTATGACCACAATATGTTGTAAATAGAAGCCTGACACATTCATAAGCTCTTTTGCCCACCTGAAACTCCTTTTTTTGCTCTTCGACATACCCATACGTCAAAACCATGCTTCTGATAAACTTAAGCCTGGTGGACAATAGTAACCTTGCATTTAGCTGGAAGAATGTTACAAATCTAGTGTTTGCATGGTTGGCTACATATCGTTCTAGCGTTATTGTATTAAATCAAATGTCATGAGAAGTGAGAAAATCCCGGTCCTTACGAATCCACCGATTGGTTATAACTTTCTTACCCCATCCTGTTGCCTAAATAGACATGAAGATTGAAAACAGTTAAGGTCTAAAAAAATAGTGTCGAAAGAGCAACAGCTGAACGGTTAATTCTAGTACACTATATGCGGGCTTCCAATGTGCGTGAAAGTATCACCTTTATATACAACTTCTCTAGACATGGAAAGCATTGCAGCAAGCCAATAATCTTGTTCAGATCAAAACTATTCATTTGGATATGTAAGATCTTGACAGAATCCAGCACCATTGATAGGCTATCCATGGAGAAACTCTTCATTGAGCATATAACATAATATTAGTACAAAATGTGCACTCCGAGATGATATATAACTTATGCGCAAAAATTTGAAATGCAGCTTATGGTTACAAGTGTAGATGATAATTGAAAGTACCTGAAGAACTATGGAGCCAAACACCATATTGAAATGAGCACAGAGATCATGTATTACACCTAAGGTCTCCAGTTTAGGCGCAGAGAGGACGGTTATTTGCGATGGTGAATAACTAGAATCAAGGATAAACCTTTGAAGTGAAGGGGCATCTTGGATGATGAGCTGCCTTCCGTCAAAAGAAATCCAATTCTTACAAGGTTAGGCAACTTTATTTGGAGACAACCGATTCTAACTATGAAAACAAGCACCTAGCACTCCAGGGCAGGGCAACTGGAGTGGATGATGTTGCGCAATGAGGCCTCTGATATACGAACCTGCACAAGTGAAAGTCTCTTGAGAAATGGGAGTCGAAGGTTTAGTACCAGATTGTCTGGTAGGTAGCACAGCGCAAAGGTGGCGGTGTGGAGAGAGGAGGAAAACCGCGAGACGAACATCGGTGCGGATGGCACAAGTACATGGCGTTTGGTATCTGGTAGGTGATTTCCAGGGGAATAGTAGAACTCAAGTAGCTGTAGTTCTGTGAATTCAGGGGATTACAGCCAGGTGTCCACCATGCAGGGCATGGTATGCTTGCTCAGGTAGCATGACGGGATGCAGACGCTTTGAACGGAGCCCTGGTGGGAGGAGATGATGGCCCTGGGGATTTCAAAATCATTGAAGAGAGATAGCTGATGTTAGTCAAGATAAAGGGGCACAGCACGCCATAGAGGGCACCACCGAATTAAGAGGACTTGGGTGCGGCAGCAATCCTTGGTGGGGAGAAGAGATGATCTCCCCAAGGATGGCATCCGGGAGATCGCTGATGCGGTCCACCCGAGATTCTACGGGTTCTTGGGATCCGATGGGGGAGGGGTCGCCGCTTCTCCCCGTGCTACCAGGTGCGGGATCTACAACAGTCGTTGCCGCTGGCGGGAGCCTCATCTTCTTGGCGCTGGGGTCAGCCGACTCCATTTTCCTCAAGGGTGTCGCGGCGCGCTCATGGATTTGAGCAGAGTAACGAATGACGAGCCTAGTTGTAGTGCGAGTGAAAAAAAGGGGAGCTGGGGGTTTTCTGTAGTAGTGAGGAACAAGGGGAGCTGGGGTTTTCTGTACGAGTGAGGTGAGGAATTTGGGGGTACAAGTGGAGTGAGCTGGCGTGAGATAGGTGGGAGTGAGGAGGAAGAAGAGCACCCAGGTTTTGGGGGGGGTGTGCTAGGTGCGCGTAGCGCCTCTCATTAAGTAAATATATGGGCTTTTGAATTGATTTTATTATTTTCTAGGGTGGATGGGTTGTTTTGTCTTGGGCCCAGAGAAACAATTACTACTAGTATAGTGGAGACACTCTACAACTACCCAGAAAAACAATTACTACTAGTACAGTGGATACACTACCGCTTCTGGCTCCTCCAAGGTCATCGAAACGTCTCCCTCTACTGAATGCCATTTTACTTTTGTTCACCGACATGCGCGGGCCCAAATGCCATCCACCAAATTAGAAGGCAGTATGCAGGCGGAGAGTCACCCCGGTCGTAGCGCGGCACTAACGAGCCGTCGTATCACAAAACTCCACCTCCCCGCAGTCTAAGTGTGATGGACGAAGCAACCATCATTTCACTCTTTGTTGAATCCCCTTCTCCCTCACCGTCTTCAAGAAAGCCAACACTCGCATCTGCCACTGTTCTTCTCTCCCAACGAAGGGAAGGTAAGCGGATCCGTGATATTGGTATATTTTCATTTAGAGAGAAAAAAAGAACTTTTGCAAAGCAGTAATAGATCCCCAGTCTCTCTTTTGTTTCATTGTCATTGCGATTCTGTTTTCCTTTCAATGGTCTCCTAGAATTCGTCAGTTCCATGATGGACCAACGAGAACCAGGCAAAGATCTGCCGATATTGGAGCAGACGTAGGAGGTTGATCCCCACAAGATAGAGAGCTCCAAGAATATGGAGGCAGCCACCGAGCCGACCCCAGATACGCTCACGACCACTACTGAGATGGCCAACTCCCCATTTGAGGTTACAGCCCCCGTGGCACTACAGGAGTAGTTTTCCTCCTTCGAGGATGTGTCCCCCCCCCCCACTGAGTTGTGATACGTCTCCAACGTATCTATAATTTTTGATTGTTCCATGCTATTATATTATTTGTTTTGGATGTTTAATGGGCTTTAATATGCTCTTTTATATTATTTTTGGGACTAACCTATTAACCGGAGGCCCAATGCCAGTTTTTGTTTTTTTCCTACTTTAGAGTTTCGCAGAAAAGGAATACCAAATGGAATGAAACCTTCGCGATGATTTTTCTTGGACAGAGAGCAAACCAGGAGAGTTCGAGTTGAAGTCTGGAATGCCATGAGGCGGCCACGAGGCAGGAGGGCACGCCCAGGGGGTAGGCGCCCCCCCCCCTCGTGGGCCCCTCGTAGCTCCACCGACATACTTCTTTCACCTATATATACTCTTATACCCTAGATTGACCGCAGAGAGCTAGAAAACCACTTTTCCACCATCGCAACCTTCTGTACCCGTGAGATCCCATCTTGGGGCCTCTTCCGGCGATCTGCCGGAGGGGGAATCGATCACGGTGGGCTTCTACATCAACACCATAGCCTCTCCGATGAAGCATGAGTAGTTTACCACAGACCTTCAGGTACATAGTTATAGCTAGATGGCTTATTCTCTCTCTTTGATTCTCAATACAAAGTTCTCCTCGATGTTCTTGGAGATCTATTCGATGTAATAATCTTTTGTGATGTGTTTGCCGAGATCCGATGAATTGTGGGTTTATAAACAAGATTATCTATGAATATTATTTGGTTCTTGTCTGAATTCTTATATGCATGATTTGATATCTTTGTAAGTCTCTTTGAATTATCGGTTTAGTTTGGCCTACTAAATTGATCTTTCCTGCAATGGGAGAAGTGCTTAGCTTTGGGTTCAATCTTGCGGTGTCCTTTCCCAGTGACAGTAGGGGCAGCAAGGCACGTATCTTATTGTTGCCATGGAAGATAAAAAGATGGGGTTTATATCATATTGCTTGAGTTTATCCTTCTACATCATGTCATCTTGCTTACTGCGTTACTCTGTTCTTATGAACTTAATACTCTAGATGCATGTTGGATAGCGGTCGATGTGTAGAGTAATAGTAGTAGATGCAGAATTGTTTCGATCTACTTGACACGGACGTGATGCCTATATTCATGGTCATTGCCTTAGATATATTCATAACCATGCGCTTTTCTATCATTGTTCGACAGTAATTTGTTCACCCACCGTAATACATGCTATCTTGAGAGAAGCCAATAGTGACACCTATGGCCCCCGGGTCTCTTTCTTATTATATTGCATCTCTTTCATTTACATTGCATCTCGCCTACTATTTTGCAATATTTACTATCCAATCTATACAACAAAAATTCCAAAAATATTTATCTTACTACCTTTATTAGATCTCACTTTTGCGAGTGACCGTGAAGGGATTGACAACCCCTTCATCGCGTTGGTTGCAAGATTCTTGATTGTTTGTGCAGGTACTAGGTGACTTGCGCATTGTCTAATACTAGATTGATACCTTGGTTGTCAAAAACTAAGGGAAATACTTACGCTACTTTGCTGCGTCGCTCTTTCCTCTTCAAGGGAAGACCAACGCATGCTCAAGAGGTAGCAAGAAGGATTTCTGGCACCGTTGCCGGGGAGATCTACGCCAAGTCAAGACACACCAAGTACCCATCATAAACTCTCCTCCCTCACATTACATTATTTGCCATTCGCCTCTCATTTTCCTCTCCCCCACTTCTAAATCGATTTTCGAAAACCTTTGCCTTTCCTTCGCCCATCTTCCATCCGTCCTTCTGTTTGCTCGTGTTACCATGTGCCTTCTATTAGCTTCCATATTCGCTTGCTAAATATCTATTGTTATGGATCCTCATCCTCTTGCTAATCTTTTTAAAAGATCCAATTATGATGAACCAATTGCTAGTGAGTTGATTTCACTAGATTATCTTTATGAGGTTTTGCTTGAAATTCGTGAATCTGAAAATTGTGATGAAGTGTTGAAAGAAGAAAATTATAAAGTGATTCACGATAGCTCCTTGAATGAAAGCATGATCGCAATGATGTTATTATAAATTCTATTAATGTCAGTTGTGTTAATGATATGCAAAACCCTAAGCTTGGGGATGCTAATTTTGCTATGTCTACCACTTGTTGCAATGATCATGATCGGGGTGATTTTTCTAATGATCTTAGAAATTTATTTAAGCCCCATGATGAATATGAGATTGATAATAGTGTGTGCAAAATATTGAAGGTGGGTTTGGAAGAGTGTCAACTTTAGATCCCACATATTTGGAGAATGTTCAATCTTATTAAATTTTTGATAAAAGTGGGTTTGGAGAGGTCGTGACTTTAGTTAATGTTATTCCCACTCTTTTGGAAGAGTGTCAACTTTGCATGCATGTAGATCATGTAGAGAAAATTTTATGTGATAGTTATATTATTGAATTTGAATATGATCCCACATGCAATTATTATGAGAGAGTAAAATATGGTTGTGGAAATCTTCATGTTACTAAACTACCTCTCGTTATGTTAAGGTTGCTATTGTTTCTTTCTTCTTCTTTGCATATGCTAGGATTTGCTTGCCTTGATAATTTGTTTGCCTATAAGATGCCTATGCATAGGAAGTATGTTAGACTTAGATGTGATTTTCACATTCTATATGATGCTCTCTTTGTGCTTCAAATCTTGTCTTTCATATGAGCATCATAGAAATTGTCAATGCCTAGCTAGGGGCGTTAAACGATAGCGCTTGTTGGGAGGCAACCCAATTTTATTTTTGTTCTTTGTTCTTTGCTCCTGTTTAGTAATAAATAATTCATCTAGCTTCTTCTATGATTGTGTTTTTATGTTTTAATTAGTGTTTGTGCCAAGTAAAGCCTTTAGGATCTTCTTGGGTGATTGTTGTTTGATCTTGCTGATAAAAACAGAAAGTATGCGCTCACAAAAATAATTATCATTTTTTACCAGAGAGCGACAAAATACCGATTCCAACTATAGTAGATCAATATACTTTTTATCCTGGTCTTCCTAATTTTTCAGAATTTCTGGAATTACAGAAGTATTCGAAACCTCCAGATTTCCACGGATTATTATGTTTTTGACAGATTCTGTTTTTCACGTGTTGTTGGATATGAACCATGGAGAAGTTGGAATACAGTAGGTTTAACACCAGTATAAATAAAGAATGAGTTCATTACAGTACCTTAAAGTGGTGGTTTATTTTCTTGTACTAACGGAGCTCATGAGATTTTCTGTTAAAGTTTTCTGTTGTGAAGTTTTCAAGTTTTCGGGTAAAGATTTGATAGATTTTGGAATAAGGAGTGGCAAGAGCCTAAGCTTGGGGATGCCCAAGACACCCCAAGGTAAAATTCAAGGACAACCAAAAGCCTAAGGTTGGGGACGCCCCGGAAGGCATCCCCTCTTTCGTCTTTGTCTATCGATAGCTTTACTTGAGGCTATATTTTTATTCACCACATGATATATGTTTTTCTTGGAGCATCTTGTATGATTTGAGTCTTCGATTTTTAGTTTACCACAATCATCCTTACTGTACACACCTTTTGGGAGAGACATGCATGAATCGGAATTTATTAGAATACTCTATGTGCTTCACTTATATATTTTGAGCTAGCTAATTTTGCTCTAGTGCTTCACTTATATCTTTTTAGAGCACGGTGGTGGTTTTATTTTATAGAAATTATTGATCTCGCATGCTTCACTTATATTATTTTGAGAGTCTTTTAGAACGGAATGGTAATTTGATTTGGCTATAAAACTAGTCCTAATATGATGGGCATCCAAGATGGGTATAATAAAAACTTTCATATAAAGTGCGTTGAATGCTATGAGAAGCTTGATGCTTGATGATTGTTTTGAGACATGAGGATGGTGATATTAGATTCATGCTAGTTGAGTATTTGTGAATTTGAGAAATACTTGTGTTGAGGTTTGCAAGTCCTGTAGCATGCACGTATGGTAACCATTGTGTAACAAATTTGAAACATTCGGTATTTATTTGATTGTCTTCCTTATGAGTGGCGGTCGAGGACAGCGATGGTCTTTTCCTACCAATCTATCCCCCTAAGAGCATGTGCATAGTGCTTGGTTTTGATGACTTGTAGATTTTTGCACTAAGTCTGTGAGGTTTTTATGACTAATGTTGATTCCATGGATTATACGCACTCTCACCCTTCCACCGTTGCTAGCCTCTCTAGTACCGCGCAACTTTCGCCGGTACCCTAAACCCACCATTTACCTTCCTCAAAACAGCCACCATACCTACCTATTATGGCATTTCCATAGCCATTCTGAGATATATTGCCATGCAACTTTCCACCGTTCCGTTTACTATGACACACTTCATCATTGTCATATTGCTTTGCATGATCATGTAGTTGACATCGTATTTGTGGCAAAGCCACCATTCATAATTTTTTCATACATGTCACTCTTGATTCATTGCACATCCCGGTACACCGCCAGAGGCATTCATATAGAGTCATATTTTGTTCTAAGTATCAAGTTGTAAGTTGTCAGGGTATGGGGTCCCGGCAAACCCTTAAGGTTCGAACACTGGGGTGCGCGCGAAGTCTTTCCCTTAAACCAATCTACACTCTAGCTTGCTAGGATCTCACAGACGAACTCGACGAACTCACAACATAGATGGACACAGCGTTTATACTGGTTCGGGCCACCGTTGTGGTGTAATATCCTACTCCAGTGTGGTGGTGGATTGCCCCTTGGGCTGATGATGAACAATACAAGGGCAGAACGGCCTCCTGAGGTTAAGGCGTTCTTGTGCTCGGTGAGCTTATGTGTGAGGTGGTCTCTCTCGAGCTAAGATGATCCCTCTCTTCTCTCACTCAGATCCCCTCTTCCACTGTGGTGGCTAGTCCTATTTATAGGGGCCCTGGTCCTCTTCCCAAATATCAAGTGGGAAGGGAGCCAACAATGGCAGGCTAATTTGAAGGGGGACAGCTAGTACAACCTATCCTGACAAAAGTAGTCTTCGTTGCACAAAGTTCTGGTGGTGACGCTGTTCTGGGCTCCACGGTGACCTCCGTCTTGCAGTCCATGGTCTTGGTCTTGTTGCACCGGAATGGGAACCTTTGCCTGAGGCCTCGGTACTCCGTGGCTGCGCTTGCTCCCTTTGAACCAAAGAGGAAACAAGGACGTTGTGCGTGCTGGCGCCCGCCTGGTGTCGATCGTCACGACTCACGTCACGAGAACCTCGTGACGTTCGCCTCACCTTGATATCTCCGCTCCTCGTGACCTGCCTCGCTAGGCCACTCCAGAGGAGGTCTTGTGTCGTCCGCCTCGCGAGGCTTGGCCCCTCGCGAGGGTCTTGGGTGCTTCATTGGTGAAGATGGGCCGTACGACCTACTAGCTCAGCCACGCCGCGGGCCGCAGGCAGGCAAGTCTGGGGACCCCCGTTCCCAGGACGCCGACGGTAACCCCAAGGCCCAAGGTGCGCGCGGGCTTGGCTTCGCGGCGAAGCCAAGGGTCAAGTTCGGAGCACCGCGGGCCCCCAAAGCCTGTAGCCTTGGTTTGACGCGTGGCGGTTGATTGGACGTGGGCGTCTCCGCTTCCCCACGTTGCTTCGGCGACTGCACGACTTGACAAGTCCCTGCGACATGCAAGGGAAACCATCATTACCTATGATCGTGGGAGACGCCGGTTGGCCTTCTCTTGCTATAAATGGGGAGGGGGCGGAGCCCCTGTTGCCCATCTCTTCCTTTCTTGCTTCCTCCTTCTCGCTCCACTTCTTGCTCCAATGGCGCCTGTCGGTGTCAAAACCGGCGGATCTCGGGTAGGGGGTCCCGAACTGTGCGTCTAGGCCGGATGGTAACAGGAGGCAGGGGACATGAAGTTTTACCCAGGTTCGGGCCCTCTTGATGGAGGTAAAACCCTACGTCCTGCTTGATTAATATTGATGATATGGGTAGTACAAGAGTAGATCTACCACGAGATCAGAGAGGCTAAACCCTAGAAGCTAGCCTATGGTATGATTGTATGTTATGGTTGTTGTCCTACGGACTAAAACCCTTCGGTTTATATAGACACCGGAGAGGGTTAGGGTTACACAAGGTCGGTTACAAAGGAGGAGATATCCATATACGTATCGCCTAGCTTGCCTTCCACACCAAGTAGAGTCCCATACGGACACGAGACGAAGTTTTCAATCTTGTATCTTCATAGTCTAACAGTCGGCCAATGGAGATATCCGGCTGTCCAGAGACCCCCTAATCTAGGACTCTCACAGTAGCCCCTGAACCAGGCTTCAATGACGATGAGTCCGGCGCGCAGTATTGTCTTCGGCATTGCAAGGCGGGTTCCTTCTCTGAATACATCACAAAAGAATTTGAATACGAGGATAGTGTCCGACCCTGCAAAATAAGTTCCACATTCCACCGTAGAGATAATAATATTTTCGCAGATCTAATTTGCTGGCTTGTTTCGGCAACATGATGTTACCTCATGGCCCGGTGATTATTCGAACCGTTTCTTTTAACCAGCCCCGCACATAACGCGAGGCCGTTTTTCGACACGTCTTGTCAAAGCAGAGATGTGTCCCCTTATCACGGGATTCTCATCAATACGGGCGTGGGTAACCCAACCGTGCCATCAATTGCGGCGTTTGGGGGATAAGCGAGTTTTACCAGGCAAGTGGGGACGCTTAGTTTCGTCCGCCCATATAAAGGGATAAGGATTCACCTTTCTATCCACGCCTTCTTCCTCCTTTGCTCATCCGCTCCCGCACACTCGAGCTCTAGCGCCCAAGCCCTCACTTCCATCTCAACCTTCTCCAACCATGTCCGGAGCGGAGGCAAGTGGATGGTCTCCTCCGTCACGGAGGAAGACATCAAGAAACTGAGGAGAGCCGGATACCTGCCCGACGACATCGCGCACCAGCTCCCAGATGAGGGGCAGCTCATCCCCACCCCCAGGCCCCATGAGAGGGTGGTATTCCTCACCCATTTCCTCCACGGACTGGGATTCCCTCTCCACCCCTTCGTCCGTGGGCTCATGTTTTTATTATGGCCTGGATTTCCACGATCTGGCCCCGAACTTCATCCTCCACATCTCGGCGTTTATCGTCATGTGCGAGGCCTTCCTCCACATCAAGCCCCACTTCGGCTTATGGCTGAAGACCTTCAACATCAAGCCGAAGGTAGTGGGCGGACGCCAGGCGGAGTGCGGAGGCGCCATGGTGGGAAAGATGCCCAACATAACAAGGCTCGAGGGCTCCTTTGTGGAAACCATAAAGGGGTGGCAATCGGGGTGATTCTATATCACCGAGCCACTCGACCCCGCATGGGTAGCTGCCCCCGAGTTCTGATATGGCATCCCCATGCGGCTCACCTCCTGGAAAGAGAAGGGCCTGTCCTGGGGTAGTTCGAAAGAGCTGACCGGACTGCAAACATGTATTCAAAACATGGTGGACAAGAAGCTCAAGCTTGTGAACATAGTCCAGGTTATGCTCATCCGCCGGATACTCCCGTGCCAACAACGGGAGTTCACCTTGTGGGAGTTCAAT
This sequence comes from Triticum aestivum, assembly GCF_018294505.1. Lineage (NCBI taxonomy): Eukaryota > Viridiplantae > Streptophyta > Magnoliopsida > Poales > Poaceae > Triticum > Triticum aestivum. The sequence goes on along the minus strand of NC_057797.1, from coordinate 174,334,808 downwards.
CCGGCGCAACACCAGACTCTGAACAGGCTCTTTGGCACGACTCATGAAGGCGCCTGGAGGGTGCTGTTCAAAAGTGCCGAGGTCCCTCCCCTATCACTGAGGATCGCAGATTCAGCGCGAAGCGCCAAGCCAGTGCGGTAAGCTGCTTTACCTTTCACAGGATACTTATTTTTATATAGATTGACTCCATGCGGGATCTAAACTCGCGGACCTTTGACAGGACTGGCAGAAGATGGCCGGACAGATTGACTGTCCGGCTCCTTTGCCCGAAGGCCCCGCAGACGCTCTTTTTGGCGAAGATGCTGACTCCGGCCCCTTATAAGGTGCCGGAGAAGACCAAGAAGGCCAAGGGAACTCGAAAGAGTTCCCGACGCCAGGCGTCGTCGGACTCACCGTCCGATGACTTTGCGGCGCACTCTTCCCCTGAAGACGAGGAAGAGGAAGAAGATGCTCCCCCACCGACTGGGGGAGACAAGAAAAGGAAGGCCGCCCCAACTGGGGAGGCCGGAGGGCCCAAGAAGGGAAGGACTCTCCTTCCGGACAGCTCCACCGCCGCTGACGAAAGCGAAGATGAGTGGTTGCCCAAGGCCAAGCCCCCGGGGAGATCGTAAGTATTCGGATACAAAAGTTACCCATTGGATTCCTTTGTCGCACTACTTTCCCTAACGCCGAACACAATTATGCAGGCTGCCCCGAGCCAATATCGAGGTATCATCGGACGGCTCCCTGGGCTCGTCGGACATGGATAGCGATCCAGTCCCGACCGCCACCTCCCCTCATCCTGCCGACGACGCCGAGGTGTCGTCTCAAGAGGCACCGGATCGAGGGGATACGGTCCCGGAGGTGCCTCAAGGCAACCTTCCGGACTCTAGGAGCCGTGGGGACGGGGCCCCTAAGAGCTCCGAGTTCGGCCCTCAGCCGAACACCGTGCCGGACCCTCCAGCGGTTCCGGACTCGGGCAGGCGGCCTCCTTCTAAGAGGGGCAAAACGCCTGTGCCGGTGACCTCTATCCATCCAGAGGCACCGAACAATCTGCTGGAAGCGCTTTACAGTGCTTCCATCGACGAGGAGCACTGCACTATCATGAGTGCGGTGATCCAGAAGGTTCAGTCCGCCAAGAGCGGATTGACTGAAGCCTGTGCCAGCCTTCTAACAGGCTTTGAGGTAAGTGTGTTTAAAACATAGTAGAAATATTACCGCATAGACAATTGCCCCTGATGCTTTGTTCGGTGTTCACAAAGAAAAGCCGGACAGAGGATCAAATAATATCGCAGGAGTCTAATATAAGTATGTCAATATGCAGATGCAGGCTTCGCTGCTGGCGTCCATCGCACTAACTGCGGAGGTCGTCATACTGAAGCAGGACCTCGATGGGTCCAAGAAGGAGCTCGGCCTTACCAAGAGGCAGCTCAAGGAGAATAAGGGTAAGTAATACCCCGTCTATAGATATGTATATAAAAAAAGACACGATTGCAAAATGACAGGATCGTTGTATGTTTGCCAGGGGCCACGACCGAGGTGGCGACCCTGAAGCAAGCGCTAACCAAGGCCGAAGATACAGCAGCCAAGGAGCGCACCGAGCGAGAGAAGCACGAGGCTCGGGTGGGTGAGGTGCAGCAAGAGCTCCAGGATCTCGTGACAAAGCACGAGGCGTTGGAGCTTGACTCAAAGACGCGAGAGTCTGAGCTTGCCGCAGCCCTTGAGAGTGCAAAGAGTGCCAAGGCCGAGGCCCAGAAGGCCCTGCAGGAGATCGACGCAATGAAGAAGATAGCAGCGGGTAAGGCTTTCTATATGCAAAGCAAGCATGTAAAAGTAAATTACCGATTACTTACCTGGATCTGGAGCTCTTCAGGAGCATTCGCAGATTTGCCCCGCAGTGTGTCGATGCCGCACAATTTTACCAGGACGAGGACAGAAGCTCAACGGAGAAGCTGTTCTGGTCTCAGTATGCTAAGGCCAAACATCTGGTGCCGATGAGAGACCAGCTAAAGCAGATGGTCGAGCTACATAAGGCGGCCGATCAGGCCATGAAGGGCTTTATAGTCTGGCTGTGGCCTGGCGACGCCCTTCCGAACAGCTTCTTCGGCCTGGTGAGGCGGCTTGTGGATGCCTGCCCACGACTGGAGGTCGTCAAGCGATCCGTTTGCATTGAAGGTTCACGCCGGGCTTTCACCCGTGTAAAAATGTACTGGGTCAAGCTAGACGCCGTGAAGCTAATCAAGGAGGGGCCGCCGGATGGCAAGGAGCACCGCCACCCCGAGATGTATTACGAGGGTGTTCTGTCGGGTGCCCGTCTTATCGCGGATGAGTGTTCGAAAGATGTAATATTTGAGTAAACTTGCTCATTTTATCCTGTATTTATGAAAACTTGTTTCATATGCACTATGCAACGCTTGTTTGAATTTAAAATATTACCTTCTGTTTGGCTGTTTATCCAATCTGAGAGATGGCTAGTCCTCGGCTTCTGCCCCCATGCCGCTAGTGCAGGGGTGTTCGGGATAAACCTGAGCACTCTTGTTCCCATATTTGGGTCCTTCGAGGGAGGTGCTCAGCACAACGAACAAGGCAACCGGACTAATATTGCTTTCTCACTCTCACTTAGCCATAGAATTCTATAATTTTAAATTTCGGCGAAGCCCCTGGATTTGGGAAGGCCGAATTCGGTGTGTGATACACGCCTTTAAGCCGGACAGGGCCGGCCCCTCGCCCTAAGCGGCATAAGTCTTTAGGGACTCGAAAAACCTCGCCGAACAGCGACCAGTCTCTCGCCTTATCATGACAGTCAGTTTTAGCTTTCTCTACTGAGGTGCTCAGCCCGGCAGAACCGGGGCACAATCGCAGTAGTTCTCCTAGCACTACCTTAGCCGATAGAGCGGAACGTAAGGTACCAAAACATAGGAGCCGGGCAAACCCAACATTTGACCAAAGACATGATTCGGAGCTGATGCATATAATGCTATAAGTTCGGGGTGCCGCACTTGTGAAAGTGTTCAGACTTTTCACACCGCATTGTGGGGTATGTGAGTCCCTGGTGTATTGGTCGTACCAAAGTGTACGGTTGCAAGGCGTCGTTAATGAACACACACAAACACACAGATATATATATATATATATATATATATATATATATATATATATATAAATGCAATAATGGTCGTAATGTAATGCATTGTTTATTAAAAAGCTGCGTTAAAGCAGAGTGATACAGATAGTGCGATAAGCAAAAAATAGGACTAAGTCCCTTCCAAGGGCGAGCTGAGGGATGATATGAAATCTGAGATCAACCTGGGAATTCCGTTGTATAATGTAGCTGTCTGCCTCCTTGGTTGCTGCATCATGTGTTCGGCAATAGTGCTGCCGGACAGTGTTTCCAGAGATTAAGGTCCTGAAAAAAGAAAAAATAACCAAACGGGAAGCCCCTAGTGCGGTTTAGGCCGCGTTTTGGGGCATGCCGCAGTTGTGCCCCCCCTCCCCACCTGTGCCCATGGTATTTTTAATGCGTAATTATGTACGCGCGGCACGAATATCACCGTTGGGCTGGGATTGGGGTGGCTGCCGTATTGCTACACGAGCTCATATCGCGCCAGGCGGTCTATTTGCCGATTGCCCCGAGCGCGCTTGAAGGTGTCCGGGCTTTGAAATGCCGAACTGGTTGATTGCCTTAAGAGGCTGCTTTGCGCTTCTGCTGCGAGGGCCGCAGTGTGCTCCTCTGTTCGGAGGGAGCGCTCCGTGTTTCCATTGACTATAATAACTCCGCGGGGTCCTGGCATCTTGAGCTTGAGGTATGCATAATGTGGTACCGCATTGAATCTAGCAAATGCGGTTCGCCCGAGCAGCGCGTGATAACCACTGCGGAACGGGACTATATCGAAGATTAACTCTTCGCTTCGAAAGTTATCCGGGGATCCGAAGACCACTTCCAGTGTAATTGAGCCTGTGCAATGGGCCTCTACGCCTGGAATAATGCCCTTAAAGGTCGTTTTTGTGGGTTTGATCCTTGAGGGGTCTATACCCATTTTGCGCACTGTGTCCTGATAAAGCAGGTTCAGGCTGCTGGCGCCGTCCATAAGGACTCGAGTGAGGTGAAATCCGTCAATGATTGGGTCTAGGACCAGTGCGGCGAATCCGCTGTGACGGATACTAGTGGGGTGGTCCCTGTGATCGAAGGTGATCAGACAGGAGGACCAAGGGTTGAACTTTGGGGCGACTGGCTCCAACGCATATACGTCCCTGAGCGCACGCTTCCGCTCCCGCTTGGGGATGTGGGTTGCGTATATCATGTTCACCGTCTGCACTTGCGGGGGAAACCTCTTCTATCGTCCAGTTTGCGGCTGTCGGGGCTCCTCCTCGTCATTGCTATGTGGCCCCTTGTCCTTGTTGTCGGCAACTAACTTGCCGGCCTGCTTGAACACCCAACAATCCCTGTTGGTGTGATTGGCTAGCTTGTCTGGGGTGCCGTGTATTTGACACGAGCGATCGAGTATATGGTCCAAGTTGGATGGACCCGGCGTACTTTGTTTGAATGGCTTTTTCCACCGACCGGGTTTAGAGCCTTTGAATCCGGCATTGACTGCCGTATCCTCTGTATTTTTGCTGTTAATGTGGCGCTTATGCTTGTTGCGACGTGACCTGCTATTGCCGTCCTTGGTATCTGAGGTACCATGGTTCTTTGATATGTTATTATTGCGAGCCAGCCAGCTGTCTTCTCCTGCACAAAAGCGGGTCATGAGCGTCGTGAGAGCTGCCATAGATTTTGGCTGTTCCTGACCAAGGTGCCGGGCTAGCCACCCGTCTCGGATGTTGTGCTTGAAAGCCGCTAAGGCCTCCGCATCCGGACAGTCGACGATTTGACTTTTCTTTGTAAGGAACCGAGTCCAGAATTGCCTGGCCGACTCTTCTGGCTGCTAAATTATGTGGCTCAAGTCATCGGCGTCTAGTGGTCGCACATAAGTTCCCTGAAAGTTGTCGAGGAATGCGGCTTCTAGATCTTCCCAACAGCTAATGGAGTCTGCTGGGAAGCTGTTAAGCCAATGCCGCACTGGTCCTTTGAGCTTTAGTGGGAGGTATTTGATGGCGTGTAAGTCATCACCACGGGCCATGTGGATGTGGAGGAGGAAGTCCTCAATCCATACTGCGGGATCTGTTGTGCTGTCGTATGATTCAATGTTTACAGGCTTGAAACCTTCTGGGAATTGATGTTCCATTACTTCGTCAGTGAAGCATAAGGGGTGTGTGGCACCTCTGTATTGGGCTATATCTCGACGCAGCTCGGATGGGTCTTGCCCGCTGTGTTCGGCCCAGCCGGGTTTCCTTTTACTGTATCCGGTGTGACGCTTGTCGTCTCGCAGAGTGTTGCACCCTCGTGATCCGTAGATCGATCTTGAATGCTTTGCCTTGTCCTCCAACATGTCTCGCAGGTCTAGCATATCTCCCCATGCCTTTTTATTTGAATGACATTGGGGTGGAGGCTGAGGTTTTGGCTGGAATGCCTCTCTATCGCGGCCACGAGGTGGCCGATCAGCCGTGTCATACGCTTCTTCCTCTAGTCGGGGTAGTAACCTGTGCCTTGGGTAACTCTTGGAGGGGCGCTCGAGTTTATATTCCTCGGCCGCGAGGACTTCAGTCCATTTGTCAACTAGCAGATCTTGATCAGCTTGAAGTTGCTGCTGCTTTTTCTTTAGGCTATTTACCGTGGCCATAAGACGGCGCTTGAAGCGCTCTTGTTCGACGGGATCCTCTGGGATGGCGAATTCATCGTCGCTGAGGCTTGCCTCGTCTTCGGAGGGGGGGATGTAATTGTCATCCTCCTCATCTCCATCTGCCGCTCTCTCAGGAGAGCTGGCTCCTTCATCCTCCTGCTCTAAATCTTGCTGGAGGGGATTGTTGTTGTCTTCGGCACTGTCCGGAGTATTATTATCTCCTGTGCCGGTATCACCACTTTTGCTTTGGCGGGACTTAGAGCGGCGCTGCTGACATCGGCGCTTGTGTTGCTTCTTGGAGGGGTCATCCTCCGCTATCTCATTGCCATTGCCTTCATTGGGTGTATCCACCATGTATATGTCATATGAAGAGGTGGCTTTCCAGTGCCCTATAGGTGCTGGTTCATGTTCGTCTCTTACATCATCGTCCATATCATCGATGTCTTCAGAGTCGAAGTCGATCATGTTGGTTAAATCATCGATAGTGGCTACGAAGTGGGTGGTGGGTGGGCGTCGAATTTCTTCATCATCCACATCCCAATCCTGTGGGCCATAATCCGGCCAGGACTCTCCTAACAATGAGGGAGACCTTAGTGAATTCAGAATGTCGCCAAAGGGCGAGTGCTGAAAGATATCTGTGGCGGTGAATTCCATGATCTACGCCCAATCGGATTTGATTGGCAGGGGCGCGGGCGGTTCGGAGTCAGAAAAAGAGTTCGGCACCTTGGAGTCACGGGCTGCGCAGAGGATTATGCTGGTGTTTGGCTCGATCGCCATTGAGACTGCAGCCCCTAAGGCGGTGTCTAACCACCTGTCCTCGATTGGCACAGCTGGCTCCGAGCTAAGAGCCGGAGCTGGTGCGGCGTGGCCTCTGGGGTACTGTTCGGCGACAGAGCTAGTTCATACCCATCGCGATAGTGCGGCGCGCCCGGTTGTGGCTCGAATCCGTCGAAGATCAAGTCTCCGCAGATGTCGGCCGTGTAGTTCAAACTTCCAAATCTGACCTGATGGCCAGGGGCGTAGCTTTCAATCTGCTCCAGATGGCCAAGCGAATTAGCCTGCAGTGCAAAGCCGCCGAATACGAAGATCTGTCCAGGGAGAAAAGTCTCACCCTGGACCGCATCGCTATCAATGATAGTAGGAGCCATCAAGCCTAACGGCGACGACACAGAGGAACTCTCAATGAAAGCACCAATGTCGGTGTCAAAACTGGTGGATCTCGGGTAGGGGGTCCCGAACTGTGCGTCTAGGCCGGATGGTAACAGGAGGCAGGGGACACGAAGTTTTACCCAGGTTCGGGCCCTCTTGATGGAGGTAAAACCCTATGTCCTGCTTGATTAATATTGATGATATGGGTAGTACAAGAGTAGATCTACCACGAGATCAGAGAGGCTAAACCCTAGAAGCTAGCCTATGGTATGATTCTATGTTATGGTTGTTGTCCTACATACTAAAACCTTCGGTTTATATAGACACCGGAGACGGTTAGGGTTACACAAGGTCGGTTACAAAGGAGGATATATCCATATACGTATCGCCTAGCTTGCCTTCCACGCCAATAGAGTCCCATCCGGACACGAGACGAAGTTTTCAATCTTGTATCTTCATAGTCTAACAGTCCGGCCAATGGAGGTAGTCCGGCTATCCGGAGACCCCCTAATCCAGGACTCCCACAGCGCCCATCAGAAGATTCTCCACCGAGGAGAAGGGGAAAGCCCCCCGGGATGCCCCGGAGCCACTCCCGCTGAAGAAGAGGTCGATCCATCACCGTTATGAGGCGGCGTTGCAGGTGGGGGCGAGGCCTTTGTGCGAGCGGCCTCCACCAGGGTACCCACTACCCTTGTATGCCCAAGCCGTAGACTTGGGAGGACGAAATGGTGAGCAGCGTCACCCACACCGCACCCGGGTCGCCGCGCCTCGGCGACGCGGGCCGTCCATGCAACGGACTCCTCTCGCGAGCTGGTGCTGTGGATGCCGACGCCTCTGAACTCCTGGATCCGCTTCCCATGCTTCTTCTCTGACGTGATGCTGCCGAGGGGGCCTCTCGAGCTCTGGCTGCAGCATGCCTATTGTGGCGCTCCGGCGATCAGAGCAAAGATCAAAGCGGTCCCCGTTGGCAAAATCTTCATGACTCGCGGCTGGTGCGAGATTGCACGGATCTGTTGCGCGAGGGGTGCCCTCGCGATCCACTTTGAGTACGACGGCGCCTCCACGCTTCTCTTCAAGGTCTTCGACGCCGAGGGCCACCACCTGGAGTGCTGCTCTGGAGAGGAGTGTGAGGCTGATGTGCGCTCCGCCCGCGACTACTCCAGCAGCAGCAGCCCTTCGGAGTCCAGCAGTTCTCCTGAGCTCCTCGAGACTCCGGAGACGAGCGCCGATAGTTACGTCCCCCCGAGCTCTCGCCGTGCCCGGGGCAAGGCTGCGGCGTCCGGTCGCTGCCGCCGCTGATCTAGATGGGGTCGGTGCCGGCCTCCCGTGGCCCACTGTTGATGATGGCGTCCGCCACGGGAGGATGTAGATAGGATCAGCTTTCGTTTCCTGTGAAGGATCATGAATCACCCCATGGGGGCATGTAAGGATCTGCAATGCCTTTGTACCTATTTTCCTTGTTATGAAGATTTGACGAACGCGCGTCCCGTTAAGGCTCGGCCTCCCCTTTCTTTCCTCGTGATAGCTTGTTGCTCTACGCTGATGGGTCCATGTCCCAAGACGGCTACAACCATCGCTGGTATGCCAGGTCACGATACCATGGTCAAGGCAAGGAGGTGCACGGCCCGAGGTCCAGTAAGAGCCCCTGAGGCGCGAGGCTCAGGAGGTCCCCCTTAGCGCCCAAGTGGCCATGGCAAGGGAAGAAAGGAAGATGACTTGGCTGCAATGGGGTTGCGGCATGGGGTGATCGACTATTAGGCCCAAATGTTTTGCTGATCTGAGGGCGAAACTTATCTTGATGACTTCGCGGTGATTCCCGATGTTGCGCTAGGGCTGCGCGTCAACTCATGCGACATAGCTAGGCTGGCCCATGCGAGTTTTCCTTCTACTGAGCTCCTCTTAATGCTCTACGTCCTCAGGTCCCAGCCCTCGAGCGAGCTTAGCCACCGCTGGTATGCCAGGTCGTGATGCCGTGGTCAAGGCCAGGGGTGAGGGCTGGAGAGCCAGTAAGAGCTCCTGAGTCGCGATGCTCAGGAGCCCCCCCTTTAACGCGCAAGCGAGTCAGACGAGAGGAAAGGAGACTCGCGGTGCCGCCTGCTACCCTTCCTGCGGGGTTCCTGTGAACAGGCATAAGGAGAAACATGGTTTGCCGTTACTGCCGCTTGCCTGCCGCTGGTTGGTCCGGATGAAGTGAAGGCACTGAGGGCCTGATGAGGTGACGTGCGCGGCGCATGCTGCGAGCCAGAGCTTGACCACTCAGATTTGTTGGTCGTGGCAGGGACGGACCCATGCACTAGCGCCGTGCCTGTGTATGGGCCCCGAGGGGGGTGATGATCGAGCAGGTGATAGCAGTTGGCAGGTTAAGCATGGAGAGCAGATTGCCTGAGATAAATGTAGGGAGGTACATGCCACTGGGTCTGGCCCGTGTGGTGTGGGGATGATGCAGCCCGAGGGGCGCCCCCAGCGAGGTAAACTTAGGAGCATAAGCAAAAGGGATACATGCCACATGGACGGACCCATGTGGCCTGGGAATAGTGCAGCCCGAGGGGCGCTCCCAGCTTAAATGAACTTGGAAGATGTCACCTGGGTCTGCAGACGAAGTAGAGCTGGTGCAGCTAAAGCCACGCATCGAAGGAATGACTCCTCATGAGCCACCGGGACCCTGAGCCTCGGGAGGCTCTAGGGGCTCAGGAGGTTCCCCTGAAGGCAGCCGCCATCTCCTCCCGAACGGCGTGGAACCTGGCCTCCTGAGCCGCCTGGACTTGCCGCACATGGCGCTGATGGGCTGGCGCCACGTTCGGCAGGCCGAGGGGCATGCGAACGAAACTGTGTGGTGGACCCTCACAGCGGCCCGCGCGTGATGGCCAGAAGCGTTCCTAAGATGCGGCCCTGTTGAGCCCTGGGATGTCGATGCAGGCGCGCAGCTCAGCACCATCGCCTGGGTGGTGAGCCACACTCTGTGAGCGGTTGTCACCACGCATGGCTCTTGCGTCTTGTAGCTCATGGGTGGTCTTGGTGATGAACTCCTGTGTGGTGGGCATTCCTTGCCCCATGCTCTCCTGAGGAACACCTGCCACGAAGCATGCTTCCAGTTGGTGCCCAAGCGCCTCCCTCATGAGATTGGCAAGGTCTGAGGCCCTCCAGAAGAGATCCCCCGAGCCTTGCCTGAGGAGGGCACCGGGCGCGCTTTCCTATGTGGTGGAGGGAGGCGCCCTTGGAGCGGGCGCCGATCCTGACGAGGCTCCTGATGCGACAGCATCTTCCTGGGGTCCAGCATGGCGCGATAGCTTGTTCTTGGGGATGGTCTCCGGAGGGCCTTCACTTCTACTGCAGGGTTGTCGATTGCCGCGGCTTGGAAGGCGCGCTCAAGGGAGCACACCGCATCCCTTTCTTCACATGGGACCGTGATGATCCCCCGCTTCCTGGCATCTTGAGGATGTTGTAGCCATGGTGAGTGACTGCCATGAACTTGGCCAGGGCTGGGTACCCGAGGATGGCGTTGTACGGCAGGCAGATGTGTGCAACGTCGAAGTCGATGACCTCGGTCCGGTAATTCTTGCGCTCCCCGAAGGTGACTGGCAGGAGAACTTTCCCTATTGGTGTGGTGGAACCGTCAGTCACTCCTGAGAAAGGCTTGGTTGGTTGGAGCTACTCATAGGGCACTTGGAGGCTGTCGAATGTGTCGGCAGATAGGACGTTGAGCCCTGCGCCACCGTCGATGAGAGTCTTGGTGACTTGCACATTACTGATGACTGGGGAGCACAACATAGGGAGCGTGCCAGCGGTGGCTGCGCACTTGAGCTGGTCGGCCGAGTTGAAGGAGATGGCGCATTGGGACCACCGGAAAGGGCGCGTGGCTTTGAGCTTGGGTAGCGCCGCGTTCAACTCACGAGCGAACTATTTGAAGATGTGCTGAGAGGCTGGGGCCTGAGCGCCGCCCAAGATGCAAGCGACTGCGCGCGGCTCCTGGAAGCCCCCAACCCCCTCGTCCTGGTGGTGGTCGTCGTTCCTCCTTGGCGGCGACAATGGGGGAAGACCAGCGTTGCCCTGGGGGCGATCCTCATGAGGCGGGTCCCTCCAGGAGCCCTTGTGAGGTTGGTCCTGCCAGCGGTCCTCACGAGGACGGTCATGCCACTCCTGGCGCGGGCCACGGTCGTCCCAGCGTCTGCCTCCGCGTCCTCCTCCACGGCCGTAGCCCTGGTCGCTGCGCTCGAGGCGTCGGCCAAAGCATCCTTCTCGAATGGCTCTGAGCTCTTGATAGTCACTAGTGTTGTGGGTGTTCAGGTTGTGGAAGGCGCAGAATGGGCGGCCGTTCTTGGATGACTTGGGTTGATCTCTGCCTTGCTTGGTGTCGGGCTCTGCTGCGAGCACTACTGCCTCCTTGCGCTTCGCGTCCTTGGCCTTGGCCTTCTTTTCCTCTACTCCTGCAGCTGGCAGCTCAAGGAGAGAGAGGTGCCCCTCCTCAGCTCTTGCGCACCAGGTCGCCAGGTTGAACAACTCCTGAGATGTGCAAAGCTCCTCATGGATTGCCAGCTCTTCCTTCATCTTGACGTCGCGGACGCCATCGGAAAACACAGAGATGATGGCCTCGTCCATGACCTTGGGGATCTTGAGGCGGGTGCTGTTGAAGCGCTGGATGTACTTCAGGAGGGTCTCTCCTGGCTGTTGCTTGATGCGGCGTAGGTCGCCCGTGATCGGTGGGCGGTCATGAGTGCCCTGGAAGTTGGCGACGAAGCGGTCGCGCATCTCATCCTAGGAGGAGATCGAGCCGTGCTGCAAGTTCAGGAGCCAGGAGCGGGCCCCATCCTTGAGAGCCATGGGAAACTAGTTCGCCATGACTTTTTCGTCGCTGTTGGCCTCTTCGACGCTCAACTCATAGAGCTGCAGGAACTCCACGGGGTCGGCGGTGCCGTCGTACCGAGGAGGCAGATCTGGCTTGAACTTGCCCGGGCAGGCAACACTGCGCAGCTCAGGGATGAAGGCGCGGCAGCCTGCCGTGGGTGCCGGGGCCTGCTTCGGGGCCAGAGCTTGGTCTTGGCGAGGTCCGTGTTGTGCCACTGCAGACAGCACGCGGTCTTGACGAGGTGGAGCGGGGAGCGCTGGTGCAGCTTCTCGCGGTCGCGGGATTTCTTGGCAGCTCCTTTCTTCACGCACGGGTGCCGGGCGCGGCAGATCGCGCCGTGGAGGCGCGCGCCTTGGCACCAAGGCACCGTCTTGGGGTCGAGGTAGTGGAGGCGCGCCACGAGCCCCGTTGCCCGTGGCCTGCTGAGGGGGAGGCAGAGAGTGAGACGGCGCGAGAGAGCCCCCCGCGGCACGGACGAGCTCGGCGACACGGTCGAGCCACTCCTCATAGACGTCGTCGACCGGGCGGTAACGCAGGAGCTCGTTCGCCGCGATGAGCACATCCCTCGCCTCCAGGGAAGCGCAGTGCGCATGGGACGAAGAGCCAGCAGGAGGGAGTGATGGAGTAGTGGTGCGGCCGTCCTGCCGCATCGAAGGATGTTGCGAGTACGCCTGCTGCTCGTTTCCCACCGGGCTGGTGGCAGCGTTGGCGGCGGGGGACAGAGAACGACGAGGCGGCCCACCGACAGGAGCCGTGTGAGCGACGCGGGCAGCGAGGGCGGCCCGACACTCAGCTCGAGCGCGGCGAGTGTCCGACATGGAGACGATGGATCGACGGAGCGACGAACTGATGGAAGGGAAGCTACAGCGCACCCCTACCTGGCGCGCAAAATGTCGGGGTATGGGGTCCCGACAAACCCTTAAGGTTCAAACACTGGGGTGCGCACGAAGTCTTTCCCTTCAACCGATCTACGCTCTAGCTTCCTAGGATCTCGCGGACGAACTCGATGAACTCACAGCACAGATGGACACAGGGTTTATACTGGTTTGGGCCACCGTTGTGGTGTAATACCCTACTCCAGTGTGGTGGTGGATTGCCCCTTGGGCTGATGATGAACAATACAAGGGCAGAACGGCCTCCTGAGGTTAAGGCATTCTTGTGCTCGGTGAGCTTGTGTGTGAGGTGGTCTCTCTCAGCTAAGATGATCCCTCTCTTCTCTCACTCAGATCCCCTCTTCCACTGTGGTGGCTAGTCCTATTTATAGAGGCCCTGGTCCTCTTCCCAAATATCGAGCGGGAAGGGAGCCAACAATGACGGGCTAATTTGAAGGGGGGCAGCTAGTACAAGCTATCCTGACAAAAGTAGTCTTCGCCTGCACAAAGTTCTGGTGGTGACGCTATTCTGGGCTCCACGGTGACCTCTGTCTTGCAGTCCATGGTCTTGGTCTTGTTGCACCGGAATGGCAACCTTTGCCTGAGGCCTCGCTACTCCACGGCTGCGCTTGCTCCCTTTGCACCAAAGAGGAAACAAGGACGCTGTGCGCGCTGGCGCCCGCCTAGTGTCGATCGTCACGGCTCACATCACGAGAACCTCGTGAGGTTCGCCTCACCTTGATATCTCCGCTCCTCGTGAGCCTGCCTAGCTAGGCCACTCCAGAGGAGGTCTTGCGTCGTCCGCCTGGCGAGGCTTGGCCCCTCGCGAGGGTCTTGGGTGCTTCGTTGGTGAAGATGGGCCATACGGCCTGCTGGCTCAGCCACGCCGCGGGCCGCAGGCAAGCAAGTCTGGGGACCCCCGTCCCAGGACGCCGACATAAGTAAATAAAAGTGTGATGATCATCATTATTATAGCATTGTCCCATGTGAGGAAATAAAAAGAAAGGAGAGAAAGGCCAAAGAAAAAAAAGAGAATGCCCTAGAAAAAGGAGAGAGAAAAAGATAGAAGGGACAATGCTACTATCCATTTTCCACACTTGTGCTTCAAAGTAGCACCATGATCTTCATGATAGAGAGTCTCTTATTTTGTCACTTTCATATACTAGTGGGAATTTTCGTTATAGAACTTGGCTTGTATATTCCAATAATGGGCTTCCTCAAAATGCCTTAGGTCTTCGTAAGCAAGAAAGTTGGATGCACACCCACTTAGTTTCTTTTGTTGAGCTTTCATACATTTATAGCTCTAGTGCATCCATTGCATGGCAATCCCTACTCACTCACATTGATATCCATTGATGGGCATCTCCATAGCCCATTAATACAGCTCGTTGATGTGAGACCATCTTCCTCCTTTTTGTCTTCTCCACAACCACCATTCTATTCCACCTATAGTGCTATGTCCATGGCTCACGCTCATGTATTGCGTGAAAGTTGAAAAAGTTTGAGAATACTAATGTATGAAACAATTGCTTGGCTTGTCATCTGGGTTGTGCATGATTTGAATATTTTGTGTGACAAAGATGGAGCATAGCCAAACTATATGATTTTGTAGGTATGAACTTTCTTTGGCCATGTTATTTTGAGAAGACATGATTACTTTGTTAGTATGTTGGAAGTATTATTACTTTTATGTCAATATTAAACTTTTGTCTTGAATCTTTTGGATCTGAACATTCATGCCACAATAAAGAAAATTACATTGATGATTATGTTAGGTAGCATTCCACATCAAAAATTCTGTTTTTATCATTTACCTACTCGAGGACGAGCAGGAACTAAGCTTGGGGATGCTTGATACGCCTCCAACGTATCTATAATTTTTGATTGTTCCATGCTATTATATTATCTGTTTTGGATTTTTAGTGGGCTTTAATATGCTCTTTTATATTGTTTTTGGGACTAACCTATTAACCGGACGCCCAGTGCTAGTTTCTGTTTTTTGCCTATTTTCGAGTTTTCTAGAAAAGGAATACCAAACAGAATCCAAACGGACCTTTGCGATGATTTTTCTTGGACCAAAAGCAAACCAGGAGACTTGGAGTTGAAGCCTGGAACGCCACGAGGTGGCCACGAGGCAGGAGGGCGCGCCCGGGGGGGTAGGCGCGCCCCCACCCTGGTGGGCCCCTCGTAGCTCCACCGACATATTTCTTTCGCCTATGTATACTCTTATACCCTATATTGATCGCAGAGAGCCACGAAACCACTTTTCCACCACCGCAACCTTCTGTACCCGTGAGATCCCATCTTGGGGCCTCTTCTGGCGATCTGCCGGAGGAGGAATCGATCACGGAGGGCTTCTACATCAACACCATAGCCTCTCCGATGAAGCGTGCGTAGTTTACCACAGACCTTCGGGTTCATAGTTATTAGCTAGATGGCTTATTCTCTCTCTTTGATTCTCAATAAAAAGTTCGCCTCGATGTTCTTGGAGATCTATTCGATGTAATATTCTTTTGCGGTGTGTCTGCCAAGATCCGATGAATTGTGGGTTTATGAACAATATTATCTATGAATATTATTTGGTTCTTCTCTGAATTCTTATATGCATGATTTGATATCTTTGCAAGTCTCTTCGAATTATTGGTTTAGTTTGGCCTACTAGATTGATCTTTCTTGCAATGGGAGAAGTGCTTAGCTTTGGGTTCAATCTTGCGGTGTCCTTTCCCAATGACAGTAGGGGCAGCAAGGCACGTATTGTATAGTTGCCATCGAGGATAAAAAGATGGGGTTTATATCATATTGCTTGAGTTTATCCCTCTACGTCATGTCATCTTGCTTAATGCATTACTCTGTTCTTTTGAACTCAATACTCGAGATGCATGCTGGATAGCGGTCGATGTGTGGAGTAATAGTAGTAGATGCAGAATCGTTTCGATCTACTTGACACATACGTTATGCCTATATTCATGATCATTGCCTTAGATATCTTCATAACTATGCGCTTTACTATAAATTGTTCGGCAGTAATTTGTTCACCTACCGTAATACATGCTATCTTGAGAGAAGCCACTAGTGAAACCTATGGCCCCCGGATCTCTTTCTTATTATATTGCATCTCTTTTATTTACATATCATCTCATTTACTATTTTGCAATCTTTACTTTCCAATCTATACAACAAAAATACCAAAAATATTTATCTTACTATCTTTATTAGATCTCACTTTTGCGAGTGACCGTGAAGGGATTGACAACCCCTTTATCGCGTTGGTTGCAAGGTTCTTGATTGTTTGTGCATGTACTAGGTGACTTGTGCGTTGTCTCCTACTGGATTGATACCTTGGTTCTCAAAAACTGAGGGAAATACTTACGCTACTTTGTTGCATCACCCTTTCCTCTTCAAGGGAAAACCAACGCATGCTCAAGAGGTAGCAAGCTGCCCAAGGTGATTTTCTTCTTTGCTGATCTCGATTGTGGTTTTTCACCTAAGTATGTGGTGATGAATAATGCAAAATTTTATTAGCTTCGATGCCATGCTATACATAGTGGTTTAAATCACTTGTGTTTCTTATACTGGAAAGTAATTGTGAATTTGTTTCTGTTTCAATTAGAGCCCTGATGCAGACAAGGATTGGCTGGTTGTACATGTCACTCGCTATGAGGCGGATGACATTAATATACACACTAGGAAAATAGAGTTCTTAGGTTGTTGGATCCTGGAAGCCATCTGTGCTTATACCGATGTCGAGTTGTATTTCAGCCTCACTGTTGTCAGGCGTGTTGTCAAGGGTGTACCGAGGCACAAGAAGTTCAAAGCTACTCCTTCGTTTGTGAGGCATACTGTTCTTGTCAAGCTTACACAGGAAGATGACGTGGCATGCCTCCACAAACAAGTTTATGAGTGGCAAGATGATATTGCTTTGCATGATCATATAGTTGACATCGCATTTGTGGCAAAGCCACCATTCATAATTTTTCATACATGTCACACTTGATTCATCGCAATCCCGGTACACCGCCGGAGGCATTCATATAGAGTCATATCTTGTTCTAGTATCGAGTTCTAATCATTGAGTTGTAAATAAATAGAAGTGTGATGATCATCATTTTCTAGAGCATTGTCCCAACTGAGGAATAAAAAAAGAGAAAGGCCATAAAAAAGGAGAAGGCCGCCAAAAAAAGAGAAAGGCCATAAAAAAGAGAGAAGGACCAAAAATAATATGAGAGAAAAAGAGAGAAGGGACAATGCTACTATCCTTTGCCACACTTGTGCTTCAAAGTAGCACCATAATCCTCATGATAGAGAGTCTCTTGTTTTGTCACTTTCATATACTACTGGGAATTTTACATTATAGAACTTGGCTTTTATATTCCAACAATGGGCCTCCTCAAGTGCCCTAGGTCTTCGTGAGCAAGCAAGTTGGATGCACACCCACTTAGTTTCTTTTGTTGAGCTTTCATATATTTATAGCTCTAGTGCATCCGTTACATGGAAATCCCTACTCCTTGCCTTGACATCAATTGATGGGCATCTACCTAGCCCATTGATTAAGCCACGTCGATGTGAGACTTTCTCCTTTTTGTCTTCTCTACATAACCCCCGTCATCATATTCTATTCCACCCATAGTGCTATGTCCATGGCTAGCGCTCATGTATTGCGTGAAGGTTTATGAGTTTGAGATTACTAAAGTATGAAACAATTGCTTGGCTTGTCATCGGGGTTGTGCATGATGAGAGCATTCTTGTGTGACGAAAATGGAGCATGACCAAACTATATGATTTTGTAGGGATGAACTTTCTTTGGCCATGTTAGTTTGAGAAGATATGATTGCTTAGTTA
This sequence comes from Triticum aestivum, assembly GCF_018294505.1. Taxonomy (NCBI): domain Eukaryota; kingdom Viridiplantae; phylum Streptophyta; class Magnoliopsida; order Poales; family Poaceae; genus Triticum; species Triticum aestivum. Next base: position 174,317,406 of record NC_057797.1, on the reverse strand, counting down.
GTATGCCTGAAGTATTATTATTTTTATGTCAATATTAAACTTTTGTCTTGAATCTTATGGATCTGAACATTCATGCCAAAATGAAGAGAATTACTTAGAAAAATATGTTAGGTAGCATTCCACATCAAAAATTCTATTTTTATCATTTACCTACTCGAGGACGAGCAGGAATTAAGCTTGGGGATGCTGATACGTCTCCAACGTATCTATAATTTTTGATTGTTCCATGCTATTATATTATCAACCTTGGATGTTTTATATGCATTTATATGCTATTTTATATGATTTTTGGGACTAACCTATTAACCTAGAGCCGAGTGTCAGTTTCTGTTTTTTCCTTGTTTTAGAGTATCGCAGAAAAGGAAAATCAAACGGAGTCCAGTTCACCTAAAACTTCACGGAACTTATTTTTGGAAGGAAAGCAACCCGAGAGACTTGGAGTCCACGTAAGGGAAGCAACGAGGAAGCCACGAGGCAGGGGGCGCGCCCACCCCCTGGGCGCGCCCTCCACCCTCATGGGCCCCTCGTGGCTCCTCTAACGTACTTCTTCCGCCTATATATCTCCATATACACTAAAATGATCGGGGAGCACAACAGATCGAGAGTTCCGCCCCTAGAAGCCTCCGTAGCCACTGAAAGCCAATCTAGACCCGTTCCGGCACCCTGCCGGAGGGGGAATCCCTCTCCGGTGGCCATCTTCATCATCCCGGTGATCTCCATGACGAGGAGGGAGTAGTTCTCCCTCGAGGCTGAGGGTATGTACCAGTAGCTATGTGTTTGATCTCTCTCTCTCTCTCTCTCTCTCTCTCGTGTTCTTAAGGTGATACGATCTTGATGTATCGCGAGCTATGCTATTATATTTGGATCCTATGATGTTTCTTCCCCCCTCTACTCTCTTGTAATGGATTGAGTTTCCCCTTTGAAGTTATCTTATCGGATTGAGTCTTTAAATATTTGAGAACATTTGATGTATGTCTTGCCGTGCATATCTGTGGTGACAATGGGATATCACGTGATTCACTTGATGTATGTTTTGGTGATCAACTTGCGGGTTCCGCCCATGAACCTATGCATAGGGGTTGGCACACGTTTTTGTCGTGATTCTCCGGTAGAAATTTTGGGGCACTCTTTGAGGTTCTATGTGTAGGTTGAAGAGATGAATCTGAGATTGTGTGATGCATATCGTATAATCATACCCACGGATACTTGAGGTGACATTGGAGTATCTAGGTGACATTAGGGTTTTGGTTGATTTGTGTCTTAAGGTGTTATTCTAGTACAAACTCTAGGGCTGTTTGTGACACTTACAAGAATAGCCCAACGAATTGATTGGAAAGAATAACTTTGAGGTGGTTTCGTACCCTACCATAATCTCTTCGTTCGTTCTCCGCTATCAGTGACTTTGGAGTGACTCTTTGTTGCATGTTGAGGGATAGTTATGTGGTCCAATTATGTTATTATTGTTGAGAGGACTTGCACTAGTGAAAGTATGAACCCTAGGCCTTGTTTCAACACATTGCAATACCATTTACGCTCACATTTATCATTCGTTACCTTGCTGTTTTTATATTTTCAGATTACAAAAACCTTTATCTACTATCCATACACCACTTGTATCACCATCTCTTCGCCGAATTAGTGCACCTATACAATTTACCATTGTATTGGGTGTGTTGGGGACACAAGAGACTCTTTGTTATTTGGTTGCAGGGTTGCTTGAGAGAGACCATCTTCATCCTATGCCTCCTACGGATTGATAAACCTTAGGTCATCCACTTGAGGGAAATTTGCTACTGTCCTACAAACTTCTACACTTGGAGGCCCAACAACGTCTACAAGAAGAAGGTTGTGTAGTAGACATCAAGCTCTTTTCTGGCGCCGTTGCCGGGGAGGTGAATGCTTGAAGGTATTTCTTTAGATCTTGCAATCGATTCTTTTAGTTTCTTTTTTTATCACTAGTTTAGTTTATAAAACAAAATTACAAAAAAATGGAATTAAGTTTGCCTCATACGCTTCATCTTTTTAATATCTTCCGTGAGTATGATGGAAAGGAAAATTGTGCCAAAGTGTTAGAAGAAGAATGCACTAAAATGTTTGGCACTAAATATTTGAATGATGAGCATGAGTGCAATGTTGTTAGTATGAATTCCTTGAATATCCATGACGCTAATGATATGCAAAGCCACAAGCTTGGGGAAGCTATGTTTGATGAAGATGATATTTTTTGTCCCCCAAGTTTTGATGAGAAAATTTATTATGATGAAAGCATGCCTCCTATTTATGATGATTATATTGATGAAAGTGGATTTGGAGAGGTCATGACTTTATTTAGTGATGAACCCACTAGTTCGGAAGAGGTTCCAATTGATTATGAAAACAAAGTTTCTATCTATGATGATTATTGTGATGAATTGTATGCTATAAAGAATAATGATATCCAAGAAACTTGTCATCATGATTTTAACTTTCAATTGGATTATGCCTCACATGATAGTTATTTTGTTGAGTTTGCTCCCACTATTATTCATGAGAAGAATTTTGCTTGTGTGGAGAGTAATAAATTTCTATGCTTGAAGATCACGAAAAGAATGCTTTATGTGAAAGTTATATTGTTGAATTCATTCATGAAGCTACTAAAAATTATTATGAGGGAGGAATATATGCTTGTAGTAATTGTAATAATATCAAGTTTCCTCGCTATGTGCTTAAAGTTTTGAAGTTATGCTTGTTTTACCTTCCTATGCTAGTTGATTATTGCTCCCATAAGTTGTTTGATCACAAAATCCCTATGCATAGGAAGTGGGTTAGACTTAAATATTCTAGTCATCTTCTTCATGATGCTCTCTTTATGTTACAATTCTTATCCTTTATGTGAGCATCATTGAAATCATCATGCCTAGCTAGGGGCATTAAACGATAGCACTTGTTGGGAGGCAACCCAATTTTATTTTTGTTCCTTGCTTTTTGTTCCTGTTTAGTAATAAATATTTCATCTAGGCTTTGATTAGATGTGGTTTTATGTCTTTAATTAGTGTTTGTGCCAAGTAGAACCGTTGGGAAGACTTGGGGAAAGTCTTATTGATCTTGCTGTAAAAAATAGAAACTTCAGTGCTCACGAGAATTGCTGCCATTTTTTATTGGAGAGTGCTATTTAGTTAATTCTTTTCGAAGAAAATTAATAGATAAATTACTCACGTCCAGAAATTTATTTTATAATTTTTTAGGTTCCATAAGTTTGCGTTAGTTACAGATTACTACAGACTGTTCTGTTTTTGACAGATTCTGTTTTTCGTGTGTTGTTTGCTTATTTTAATGAATCTATGAGTAGTATCGGAGGGTATGAACCATGGATGAGTTGAAATACAGTAGATATTACACCAATATAAATAAAGAATGAGTTCATTACAGTACCTTGAGGTGGTGTTTTATTTTCTTTCGCTAACGGAGCTCACGAGTTTTCTACTTTAAGTTTTGTGTTGTGAAGTTTTCAAGTTCTGGGTAAAGATTTGATGGATTATGGAACAAGGAGTGGCAAGAGTCCAAGCCTGGGGATGTCCAAGGCACCCCAAGGTAATATTAAAGGGCAACCAAAAGCCTAAGCTTGGGGATGCCCCGGAAGGCATCCCCTCATTCGTCTTCATTCATCGGTAACTTTACTTGGAGCTATATTTTTATTCGCCACATGATATGTGTTTTGCTTGGAGCATCACCTTATTTTATTTTCTTTTGCTTTCTGTTTGAATAAAATACCAAGATCTGAAATTATTAGATGTTAGAGAGTCTTCACATAGTTGCATAATTGTTCGACTACTCATTGATCTTCACTTATATCTTTCAGAGTAGTTTGTCATTTGCTCTAGTGCTTCACTTATATCTTTTTAGAGCATGGTGGTGGTTTTATTTTGTAGAAATAGATGAACTCTCATGCTTCACATATATTGTTTTGAGAGTCTTTTAGAACATCATGGTAGTTTTCTTTGGTTATGAATTTAGTCCTAATATGATGGGCATCCAAGAGGGATATAATAAAAACTTTCATATAGAGTGCATTGAATACTATGAGAAGTTTGATACTTGATGATTGTTTTGAGATATGGATGTAATAATATCAAAGTCGTACTAGTTGAGTAGTTGTGAATTTGAGGAATACTTGTGTTGAAGTTTGCAAGTCCCGTAGCATGCATGTATGTTACACGTTGTGTAACAAATTTGAAACATGAGGTGTTATTTGATTTTCTTCCTTATGAGTGGCGGTCGGGGACGAGCGATGGTGTTTTCCCACCAATCTATCCCCCTAGGAGAATGCGCGTAGTGCTTTGGTTTTGATGACTTGTAGATTTTTGCAATAAGTATGTGAGTTCTTTATGACTAATGTTGAGTCCATGGATTATACGCACTCTCACCATTCCATCATTGCTAGCCTCTTCGGCACCGTGCCTTGCCCTTTCTCACATTGAGAGTTGGTGCAAACTTCGCCGGTGCATCCAAACCCCGTATTATGATACGCTCTTTCACACATAAACCTCCTTATATCTTCCTCAAAACAGCCACCATACCTACCTATTATGGCATTTCCATAGCCATTCCGAGATATATTGCCATGGAACTTTCCACCATTCCGTTTATCATGACACATTCATCATTGTCATATTTCTTTGCATGATCATGTACTTGACATCGTATTTTTGGCAAAGCCACTATTCATAATTTTTCATACATGTCACACTTGATTCATCGCAATCCCGGTACACCGCCGGAGGCATTCATATAGTCATATCTTGTTCTAGTATCGAGTTGTAATCATTGAGTTGTAAATAAATAGAAGTGTGATGATCATCATTTTTAGAGCATTGTCCCAAGTGAGGAATAAAAAAAGAGAAAGGCCATAAAAAAAGGAGAAGGCCCCCAAAAAGAAAGGCCATAAAAAGAGAGAAGGACCAAAAAAATATGAGAGAAAAAGAGAGAAGGGACAATGCTACTATCCTTTGCCACACTTGTGCTTCAAAGTAGCACCATAATCCTCATGATAGAGAGTCTGTTGTTTTGTCACTTTCATATACTAGTGGGAATTTCTCATTATAGAACTTGACTTGTATATTCCGACAATGGGACTCCTCAAGTGCCCTAGGTCTTCATGAGCAAGCAAGTTGGATGCACACCCACTTAGTTTCTTTTGTTGAGCTTTCATACATTTATATCTATAGTGCATCCGTTGCATGGCAATCCCTACTCCTTGCATTGACATCAATTGATGGGCATCTCCCTAGCCTATTGATTAAGCCGCGTCGATGTGAGACTTTCTCCTTTTTGTCTTCTCCACATAACCCCCTCCATCATATTCTATTCCACCCATAGTGCTATGTCCAAGGTTCGCGCTCATGTATTGCGTGATGGTTTATGAGTTTGAGATTACTAAAGTATGAAACAATTGCTTGGCTTGTCATAGGGGTTGTGCATGATGAGAGCATTCTTGTGTGATGAAAATGGAGCATGACCAAACTATATGATTTTGTAGGGATGAACTTTCTTTGGCCATGTTAGTTTGAGAAGACATGATTGCTTAGTTAGTATGCTTGAAGTATTATTATTTTTATGTCAATATTAAACTTTTGTCTTGAATCTTATGGATCTGAACATTCATGCCAAAATGAAGAGAATTACTTAGAGAAATATGTTAGGTAGCATTCCACATCAAAAATTCTGTTTTTATCATTTACCTACTCGAGGACGAGCAAGAATTAAGCTTGGGGATGTTGATATGTCTCCAACGTATCTATAATTTTTGATAAGTCCATGCTATTATATTATCAACCTTGGATGTTTTATATGCATTTATATGCTATTTTATATGATTTTTGGGACTAACCTATTAACCTAGAGCCGAGTGCCAGTTTTTGTTTTTTCCTTGTTTTAGAGTATCGTAGAAAAGGAAAATCAAACGGAGTCCAATTGACCTGAAACTTCACGGAACTTATTTTTGGAAGGAAAGCAACTCGGGAGACTTGGAGTCCACGTAAGGGAAGCAACAAGGAAGCCACGAGGCAGGGGGCGCGCCCACCCCCCTGGGCGCGCCCTCCACCCTCGTGGGCCCCTCGTGGCTCCCCTGATGTACTTCTTCCGCCTATATATGTCCATATACCCTAAAACGATCGGGGAGCACAATAGATCGGGAGTTCCGCCGCCAGAAGCCTCTGTAGCCACCGAAAGCCAATCTAGACCTGTTCCGGCACCCTGCCGGAGGGGGAATCCCTCTCGGGTGTCCATCTTCATCATCCCGGTGCTCTCCATGACGAGGAGGGAGTAGTTCTCCCTCGGGGCCGAGGGTATGTACCAGTAGCTATGTGTTTGATCTCTCTCTCTCTCTCGTTTTCTTGAGGTGATACGATCTTGATGTATCGCGAGCTTTGCTATTATATTTGGATCCTATGATGTTTCTTCCCCCTCTACTCTCTTGTAATGGATTGAGTTTCCCCTTTGAAGTTATCTTATCGGATTGAGTCTTTAAAGATTTGAGAACACTTGATGTATGTCTTGCCGTGCGTATCTCTGGTGACAATGGGATATCACGTGATTCACTTGATCTATGTTTTGGTTATCAACTTGCGGGTTCCGCCCATCTACCTATGCATAGGGGTTGGCACACGTTTTCGTCGTGATTCTCCGGTAGAAACTTTGGGGCACTCTTTGAGGTTCTATGTGTTGGTTGAATAGATGAATCTGAGATTGTGTGATGCATATCGTATAATCATACCCACGGATACTTGAGGTGACATTGGAGTATCTAGGTGACATTAGGGTTTTGGTTGATTTGTGTCTTAAGGTGTTATTCTAGTACGAACTCTAGGGCTGTTTGTGACACTTATAGGAATAGCCCAACGGATTGATTGGAAAGAATAACTTTGAGGTGGTTTCGTACCCTACCATAATCTCTTCGTTTGTTCTCCGCTATTAGTGACTTTGGAGTGACTCTTTGTTGCATGTTGAGGGATAGTTATGTGATCCAATTATGTTATTATTGTTGAGAGGACTTGCACTAGTGAAAGTATGAACCCTAGGCCTTGTTTCAACGCATTGCAATACCATTTACGCTCACTTTTATCATTAGTTACCTTGCTGTTTTTATATTTTCAGATTACAAAAACCTTTATCTACTATCCATATACCACTTGTATCACCATCTCTTCGCCGAACTAGTGCACCTATACAATTTACCATTGTATTGGGTGTGTTGGGGACACAAGAGACTCTTTGTTATTTGGTTGCAGGGTTGCTTGAGAGAGACCATCTTCATCCTACGCCTCCTACGGATTGATAAACCTTAGGTCATCCACTTGAGGGAAATTTGCTACTGTCCTACAAACCTCTGCACTTGGAGGCCCAACAACGTCTACAAGAAGAAGGTTGTGTAGTAGACATCAAGCTCTTTTCTGGCGCCGTTGTCGGGGAGGTGAGTGCTTGAAGGTATATCTTTAGATCTTGCAATCGAGTCTTTTAGTTTCTTGTTTTATCACTAGTTTAGTTTATAAAAGAAAATTACAAAAAATGGAATTAAGTTTGCCTCATACGCTTCATCTTTTTAATATCTTCGTGAGTATGATGGAAAGGAAAATTGTGCCAAAGTGTTAGAAGAAGAATGCATTAAAATGTTTGGCACTAAATATTTGAATGATGAGCATGATTGCAATGTTGTTAGTATGAATTCCTTGAATATCCATGATGCTAATGATATGCAAAGCCACAAGCTTGGGGAAGCTATGTTTGATGAAGATGATATTTTTTGTCCCCCAAGTTTTGATGAGAAAATTTATTATGATGAAAGCATGCCTCCTATTTATGATGATTATATTGATGAAAGTGGATTTGGAGAGGTCATGACTTTATTTTTCGATGAATCCACTAGTTCGGAAGAGGTTCCAATTGATTATGAGAACAAAGTTGCTATCTATGATGATTATTGTGATGACTTGTATGCTATAAAGAATAATGATATCCAAGAAACTTGTCATCATGATTTTAACTTTCAATTGGATTATGCCTCACATGATAGTTATTTTGTTGAGTTTGCTCCCACTATTATTCATGAGAAGAATTTTGCTTGTGTGGAGAGTAATGAAATTTCTATGCTTGAAGATCATGAAAAGAATGCTTTATGTGAAAGTTATATTGTTGAATTCATTCATGAAGCTACAGAAAATTATTATGAGGGAGGAATATATGCTTGTAGGAATTGCAATAATATCAAGTTTCCTCTCTATGTGCTTAAAGTTTTGAAGTTATGCTTGTTTTACCTTCCTATGCTAGTTGATTATTGCTCCCATAAGTTGTTTGATCACAAAATCCCTATGCATAGGAAGTGGGTTAGACTTAAATATGCTAGTCATATTCTTCATGATGCTCTCTTTATGTTACAATTATTATCCTTTATGTGAGCATCATTGAAATCATCATGCCTAGCTAGGGGCATTAAACGATAGCGCTTGTTGGGAGGCAACCCAATTTTATTTTTGTTCCTTGCTTTTTGTTCCTGTTTAGTAATAAATATTTCATCTATCCTCTGTTTAGATGTGATTTTATGTCTTTAATTAGTGTTTGTGCGAAGTAGAACCATGGGGAAGACTTGGGGAAAGTCTTGTTGATCTTGCTGTAAAAAACAGAAACTTTAGCGCTCATGAGAATTGCTGCCATTTTTTATTGGAGAGTGCTATTAAGTTAATTCTTTTTGAAGATGATTAATAGATAAATTCCTCACGTCCAGAAATTTATTTTAGAATTTTTGAGGTTCCATAAGTTTGCGTTAGTAACATATTACTACAGACTGTTCTGTTTTTGACAGATTCTGTTTTTCGTGTGTTGTTTGCTTATTTTAATGAATCTATGAGTAGTATCGGAGGGTATGAACCATAGATGAGTTGGAATACAGTATATATTAAACCAATATAAATAAAGAATGAGTTCATTACAGTACCTTGAAGTGGTGTTTTCTTTTCTTTCGCTAACGGAGCTCACGAGTTTTCCACTTTAAGTTTTGTGTTGTGAAGTTTTCAAGTTTTGGGTAAAGATTTGATGGTTTATGGAACAAGGAGTGGCAAGAGCCCAAGATTGGGGATGCCCAAGGCACCCCAAGGTAATATTGAAGGACAACCAAAAGCCTAAGCTTGGGGATGCCCCGGAAGGCATCCCCATTTTCGTCTTCGTTCATCGGTAATTTTACTTGGAGCTATATTTTTATTCGCCACATGATATGTGTTTTGCTTGGAGCGTCATCTTATTTTATTTTCTTTTGCTTGCTGTTTGACTAAAATACCAAGATCTGAAATTATTAAATGTTAGAGAGTCTTCACATAGTTGCATAATTGTTCGACTACTCATTGATCTTCACTTATATCTTTCAGAGTAGTTTGTCATTTGCTCTAGTGCTTCACTTATATCTTTTTAGAACACGGTGGTGGTTTTATTTGTTGAAATAGACGAACTCTCATGCTTCACATATATTGTTTTGAGAGTCTCTTAGAACATCATGGTAGTTTGCTTTGGTTATGAATTTATTCCTAATATGATGGGCATCCAAGAGGGATATAATAAAAACTTTCATATAGAGTGCATTGAATACTATGAGAAGTTTGATACTTGACAATTGTTTTGAGATATGGAGGTAATAATACCAAAGTCGTGCTAGTTGAGTAGTTGTGAATTTGAGGAATACTTGTGTTGAAGTTTGCAAGTCCCGTAGCATGCACGTATGTTACACGTTGTGTAACAAATTTGAAACATGAGGTGTTATTTGATTGTCTTCCTTATGAGTGGTGGTCGGGGACGAGCGATGGTGTTTTCCCACCAATCTATCCCCCTAGGAGAATGCGCGTAGTGCTTTGGTTTTGATGACTTGTAGATTTTTGCAATAAGTATGTGACTTCTTTATGACTAATGTTGAGTCCATGGATTATACGCACCCTCACAGTTCCATCATTGCTAGCCTCTTCGGTACCGTGCATTGCCCTTTCTCACATTGAGAGTTGGTGCAAACTTCGCCGGTGCATCCAAACCCCGTGATATGATACGCTCTTTCACACATAAACCTCCTTATATCTTCCTCAAAACAGCCACCATACCTACCTATTATGGCATTTCCATAGCCATTCTGGGATATATTGCCATGGAACTTTCCACCATTCCGTTTATCATGACACATTCATCGTTGTCATATTTATTTGCATGATCATGTAGTTGACATCGTATTTGTGACAAAGCCACTGTTCATAATTTTTCATACATGTCACACTTGATTCATCGCAATCCCGGTACACCGCCGGAGGCATTCATATAGTCATATCTTGTTCTAGTATCGAGTTGTAATCATTGAGTTGTAAATAAATAGAATGTGATGATCATCATTTTTTAGAGCATTGTCCCAAGTGAGGAATAAAAAAAGAGAAAGGCCATCAAAAAAGGAGAAGGCCCCAAAAAAGAAAGGCCATAAAAAAGAGAGAAGGAACAAAAAAATATGAGAGAGAAAGAGAGAAGGGACAATGCTACTATCCTTTGCCACACTTGTGCTTCAAAGTAGCACCATAATCCTCATGATAGAGAGTCTCTAGTTTTTTCCCTTTCATATACTAGTGGGAATTTTTCATTATAGAACTTGGCTTGTATATTCCAACAATGGGCCTCCTCAAGTGCCCTAGGTCTTCGTGAGCAAGCAAGTTGGATGCACACCCACTTAGTTTCTTTTGTTGAGCTTTCATACATTTATAGCTCTAGTGCATCTGCTGCATGGCAATCCCTACTCCTTGCATTGACATCAATTGATGGGCATCTCCCTAGCCCAATTATTAAGCTGCGTCGATGTGAGACTTTCTCCTTTTTGTCTTCTCCACATAACCCCCATCATCATATTCTATTCCACCCATAGTTCTATGTCCATGGCTCGCACTCATGTATTGCATGAAGGTTTATGAGTTTGAGATTATTAAAGTATGAAACAATTGCTTGGCTTGTCATAGGGGTTGTGCATGATGAGAGCATTCTTGTGTGACGAAAATGGAGCATGACCAAACTATATGATTTTGTAGGGATGAACTTTCTTTGGCCATGTTAGTTTGAGAAGACATGATTGCTTAGTTAGTTTGCTTGAAGTATTATTATTTTTATGTCAATATTAAACTTTTGTCTTGAATCTAATGGATCTGGACATTCATGCCAAAATTAAGAGAATTACTTAGAGAAATATGTTAGGTAGCATTCCACATCAAAAATTCTGTTTTTATCATTTACCTACTCGAGGACGAGCAGGAATTAAGCTTGGGGATGCTGATACGTCTCCAACGTATCTATAATTTTTGATTGTTCCATGCTATTATATTATCAACCTTGGATGTTTTGTATGCATTTATATGCTATTTTATATGATTTTTGGGACTAACCTATTAACCTAGAGCCTAGTGCCAGTTTCTGTTTTTTCCTTGTTTTAGAGTATCGCAGAAAAGGAAAATCAAACGGAGTCCAATTGACCTGAAACTTCACGGAACTTATTTTTGGAAGGAAAGCAACCCGGGAGACTTGGAGTCCACGTAAGGGAAGTAGCGAGGAAGCCACGAGGCAGGGGGGCGCCCACCCCCCTGGGCATGCCCTCCACCCTCGTGGACCCCTCGTGGCTCCCCTGACGTACTTATTCCGCCCATATATCTCCATATACCCTAAAACGATCGGGGAGCACAATAGATCGGGAGTTCCGCCGCCAGAAGCCTCTGTAGCCACCGAAAGCCAATCTAGACCCATTCCGGCACCCTGCCGGAGGGGAATCCCTCTCCGGTGGCCATCTTCATCATCCCAGTGCTCTCCATGACGAGGAGGGAGTAGTTTTCCCTCGGGGCTGAGGGTATGTACCAGTAGCTATGTGTTTGATCTCTCTCTTTCTCTCTCTCTCTCTCTCTCTCTCTCTCTCGTGTTCTTGAAGTGATACGATCTTGATGTATCGCGAGCTTTGCTATTATATTTGGATCCTATGATGTTTCTTCCCCCCTCTACTCTCTTGTAATGGATTGAGTTTCCCCTTTGAAGTTATCTTATCAGATTGAGTTTTTAAAGATTTGAGAACACTTGATGTATGTCTTGCCATGCGTATTTGTGGTGACAATGGGATATCACATGATTCACTTGATGTATGTTTTGGTGATCAACTTGCGGGTTCCGCCCATGAACCTATGCATAGGGGTTGGCACACGTTTTCGTCTTGATTCTTCGGTAGAAACTTTGGGGCACTCTTTGAGGTTCTATGTGTAGGTTGAATAGATGAACCTGAGATTGTGTGATGCATATCGTATAATCATACCCACGGATACTTGAGGTGACATTGGAGTATCTAGGTGACATTAGGGTTTTGGTTGATTTGTGTCTTAAGGTGTTATTTTAGTACGGACTCTAGGGCTGTTTGTGACACTTATAAGAAAAGCCCAACAGATTGATTGGAAAGAATAACTTTGAGGTGGTTTCGTACCCTACCATAATCTCTTTGTTCGTTCTCTGCTATTAGTGACTTTGGAGTGAATCTTTGTTGCATGTTGAGGGATAGTTATGTGGTCCAATTATGTTATTATTGTTGAGAGGACTTGCACTAGTGAAAGTATGAACCCTAGGCCTTGTTTCAACACATTGCAATACCGTTTACGCTCACTTTTATCATTTGTTACCTTGTTGTTTTTATATTTTCAGATTACAAAAACCTTTATCTACTATCCATATACCACTTGTATCACCATCTCTTCGCCGAACTAGTGCACGTATACAATTTACCATTGTATTGGGTGTGTTGGGGACACAAGAGACTCTTTGTTATTTGGTTGCAGGGTTGCTTGAGAGAGACCATCTTCATCCTACGCCTCCTACGGATTGATAAACCTTAGGTCATCCACTTGAGGGAAATTTGCTATTGTCCTACAAACCTCTGCACTTGGAGGCCCAACAACATCTACAAGAAGAAGGTTGTGTAGTAGACATCACAAGGCCACAAGGTTCTCTTCATGAAGGTTCACAAGATTGAGCTGCTGCCGGACGTCCTCGATGATGTTCATGGCAAGGTCCATCTTGTGTCCAGCCCAAATTAGATCGAGGCATGAAATAGTTGCCCCAGCTAGTGTTTAATAGTAGTTTGGCTTGTGTCTAATTATCCGAACCTTGCCTATTATCGAGCCCTCTAGGCTAGTACTCTGTTTGAATCCATCTATCGGAACTGTCGGCATTCTGGGAATGGGGGTCCCCAGACTTGGCTGCCAGCGGCCTGCGTCGTGGCTCAAAGGGGGCCCCAGCGTGGCCCATCTTCACCAACACAAACCCAAGACCCTCGCGAGGGGCCAAGCCTCGCGGGGCGGACGACGCAGAGCTTCCTCAGGCACGGCCTCGTCAGGCTGGCTCACGAGGATGCGGAGAGATCAAGGCGGGGTACCTCACGAGGCGCCCGTGACGCAAGCCATGACGACCGGGGGCGCCAGGCGGGTGCCAGCCCGCGCAGCGTCCTCCCTTCCTCTTTGGTGCAAAGGGGGCAAGCGCAGCCGCGGAGTACTGAGGCATCAGGCAAAGGTTGCCATTTCGGTGCAACGAGACCAAGACCAGGAGGACTACGAGATGGAGGTCACCATGGAGCCCAAGACGGCGTCATCACCAGAGCTTTGCGCAGGCGAAGACTACTTTTGTCAGGATAGTTGATACTAGCTGCCTCCCTTCAAATTAGCCCGCCATTGTTGGCTCCCTTCCCGCTCGATATTTATGAAAAGGACCAAGGCCTCTATAAATAGGACCAGCCACCCACAGAGCTAAGGGGGCTGGCCGGAGGGTTGGAAGGATAGAGAAGATCAGGTAGAGAGAGAGAGAAGGGTGACTGGGCTCCTCCCAGCAGTTCATCGCCCCAGCCAAGAGCAGACCCTCGTGAGGCTGTTCTTCCTTGTATTGTTCATCATCATCAGCCCAAGTGGCAATCCACCACACCACACACTGGAGTAGGGTATTACACCACAACGGTGGCCCGAACCAGTATAAACCCTGTGTCTCTTGTGTTGTTCTTTCCTTAGTTTAGATCCTAGTAAAGCGGAGGAGTGCAGGTAGGTAGGAGGCGAAATCTCCGCGCGCACCCCAGTGTTTGAACCTCAAGGGTCTGCCGGAACCCGAAATCCGACATTTGGCGCGCCAGGTAGGGGTGCGCCGGAATCCACCTTCTACCGCTTCGCGCCCCGTCGCGTCGTCATCACCATGTCCGGCGACTAGGCGGGCAACCCAGATCCGTGGGCGGCGTGGCCCGCCCGCGCAGAGCCGCTTGCCTCGGGCGACCCCGTGCCCCAGGAAGCTCGCAGTCCGCAGGGCGCTGCGGGCCGCGGGCGACTCGGACAGGCTCCGACAGCTCTCACACCGCGGCAGGCGCGGTCGGCAGCAAGGGCCTCCAATCACGCCGCGACCACGACACCGTACACCCGCAGGGAGCAGGCGAACTCGAGGGCCGCGCTCACAGTGGCCCGAGAGCCGCTGCAGTGCAGGCTGCTGGAGGGCGGCCACGACATGCTGCTGGAGTGGGTGGCAGAGCTCCTGGGCTTCGCCGCCTCGGGGGCTCACCCCTTCTCCACCCAGCTCCCATCTCAGGCCCAGGGCGGCCCGCGCGGGGGCACTGCGCGCGCCCGCGGGCTCCAATGCTACTCCAACGCCAGCGAAGCTGTCAGCGCCGGACCGGCGGCGGCGCCGCCCCCGCTCCTGGTCTGCGAAGAAGAAGGACTCGACGCGACCCGCGACCCTAGTGGACAGCCGCGCTGCCACCCCATGGTGGGAGCGTCAGGCAGGACCGCGTGGCATGCGGGGCATTACGGCGTGGCATTCGGGATGACGGCGCCAGAGGAATACGTGCCCCTCATGATGGACCGATGACACCCACATGAGAGCGAACAAGGCTCGCTCCTCAGCCCAAGCTGGGGGGACGAGGCGCCAGAAGCTGAGCCTTTCCGGGAGCCCCGGGACGGTCCCACTGGCCACGATGGCGCCAATGATTATCGGGTACCGCTAATTTTTCAGGAGCAGGCATACGCTAACCATGGACCGCAGGAGGTGCAGGTCGCCACAGCGAGCAACTGCCCCGCTCCCACAGTCTCCTGCCCCTCGGGAGGAGGGCGCAGGGGGCTGCAGGAGATGGGTCGGGATCCGACATCACCACCACGGCGTTCGGAGCAAGGTGCTCTCAGGAGGTAGGCCCTCCGCTGGGGAGGTGCCTCAGGGCCTACCCCCGGCGGAGGACCCGTGGTCGTCGGGGGAACCGCTGGCGACCGCTCTACCCCATCGGTGACGTCCTGGTTTCCGGTCGTCGTTGATGGCACTAGAGTGTGGCGCAAGGCGGGGCCCTCATCTGGCGATATGAAGCAAGGCCAGTACCTATGTAGAAGGCCCAGTGCCTGTGAAGCTCGCCGCCCCGTGACACTCTCACGTAATAATGAGTGGGGCTGTACACGCCCCGGAGTCTCAGGGGTGCCGGGCTCAGGCCCTGCGGCTCCCTCCCACGCCCAGTGGCAGCACTTAGCTCTGCGCTGGTGAGAAGACGTCCAAGACTAGACTAGGTGCCGGACGCGGCCTTTTGTTTGCTTTCGTCGCTTTTCCCTTTGGTTTCCGTTTTCCCCCGCTGGATTCAAGTTGGATTCGAATTTGAGATTTGTGTGTGTTCGGGGAAGGGGAGCTTAGTCTCGTTCGAGCAATCTCTCCCGTTTGGGTTACCGCATCGCCTCAGCTTCCTTCCCTCGCGATCCCCTCGCAAGCCGGGTCAGGCCTAGCTTGCGCGCAGCCCAGACTGCCACCGACGTGACCTCTCAGGAGGATGTTTTACTGCAGATCCTACGAACCCAATCAGGGAACACTCGAAACACCACAACCCCCCGCGGGCTGCCTCAGGGCCAGCATGGGACAAAGGTAAACTAGCCGACTAGCGCGTCGCTTGGGCCGACCACTTGGCGCGGGCACATGGGCAATGTAGCGTCTACTAATACGATGAACACAAGTTTTACATAAGGGGCTCCCCCTCCAAAATGCTCTCACTGCAATCAGGCCAAAACCTGAGTTCTATTCATGCAGGGTAAGGAAGTAGGAGCGATGCACAATCAGTCGGATGAATCCCCCAATGCGTTCTCAAGAGCACCGCCCGAGCTGTTGCTGGCGTCACTGAACTCGCCATCACTGTCCGCGTCGCCGCCAGCGGCGTCAGGGCCGTTCACCACGCCGCCCTCGTCGACCGCCACGGTCGCGTCGTTGTTATCTGAAGCGAAGGCCCTGATAAGAGCGTCCACATTGTCCTCCACCCAGTGCGCCAGGTCGCCTCGGACGGCCTGGGGGACTGGGGAGATGGCGGCGTCAAAATCAAAGTGGGGATCCATGTTCTGGAAGTGGCTGAAGACACGAGAAAAGCCGCGCCCAAGCAGGCCGCGGCTCCTCTCCTCCACCAACCTGTCAGCCATGACCGATCGCACCTCCAGCTGCATCACCACGTCAGTGAAGAACTAAAGATTGCCAGCATAGTTGACTGCGTGCGGCTCGCCAACAGACGCCTCGCAGATGTTGCCCAAGGTTGCGTTGGCTCTCTCCCGGAGCGTGGAAAGCATGGGGCCGTGCTCATGCTCCAGGATCCGCCGCTGACGGATCTCGTCCGCATTCTGGCCCGCGACGACATCAGCCTCCTCCACCCGCTGGCGGAGAAGGAGCACCTCGGCCTGGGAAGCGGTTAACTCACCTTGCGCCACCTCAAGAGCGGCCCGAAAAGCGTCGGCCCGCCGCGTCGCCTCCTCCAGCTTGGCCCTCAAGGCACTAGTCCTGCCTTCAGCTTCGGCCCGGATCAACCCCAGCTTCTCGTCAAACTCGTGCTCGAGGTTCAAATGTGCCATCGCCACTCGACGTCCGACCTCCTCCAGGACGTGGGCTTCCCGTGCGGCAGAATCATCCTCCGCCTGCATCACCAAGCGCTCCCTCGTCTCCAGGCGCTCGTACTCATGGGTGCGTTCGGCGGCTTCCAGCGTCAGCGCCTCCTCGCGCTTCTGGAGCTCTGCTGAGTCGCCAGAGGCCACCTTCATCGATGCGAGAGCTGCCTCGCGCAGCTCCACCTGCTCCTCCAGTGAGTGGCACCAGGCCAGGAGCTCCCGAGCCCACTCCTCCGCCGTCGTTCGCCGCCGGTCGGCTTCCCGAGCCTCCTCAGCGGCCAAAGATCGGGCCTCCCGAGAGGCCACTAGCGACGCCTTGGCCTCTGCGTCGTCAAGATCACGCTGACGGTGCGCAAGGGCGATGGCGCCCTCCAGCTCGCGCCTCTCTGCAGCCAGGCGCAGGCCCTCGGCCTCAAGGCGCGCGTCTTCATCGGCAAGCTCCTCTCCAAGCAGGCTTACCACGTCAGAAGCCCGGCCGGGGGCCAGCCCATCCCCAGGTGAAGAGCGCAGGAAGTGCCTCAGCCAATCACAGTCCACGACCAGGCGAGAAGCCCACGGCAGGCTGGCTATGCCATGAGAAGGCCCGCGAAGGATCGCGAGGTGCGCGGGGCCGCGATACGCCTCGGGACGGTTCGCCTCGTCAGTCGCCCTCACCACAAGGGCTCCACTACTTGGAGCGCTTGAGGACGATGGAGGGGGCGAAGCCAAGGGGGACGGCTCCTCAGCCGACTCCGCAAGCTCGGCTGGAAGGGGCCTGCGGAGCAAGAGTCAGTAAGAGCAACAGAAGGATCGGGACCTGGGAAAGGAGAAGGCTTACTCGTCAGTGGCGAAGTACTTCCTACGCTTCAGCAGGCGACAAGGGTAATAATCGCCCAAGGCCTCCCTTCTCTTTCGGAGGGCCTGAAAGTCCATGCGGAAGCAGCCTAAGAGTCGGGCGCAGGGATCAACCTGCGACGAAAATGGAGCGTCAAGGCGATCTGCGTCAGGGGCGCCTGCCTGGCGTGCGCCGTCAATCACCTCGCCAAGAGAAGTCGCCGGAGCCTCGGTGGCCTCGGTCGAAGGCGTAGAAGGCAGCTGCTCGTCACCCTTAGCCTCGGCGGCACGGGCCTCGATAACTGCTTCCTCACGAGCCTCGCCCAGCGCTGTCACCCCGCCGGGAGCCCCCTCGGCCTCTGGCGCCTCGAGCCTCCTTGCTCCGCCACTTGAGGAAGAGTCGCCTGGGCCGACTGGAAGGGCAGTCACCACCACTGGGTTCTCATGAGGCCCCTGAAGGCCGGCGGGGCACGGCCCCCACTCATCGAAGATACGCATCTGCCTCACAAAATCGCCCCCGCTCTGGCAGAGGTACAACAAGGCCCCTCCCTGCTGGATACTGCCAGGGTTGGGGTCCCCCGTCAGGGTCAAGAGCGCCGTCCTCAGCACTTCAGGCGTCAGGTCCTCTTCCGGGAGCCTCATACGATCATCGCGCCCGCTGAAGGCCCACATCCGGCGGGAGTGGCGCTGGAGAGGAGAGACGCGGCGTAGCAGGAACTCCTTCACCACCTTGGGCGCTGTCACGCCAAGCGACCTCAAGAACGCGAAGCGGTGCTAGACGAAGACGAGCCGGGGGCTCTCAAGCGTCTCCTGGCCCCAGCCCGAATTGGGGACAGCAGGCGAAGTTGGCTCCGACAGCAGGGGGCTGGGCACCCCAGCATCCACATACAGCTACCACTCGCGGAACTCAGCCGCGGGCGGAGGGAGCTTGAAGTCAATCCCAGAGGCCGCCGTCTCAGGCGCGGCAACGAAGCTCACACACGCCCAGCATTGGGTAGGGTCAACAAGGCGCAGCGAGAAGAAGTGGCGCAGCAAGGCAACCGAAGGAAGGATGCCCATCATAGCCTCGCAAACAAAGGCGAAGACCGAAAGGAGAGTGATGGATTCAGGACCTAGATGCATCATGTGGATCTGATAATGGGAGAGCACGACATTGAAGAAATCAGAAAAGGGAGGAACCAGACCCGCCCACAGGGCGTCGGCAAAATACGGGACCTCGGTGGCTATCCTTCCGATGGAGAAGTGGGACGCGGGCCAGGCCGTTGTCCTCCCGCATTCATTGAAGATGGTGGCCAGAGCCAAGCTGACCTTGCCCAAGCCCTCGGCGGGGGCCGCCAACGGAGGTGGGCAACGCGGAGACACGGGTTTCTCCCCTCTTCCCTTCTTCGTCGGAGCCATGGCGATGGGAAGGTGGGGGGGGGGGGGGGGGGGAAGGTTCAAGATTGAGTTGAAAACGGAAACCAGAGTTCGAGTGGAGGAAGGGTAGAGGGCGCTCGAGCAACCAAACAGGGGAACGGCTGTGTATGACTACCGGTCCGCCTAGCATGGCGCAAAATAAGGAGGGCGTGGGGGAACAGTGCCGCCCACGTCCAATCAACCGCCATGCGGCGCCCAAGGCCGTAGGCTGTTAGGGCCCGCGGCGCTTCGCTCTTGCCCTTCCGCCTCCCAGCACGGCCAAGTTCGGGCGCGCCTTGGGCCCGGGGGCTACTGTCGGCGTTCTGGGAACGGGGGTCCCCAGACTTGCCTGCCTGCGGCCTGCGGCGTGGCTCAAAGGGGGGCCCAGCGCGGCCATCCTTCACCAACACAAACCCAAGACCCTCGCAAGGGGCCAAGCCTCGCGGGGCGGATGACGCGGAGCTTCCTCAGGCGCGGCCTCGTCGGGCTGGCTCATGAGGAGGCGGAGAGATCAAGGCGGGGTACCTCACGAGGCGCCCATGACGCAAGCCATGACGACCGGGGGCGCCAGGCGGGTGCCAGCCCGCGCAACGTCCTCCCTTCCTCTTTGGTGCAAAGGGGGCAAGCGCAGCCGCGGAGTACCGAGGCATCAGGCAAAGGTTGCCATTTCGGTGCAACGAGACCAAGACCAGGAGGACTACGAGAAGGAGGTCACCATGGAGCCCAAGACGGCGTCATCACCAGAGCTTTGCGCAGGCGAAGACTACTTTTGTCAGGATAGTTGATACTAGCTGTCCCCCTTCAAATTAGCCCGCCATTGTTGGCTCGCTTCCCGCTCGATATTTGGGAAAAGGACCAGGGCCTCTATAAATAGGACCAGCCACCCATAGAGCCAAGGGGGCTGACCGGAGGGTTGGAAGGATAGAGAAGATCAGGTAGAGAGAGAGAGAGAGAGAAAGAAGGGTGACTGGGCTCCTCCTAGCAGTTCATCGCCCCAGCCAAGAGCAGACCCTCGCGAGGTTGTTCTTCCTTGTATTGTTCATCATCATCAGCCCAAGAGGCAATCCACCACACCACACACTGGAGTAGGGTATTACACCACAACGGTGGCCCGAACCAGTATAAACCCTGTGTCTCTTGTGTTGTTCTTTCCTTAGTTTAGATCCTAGTAAGGCGGAGGAGTGCAGTTAGGTAGGAGGTGAAATCTCCGCGCGCACCCCAGTGTTCGAACCTCAATGGTCTGCCGGAACCCGAAATCCGACAGGAACTGCTGCTACTTTTGTGTGCTCGTGAATCATGTGAGAACCATCGTAATTGTTACCGAAACAGATGCGTCCTCACTAGTTTTTTCATGAATATGGCATGGCAAGACATAAGTTGTCACAGTTTATCATACGAGTTGTGTGTGTTTGATGAAATAGAGTACTCGTTCGAGAACTGTGTGCCGAAGTATACATAAGTACTTGTAAACTGTTGGTGCTACCCCACTTGTACGCAGTTGTGCAAAACATGACACATTGTCTCAGCTCGCTTCAACACTAGGCTATCGACCAACTAACAATCAATAATCTGCTGTCTGACATATAAGCAACTACGTATCTTGTTGCAGTGGTTCATGCAGTTAATTGAGGCCACAATGTAAACTCCAAACGTTCACACGCTAGTCCAGCGTTCATGTGGAACACTCACATTAAACTCGGCTACATAAAAACTTGAAAAGCATAATTTAAGCAATTTTATACATCTCAATGATTCATAGAACATAACAAGCATATACTAGTTCACAGCAAAAGACAAAGTTGTGAGAAGGTTTACAAATCAGGAAAAAACAAGCAAGGCTTCTCTGAGAAAAGGGCCTCCCGACAGGCTTAAATTTCTTGGAGTTCACTCTAGTTTTTTCTTGTTGCCACCATCCAGGGTTAGGTTCTCTCATTCCAGAAGAACCAATTATAATTGTGTTCTCAGCTGGAATGCTAAACTGAACCATTTAGTGTACCGACCGGCTGAAATTCTTGTGCATTCCACTAAATTTAAGCACCGCTATTTGCAGAAATAAGTAGACCACAATCCCTCTTGTCTACGCACCTATCCCAAAAACCTCTGTACAGTCGTGCCAGCTAGTCCTCAGTCCATGGATCAACTCGTAGAAAGTGCATTCCGGACAAGGATGTAGTTGTTTTTGCTCATCCCTGCACTCCAATCAGGAAGTAAAACGTACGAATCAACTTCTTTTAGATTGCATTGGTCATTCTACCTTGTTACTACCAATGTAGGAATACCTGGAACACTGGTGGTTAGAGGATGGAAGCTAAGAATAGCCATCTCATTTTGTGCAGTTGTACTAAAACTGAGCTGTGTACTTTTGATTGTGTAGATAGAAACGATATGGAGACAGACATCTCTGTTTGCGCAAATACGAAATACAGTTATTTAAACAGTGATAGATATTTGCAGTGGCGTATGATTAAAAACAACATCTATTGTGTTATAATTGGCACTAGATTGATAGTATGAAAGTGCCCTTAAGTAAGTAGCATCACATCACATCAACACTGCCACTAGATTAACATGCAGAACAATAGCATTAGTATTACTGTCATGAGAGTAGCACATGGTCAGTAAATGTGCAATCAAATTTGTTCAGTTCCACTGGGATGAAGCAATGTTAGCGGTGTGAGATTTAAGTGTAACTGCAAAAACACAATTCATGGGAAATAAAGCAAGACGAAAGCACTCCATAAAATGGTGGTGGCATTGCTTCAATTTATCGACGACACTAGACCATTACTTATAGTGACATTAGGTGGCATTGCTTAATGCTTCATGTGATTTTACATAAACGGTAGCGATATGGGCATAGGGACAACAAGGGCATAAAGTGGCGAGGCAGATGTGGTTGCCGAGAGCGGCTAACACTCAGGCATCATGTCTGCATTTGTCCCATCTTTTATCTCCTTGCTGACATTTTCCTATGTGAGCACAAGAAATCTAGACCTGCTCATTCTCATTTGCGTTGTCCCCCAACACCCCTCACTTTCTTTCCTTTTTCAACCAAGAGACAGGTCCACTTCCCCCACCCATCGCCATCCACCATGCTTTCTTCACCTTTTCAACCAAGAGACCGGTTGGGTAGCCAATATCTACTACTTTCCCCTGTTTCCTCTTAGAACCAAGTCCTAGATTCATGCTATAGCTTTCCCACTTTCTTCCCTGTTTGAACCAACTCTTAGATTTTACTATATGAACTAGCTTTACCTCTAATAATAGTAAACGTCTAGGTGGCTTTGGAACAACCGACGGAAGTAGAGTAAGATCCACACACAGCCCCGTGGGGAGCTGGAGCAGTAGAGAAAGGCGGGTTTCAAAGGAGTATATACCTGAGGGTCGTTGACATGTGGCAAAGACGGCCTCGGGAGGCCGCGTCTTGGCCACAACACTACAGGGAGGAAGAAGGGGTCGGAGGCCCTCCTGAGCCGACACTCTCTCGGAGAGAATGACATGGTTGCCAATCGGGACGCGCGGGCAGCCGTTGGTCTCCTCCCTCGCCGCCGACGATAGCGTGAACAATGCACCTACACCCCTGCCCCAGTCGAGGTGGTCCGGCCAGATTTGTGACTAGTCATGAGCAGAGAGAGAGAGAGTGTGGCCACCTATGTCTTGCTTAGATCTGGAGAGCATGAGAGAGTGAAAGAGAGGAACCCTAGTAAAGCAAGCGCTAAGGCTCCTGCTTATATATATATATATATATATATATATATATATATATAGTGGAGTGATTTTGTTGTACCAGCTTCAAAAAAATGTGCTCCTACGTGTACCCACAAGTGGGTGTGAGAGAACTAGTGTGTGCGTGCACCGCTTCTCTTTGTGATAGTACAATATACTATGCCCAAAGAACGTTCCCTACAAGAGTAATAGTATAAGTGTGTGATGTGTGAGCTAAATAAAAGGTGCATGATGTCTTTTGTTTTTTAGAAGTTCTGAGGGTAGGATGTGAAGAGCACATATGTGTGTGACGTCTACTTGCAGATAGACGGTGGGTGCGAGAGGACTCGGGAGAGTCGTGACTCGTGAGGGTGCGTGTGTGCGTGAGAGAGATTGGGCACATATCAATGCAATGCATGTGTCCATAAATCATTATCCGAGAAACGTTCGCCACAAGCCGTTTCCTGATGAACACCATAAGAACCGTTAGATTGGCATCAGACAGTGTAAGTTTTGCCATGTCATTTAACAGAGCAGCCACTCATCCTACACGCAAATCTTCCCCATGAGTGTTAGCAACTGCCGTATGCTCCTCCCTCCATTCCAAAATGCAGTGCATATAGCTTTATTGAAAATTTGAACCTTGCAAACTTTTACCAAGTTTTCGTGTACAAAAATGCACATATAGAATACCCAATATATGTCATTGCATTCATCTTTTCGAGAGGTAACTATAAAGATGGGGGAGGAGTCTACAAAGAAAAACCGTCGTATCACCTGCAGCAATTTCAACCATCCTTTGGTGTGGAGGAATATCATAGGAACTCTATATGATATGATTTTTATATGATTTTTTCCTTTAGAGCCAATTGGTTCATAGGAATAGATTCATATACTCCACATTTCAAAGGAAATAAACATGATATCACTTTTATAGCTTTAGAGCCACTTGGTTCATATGAATGGATTGCTATACTCCCACAATTTCAAAGGAAAATAAACATCAGCATATATTCAATAGAAAAGTTCATATGATGTGAACCAAATGACATCTCTTTTCTAATCCCTCCTCGTAGGAATTGAGATACATGTCATCTCTAGATTCAATAGAAAAGTTCCTATGATGTGAACTAAATGACATCTCTTTTCCAATCCCTACTCATAGGAATTGAGATACATGTCATCTTTTTCCCTACAACTTCCATGTATACATCTTCTATTCCTCAATAGCTAGTACAACCCACTAGTAGCTTTTTTCCTAAACATGCAACTATGGCACAAGAACACGTCATGCATGCAAGTCATAAATCACATTGTTTTTCTACTCTATGCATGCAAGCACCACATCATCAATTCGTGCATGTTACTCATAAGTTATTTCTTGCATTAAATTTTGTATTGACAATTTATGTGCTAGTCACGTGCACACATATGTAGTTCACATTCACATTTTTCTTAGAAATGTCATTCTTTTAACCGCAATTCATTTTTTCTCTTAGTACTCCCTCCGTCTAGGTGTGTAAGTCATCTTCCAAAAACCCAATAATCCCGAAACACTTAGGCACGGTACATTAACTCCCTCCTCATTTCTTGTTTCATGACATATCAACCAATAAGAGATGTGGGCTGTGCATGCTTTCAATGGCTTGAGACTTTCAAACATGACATGCAGTGGTTAATTCATTGCATGGAATGATATTAACTAGCAAAAAAACCTAAGATGACTTATACACCTAGACGGAGGGAGTATTACATTTTTTTCATTTTAAGCATGCATTCACTTCCCATTAGTTATACTAGGAAAAAGGCATGTGCGTTGCAACAGGAAAAATAAATATTCCTACATCATCCTATTAAAAGAGAGAGAGAGAGAGAGAGAGAGGCTCATTCATGATCGTGTTCCAAGCAGAATGCCCGATATTAAGGTCATAACATGTTTAATAATGTAAAAGAGAGGTTATTGCTAATAATTTTAAATATGAAACTTAACCTTTTTTTCAATTTCTTTGTGTTTTTAGAAATAAGAAATGTATGAGAATTGGTATATCCAAGATAAAAGGATCATTGTTAAAAAAATGTTTGGAAATTATGAAAACAAATATATTTTTTATGTGGTTAGGAAAAACAAATGATAGTGATGGATACTTGCATAGTTACTATAAATGGATGGATGTACGACAAATTAATTTGTTTATCAATTATCACATAAGGTGTTTATGGGTTGTAAACTTTTTGCATGTACCAAACCTAAAATATACTATCTTAATATTTTAAATGTAGCTGACTCTGAACCAATATCATAACACCAATAATTATAATATTATCATATATATATATTAGGAAATTTGGAGGGACATATAATTTTCTAAACGTACATCAACAGGAGTTATGTACTAACATAGGTCTTGATTAATACTCACATCGCGTGTAAAATAGAAGGACAACTAAGTACACCGCCTGAAAGTTACGAGCATCTGATATCTCACCCTGACCTGGATTATATGTTCTCGCCAGTGCTGTAGCAAAAGGCGTCGCTGCAGACCTCCCACACCCACACGGCAGTACCGGTTGATGGGAAGTTTCATGTGTGGTTCCTTGTCTGTATCAGGCACCTTAGGTCCTTAGCAACATGGTCAATCACAGAAAATACCAAAAAATGCAAAGATTTCGAATCAGCAATACGGCTTGGTGCTGCTATGATTGCTGAAAGTGCAGAGAGCAGCGGCCTTATAACTTTTAAGGCTTGCCCGACGAAGCAGCATGTGGAAGTGCTGCCTACAAGCGAGCGAGCGTGCGTCCTTGCCGCTGCGTCTCATCGATTCTTATTGTATCGCTTTTCTCTCCCTCGTTAATTCCTTCCATTGATTCTTGATATAGCTTGCTGATTTCAGATTTTACACATATCGTATATGTCGGATTTCAGGTTCCGGCAGACCCTTGAGGTTCGAACACCTGGGTGCGCACGGAGATCTCTCCCCTACCGATCTACGTCTGATCTCCTCGCGTGATCTAAGCTAGAAACAACGAACAACACAAGGGACACGAGGTTTGTACTAGTTCGGGCCACCGTTGTGGTGTAATACCCTACTCCAGTGTGATGTGTGGTGGATTGCCTCAGGGGCTGCTGATGAACAGTACAAGGGAAGAACAACCTCGCGAGAGCTGTTCTTGAGCTGGTGCGATGAACTGCTTGGGTGAGTTCAGTCGCCTCTCTCTCTCTGCTAGGGCTCTACCAGGTTTCTAGATGTCCCTCTACTCTGTGTGGCTAGTTCTAATTATAGAGGCCCTGGGCCTCTCCCCAAATAGTGAGCGGGAGGGGTGCCAACAATTGGCCATTTTGAAGGGGAACATCTAGTACAAGTTATCCTGACCAAAGGTGGTCTTCGGCTGCCAAAAGTACTGGTGATGACACCATCTTGGGCTCCACGGTGACCTCTGTCCTACCGCTCTGCCGGTCTTGGTCTCATTGCACCGAAATGGCAACCTTTGCCCGATGCCTTGGCATGTGCTTGCCCCCTTTGCACCAAAGGGGAAACAAGGACACTGCGCAGGCCAGCGCCCGCCTGGCGCCCGCCTGGTCTCGATCGTCATGGCTTGCGTCACGGGTTCCTCGCGAGGTACCCCTGCCTTGATCTCTCTGCCTCCTCGTGAGCCTGCCGGATGAGGCTGCCTCTGAGGAAGCTTTCTATCGTCCGCCCCGCGAGGCTTGGCCCCTCGTGAGGGTCTTGAGCTTGAGCTAATGAAGATGGGCCGCGCTGGGCCCCCACTTGAGCCACACCGCAGGCCGTAGGCAGGCAAGTCTGGGGACCCCCGTTCCAGAACGCCGACAGTATAAATTAGTCAAGTAGAATCAAAAGGAGCAAGGTGGTACTATTAAATATGAAGCCTAATCTTCTTTTGTAAAACAAAGCCTTCAGATAGCTTAGTTGGATTTAGCCTTTAGGAGTGAGCGATGGCTTGATAGTTCGATCCTCGTTCTCTTGATTATATTTTTGCCTCCTCCCTCTCCTAGGCATCATGGGACTGGGCTGCAGTGGGCTATAATCGTTATTCGACTTAGTGCGGGTTGCTAACAGAAAAGCCAGCCTCTAAAAAAAACTGAAAAACTAGATGGGCCAGCTTCGTGAGGCTAAGCCCAACTGTGTGACAATTGGTTTCATTGTCCGATGACGTACGAAGTACGAAGAATCGGGAACGGACGGCCAAACTATGACGAACGAAAATTACTGTGGTAAGAAGCAATAGCCCCTTTATTATTAGGGAAAGAGATGTTTTTGGAGGAACTTTTATGCATTATATATACCCCTATATAGTGTGCGAATAACTTTGAAAGATGGTCGTTGGATGAAGCTAATCTGACAGTGCAGAGATGGCAAATCCTAGCACTACTGGTCGTTGCATATCATCAACATTCCACCAGATTCACCCACATGTACAATCTAGAAGACTCCATGGTTGAACTTAAGCATAATGCACAAACCTCAAAACACAAGCAGTTCTCCTTTGTTATAGAATATTCTGTATCATAATTGACCAAACTTTTTTTTCTAAATGAATTGCCATTATTTGTTTTTTACTTTATGCTTTACAATGCACAATCCCATGAATCTTAACCTTTTTATAAAACTAATTGATTTTGAATGAGATGAACAATAAGAACTAAACAACCATCTACATCATGCATATATGACTCAAAGCTTTACATGCTATAGTGTGTATTTATTCATAATTTGGTTTCCAAATCTCATGCGTTCAATGCATGTGTACCTTACTAGTTTTGTGTAGAGTAGCAAATTTCACGCGGCCGCGGGTATATCAAAATGCAGGGCCCATGCATCATTGCCTTTCGGTAGAACCTACGTCCACAATATTTTGTACGTATATCTCCAGTGGTCCCCGAACCCAAAATGTTGCCTCGTTCCCGTAAAACCAAGCAGCCCACACATATTAAGGCGTCGACTCAAACTCAATCCCACTCCCATTTACTATGATGTGGCCCCGTTGTAAGGGCATATTTATCCCTTAGTAGTTTTGGTGATCGATGACAATGCTTTTGCGGACTAATCGTGTGCATTGAGCATTTTAGATATATCATGTCTAGGCACAAGACGATCTGGTGCCCCTCGAACACTATTGAAGACGGTGTTTCTCTACATTTGTTTTCGGTGGTTTGAGTCGTAGGAAAGCCATACTATAAAGAGGGGGTCCACGTTGGAAAGGTTTGGGTGGAATCAACACATACACATATGTTCCTTTTGCACCACCTTTCCTTTGGCTCTTTGGAACATCCTCCGTTTCTCCGAATCTTTGCAAAAGGAAAGACTTCTAGTGTTGCTGAACTTGGGCATGCAGTAGTACTGATCCACAGAGCGGTAGTACCGCACGCCCCTGTGGTAGTACTGGCCATGGGCGCAGTAGTACCGCAGGTGCTCACGGTAGTACCACTTCTCTGACGGGGTAGTGGCTTCAGGTCTGGCTCAGCAGCATGAGTGGAAGTAGGGGCACATGTAATTTTTTACATCCGCGCCCTGCGTGGTAGTACTTCTCTTGGCTTGCGGTACTATCGTGTCGGATTTTTGCATAGATCTATACTCAGCGGAAGTTGCCACGAATGTATTTTTATATGTCCGTGCCTTCCCAAATCTGGACTATCCCTGCCTTGCGGTAGTACCTCAAGGGAGAGCGCTAGTACCGCGCCAGCGGTTCTACCGCCCTCTGCTTCATTGCCTCAGGGCTGTTTTGGATACTGCTGCATGGGTGGTAGTACTGCAGTGCCTTGCGGTAGTACCGCGGGCCCTGGCGGTAGTATCACATCTCCGGTGTGGTAGTACCGTGTGTCGCAGGTTGAGTTGGTGGATAAGGTTGGATTTGTTCTTCCACTATAAAAGGGGAGTCTTCTTCTCCGAGTTGACTTACCTCTTCGACCGCCGAGCTCCATTGTTGCTCTAAGCTCCATTTTCGCCCGATCTCTCTCCCTAGCCAATCAAACTTGTTGATTTCCTAGGGATTGGTTGAGAAGGCCCCGATCTACACATCCAACAAGAGAAATTTGATTCCCCCCACTAATCCCTCGCGGATCTTGTTACTCTTGGGTGTTTGAGCACCCTAGACGGTTGAGGTCATCGCGGAGCCATACTCCATTGTGGTGAAGCTTCGTGGTGTTATTGGGAGCCTCCAATTAAGTTGTGGAGATTGCCCCAACCTTGTTTGTAAAGGTTCGGTCACCGCCTTTAAGGGCACCAATAGTGGAATCACGGCATCTCGCATTGTGTGAGGGCGTTAGGAGAATATGGTGGCCCTAGTGGCTTCTTGGGGAGCATTGTGCCTCCACACTGCTCCAACGGAGACGTACTTCATCGTCTACGGCCGATGTGGGAACCTCAGTCTCACGTGAAGATCTCAATGTGGCCTTGGACACATTTAAAACCTCCATGACGGCTGAGGTCAGAGGCGTGCTTAAGGATTCTCTTGATGGTCTTAAATTGTCCACTGCACCGTTGGAAGTGGTTGATCCCACTAACAAGGTGACGGTTGCTAACTCTGACAAGGGGGAAGCTTCTAGTGATAAAGTTCCTTTGTCTAGTGGTAAAAGTGGAAATGGCATATTTGCCCATGTGGAACCTCCACTTACCTATGGAGGACCGATTCCCTCCACTCATTTAAATCATGCCGGTTCTCCTCATAAGATTGTGAAAAATGAGGATTTTGACGCTTGGGTCTATCGCTTTAAACGTCATTTAAATCATGTTAATACTAACCTTTGGAGAATCACTGAGCAAGGTTTCTATCCGCATGACCCAAGCAACTTCACCCCAAGAGAAGCTGCGGATCATCAATTAAACGAGAATGCTCTCTTCATCATCCAAGATGCAATCCCTCCCGAAGACATTGCGCATCTCCGACCTTTCACCATGGCAAAGGAAGCACGTCACCATGTTGTTTCCTTTTACAAGGGAAGCGCACGCATTCAACGCTCCAACTATAAAGTGGTGCAAGATGAAGCCAATTAATTTGCTATGAATGAAGGTGAAGAACCTCGTGAGCTCTACCGGAGACTAACCACACTCGTGGTCTCACTCCGAGATCATGGGAGCAAGGATACAAATGACAATTGGATCAAGCAGAAATTTCTCAAAGCCATGATGCCTTACCATAAGGCCATGTCCTCCGTCACCCGTCAAAGACCGGACTTCCACACCTTGTCCTCAAGTGAAGTGTTGGATGAGTTTGTGGCAATGAGTATCCTGGACAAGACCGCCGACAATGCGGTGTTGCATTTTGAAAGAGCAAAGAAGCCCAAGCTTGCCTTGAAATCCAAGGCTAGTGTGGAAGAAGAGGAGGAAGAGGAAGAAGAGGAGAGCAACCCCGAGGATACAAAATATGATTATCATGAGCACATGGCTCTCGCTTCAATACAATTTTGGAGCAAGAAGAACGCAAGGCCCAACTTCGAGCAACTCAAGTGGCGCAAGGGCAAGCAATGTGTGAGGACTTGCCACAATTGTGGCAATGTGAGCCACTTTGTTGCAGAGTGTCCCTATGAGAAGAGGGAAGAGAATGGTGTCAAGCTCATCCGGAAGAACAAGGCCAAGTCTTTCCCCAACAAGAACCACTTCACGAAGAAGGCTCCTCCCAAGGGATTGGTGGCACAAGAAGATTACAATGAGGAGGAGGATGATGAAGACGGTGAGACGGTTGCCATGGCCTCCATGGCTATTGCGACAACCCCACGGGCGTCCCTCTTCGACTCACCCAATGATAACATCACCGCCAAGTGCCTCATGGCTAAAGCCACCAACAAGGTAACCCCCAACATCAAAACTACGATCATTAATCATCCTTCTTTGACGGATTGCATTGATGAAAGTGGGTGGGTCCAACGTGGAGGAAAATGAGTTTGAGTCTTTTATGAGTAAGCTTAAGGGTAAATCCAAGAAGCACTTTGTTGCTCTCTCGGAACAACTTGGTGAAGCCAATGACATGATCAAGGCTCACGAAGACACCATCTCTAAGATGGAGGGGCATAGTCGTGACTATGCCGATGAGATATTGGATATCTCTAATGCTCTTGAGGAAGAACATGGTTATCGCTTGGCTCCTGAGGAGTCACACAACGATGACCATGCTAAATTAAAGAAAAATCTTGATCATGCCCTTGTTGTGTGCTAAATTCTGAGAAGGCCAAACTTGGTATTGCTCTTCCTAGACTCAAGGAGGAGTTTGATATACTTGACAAGGCTCACAAGGCCTTGAAGAGTACTCGTGCTAGTCTTAAAGAGTCTCATGATCAACTCCAAGTGAGGCTAACCAAGGAGAAAGCCACTTTTCCTCATATGGTTTTAATTGATAATGCAAATTCTACTTACCCTTGTTGTGAGCATGTGCATCTTGTTGAGGAGAATGCTCCTACCTCTTGAGCACTGCGTTGGTTTTCCCTTGAAGAGGAAAGGGTGATGCAGCAAAGTAGCGTAAGTATTTCCCTCAGTTTTTGAGAACCAAGGTATGTATCAATCTAGTAGGAGGCCACACGCAAGTCCCTTGTACCTACACAAACAAATAATAACCTCGCAACCAACGCGATAAAGGGGTTGTCAATCCCTTCATGGTCACTTACGAGAGCGAGATCTGATAGAGATAATAATGATAAGATAAATATTTTTGGTATTTTTATGATATAGATTGAAAGTAAAGATTGCAAAATAAAATACATTGGAAACTTATATGATAGAGAATAGATCCGGGGGCCATAGGTTTCAGTAGTGGCTTCTCTCAAGATAGCATAAGTATTATGGTGGGTGAACGAATTACTGACAAGCAATGGATAGAAAAGCGAATAATTATGAGAATATCTAGGCATGATCATGTATATAGGCATCACGTCCATGACAAGTAGACCGACTCCTGCCTACATCTACTACTATTACTCCACACATCGACCGCTATCTAGCATGCATCTAGAGTATTAAGTTCATAAGAACAGAGTAACGCCTTAGGTAAGATGACATGATGTAGAGGGATAAATTCATGCAATATGATATAAACCCCATCTTGTTGTCCTCGATGGCAACAATACAATACGTGTCGTTTCCCTTTCTGTCACTGGGATCGAGCACCAAAAGATTGAACCCAAAGCTAAGCACTTCTCCCATTGCAAGCAAGATCAATCTAGTAGGCCAAACCAAACTGATAATTCGAAGAGACTTGCAAAGATAACCAATCATGCATAAAAGATTTCAGAGAAGAATCAAATATTGTTCATAGATAGACTTGATCCTAAACCCACAATTCATCGGATCTCTACAAACACACCGCAAAAAGAGTTACATCAAATAGATCTCCAAGAAGATCGAGGAGAACTTTGTATTGAGATCCAAAGAGAGAGAAGAAGCCATATAGCTACTAGATATGGACCCAAAGGTCTGAAGTAAACTACTCACACATCATCGGAGGGGCCATGGAGTTGATGTAGATGCCCTCCGTGATCAATGCCCCCTCCGGCAGAGCTCCAAAAAAGGCCCCAAGATGGGATCTCTTGGGTACAGAAGGTTGCGGCGGTGGAAATAGGGTTTCGTGGTGCTCCTGGATGTTTTCGGGGTATGTGAACATACATAGGAGGAAGAAGTAGGTCGGTTGAGCCATGAGGGGCCCATGAGGGGGGAGGGCGCGCCCAGGGGGTAGGCGCGCCCCCTGCCTCGTGGACTCCTTGTTGGTTGCTTGACGTCCACTCCAAGTCCTTTGGATCACATTTGTTCCAAAAATCACGCTCCCGAAGGTTTCATTCCGTTTGGACTCTGTTTGATATTCCTTTTCTGCGAAACACTGAAATAGGCAAAAAACAGCAATTTGCACTGGGCCTTGGGTTAATAGGTTAGTCCCAAAAATAATATAAAAGTGTAAAATAAAGCCCATTAACATCCAAAACAGATAATATAATAGCATAGAACAATAAAAAATTATATATATGTCGGAGACGTATCAAATGCGAAGTTGAAGGAGCAACTTGAGAAGGGCCTTGTGTAGCGACCCAACCTCAAACGGTCAAGTCTCTGTGCTTCAGTGTCATCCCTGGATCAGTAATGCTGACACACATAGTACTCGAAGGATTTATAACAGAGTAGTAATCAAACACATATTACATCGAATGTCTCCAAAAGAGAACTTATTACAATAAATATGGCTTAAGGCCATCTAATACGATAACAGCGGAAGCTTGGAAGATAAAGTGAGTCCATCAACTCCAATGGCATAGCTGAGCTGCACGGCAACGACCTAGCAAATCTTACTCCTCGTCTGAAAAGTCTGCAACGTGATATGTTGCAGCCCGAAACGGGTCAGCACATGGAATATGCTGGCAGTGTAACACGAGCAATGAACAGAAATAATGCTAACACTATATGCATATTTGGCTGGTGGAGGCTCTATGGTTATAAGGTTTTTTGTGAAAAGCCAATTTTCCCTACTGTAAGTGCATCTAGTGCCACCCCTAGTTGGTTTTGGAGTATTGACGACAAACCTAGTTGAGGGACTAATGTGTTTGTGAGAATTGCAGGGAAACACAGCTAGAAGTCCCTCATTGATTCGGTTTCACTACCAGAGATGACCCCTAAAATGTATGAAGACATTGAAGACAAAGGTGGTATATGAAGATATTCACATTGAAGACTATGACAAAAGAAGACATGGTATGAAGCCTATGGAGCTCGAAGACTTAGATCTTTCGTAGTTCCTTTTATTTTGTGTTGAGTCATAGGAACCACCGTACTGTTAAGTGGGGTCCAGGAGAACCAGTCAGAATGACTAAAGTGATGCCTAAATCAAAAACCTATGTCTTCGAGCGAAGACAATGAGAGCGAATCTTGTCCAGAGCCGGACAAGTCAGCTTTGCTTGTAGCCCAAGTAAAGTTGTCGTGAGAGTTCGAAATCTGACTGTTGAGACACGTGTCAGTTCCTTAGTGACCCAGGGTCATTTCGGACAAATCAGGTCGGGTTGCCAAGTGGCTATAAATAGCCCACCCCCACAACCATAAACAGTTGGCTGCTCAGATTTCAGTGCACGGCTTTTGTCGTTTGAGAGCAACCCACCTCGAAGCCTTTGAGAGAAAATTCCTAGTGAGGAGAAAAGCCCTAACCACCCAGAGCCAGAGCAAATTGGGCATCACTTAGGTCTTCTTGTCTGTGTGATCTGAAGACTTATTACACTTGAGGACTGTGAATCCTCCAGACGGTTAAGCGTCGCGTTCAGAGCATCCAAGAGACATTGTGGATTGCTAGTGAACGAAGTTTGTGAAGGTTTGGGAGTCTACCTTGAAGACTTACCAGAGTGATTGGGCGAGGACTAAGTGACCTTAGCTCAAGGAGAATACGGTGAGGACTTGGTGTCCTGAACTGTGTGTTCAGGACTGGGTGTCCGGGACTGTGTGTCCTAAGGTTTAAATACCTAGCCGCTTCAACCAGACGTATAGTTGTCACAACAACTGGAACTGGTCCAACATATCATTGTCTTCAACGAGTCACCGGTTTCATCTTCACTTCCTTTTCTTACTGTTACATATTGTGAAGCCATTGCATGCTTGCTTTATCTTTTGTCTTCACAACGTGAATGTATGAACTGTTTGGCTTCATAACTTCTTCCTACCTGATCCTTATTACACTGTAGTTGTTTGTCATTGTGCTTTCACTCTATTGAATACATGACCATGGCTGGCCTAGTGTAATCTAACTTCCGCTGCATAGTAATAGGCATAATGTTCGCTGTTTGTCTTCATAACTCTCACGTTTTGAAGACTTTCATAAAAATCACCTATTCACCCCCCCTCTAGTCGATATAACGCACTTTCAATTGGTATCAGAGCAAGGTGCTCCCTTGTTCTGTGTGATTCGGTTTAACCACTTGGAGTTTTAGCTATGTCGACTGCAGGGATAATCAAAGTCTCCGCCGCGTGCCCCGTCTTCGATGGAACTGAATATCCCTACTGGAAGAATAAGATGCGCATGCATCTTGAAGCCATTGACGTCGACCTATGGTATGTCGTCGAGAACAGCGTTCCCGAGGCTGGAGAAGGTGTCACTGCTGCTGATGTCAAGAAGTTCACTCAACTGGACTCTACTGCCAAAAATATCATCTGTGGTCATCTGACAAAAGGACAGTATGGCCGTGTGAGTGCTTTGAAGACATCCAAGCTGGTCTGGGACTGGCTCTCCAAGATCAATGAAGGCGTCTCAACCCAGAGAGATCAAAGGATCAGTGTTCTTCGCAACCTCTTCAACCGCTTCAAGCGAAATGACAATGAAAATGTCCAGCACACATTTGACCGGCTCACTGACATCACAAATGAACTTCAAGCCCTCCGCGCCACTGAGATCACCAAACATGAAATCGTCAAGACGCTGCTGAGATCACTTGATAGTTCGTTTGACATCCTGGCCCTGATGATTCAAGAACGTCCTGATTTCAAGACACTCGATCCGTCTGACATACTTGAGAGGCTCAACACACATGAGTTTCAGCTTTCTGAGAAAAGAGATATCTACGGTCCAAACTATGGGCGAACTCGTGCCTTGAAGGCAAAAGCTGTTTCCTCATCTGAAGAAGAATCTGACTGCAGTTCTGATGATCCTGAAGATATTGGAAGAGAACTTGCAATGCTAGTGAAGAAGTTCCAAAAATTCACTAAGAAGAAAGGCTTCAGAAAATCTTCACGATCAAGCTCAAGAAATGATGAAGCTTCTGCTCATGACTACAAGAAGAAAACATGTCACAAGTGCAAGAAAACTGGACACTTCATATCTGAGTGTCCACAGTGGGACAATGAGAATAGAAGGAAGAAGAAGAGCAAGGAATATGATTCTGACGACAAGAAGAAGAAGAAATACTCAAAGTCTTCTTCCAAGTCTTCTTCAAGGTCTTCATCACACAAGAAGAGCTCATCTGGCAAGGCACGTGCGTTTGTTGGCAAGGAGATGGATTCAGAGGAGGAGTCCGCATCTGAGGAGGCAGAGGTGGAGTCTGAGGAGGAGTCTGATTCTGGCATTGCGAGTCTGGCTACAGCATACGTCGCCAAGTCCATCTTCAACACTGAAGACAATAACTGCATCACCGACACCGACGCAAATGACAAGAACGACTCCACTCCTACCTACTGCTTCATGGCACGCGGTGCCAAGGTAAACACACGCACTACTCGCTATCAAACTTCTAGTGAAGATGACTCTGACTGTGATTCAAAACCCAGCTACAAAACACTTGCTAAAATTGCAACTGAACAACAGAAAGCTATGGAACATATTCAAAAACTGTTAGACAGAAGCGATGATCTGTTGGGTGCTGAAATGACTCGATCTGAATCCTTAATTGAAGACATAAAAAACCTTCACGTTAAGTATCAGGAACTTGAAGATCGTCTTGATACTCTCTCAACAACTCATGAAAAGCTTTCCTATGACTATCTTCAAAGGAAGCAAGAACTTGAGAAATTGAGAGCGGCTCATGAAGATCTTCAAAAGGAAAACGAGTCACTTCGCGCCGAACAGATCAGTCCCGCTCAGGAAGGATTTGAACCACCATGTCTTAAATGCATTGAGCATGATAATGCTACTTCTATTGCTGAATGTTCCACTGCTACTGTTGTTCCAATATCTTCAACTGTTGATGTGGTAACTAACCCCTCTACTGAGGATACCACTGCTATTGCTGATGAGAATGCTAGGTTGAAGACATTGCTTGAAACAGGGATGTACAAAAGTCTTAAAGGACATCAGACATTATGTGATGTCCTCAAGAAGCAGATTCTGAACTGAAACCCTAGGAAAGAGGGTGTTGGGTTCGTGAGGAAAATAAATGCAGATGGCTCTTACTGGAAACCTGAGCAGTACCCCAAAACCACATGGGTTGCTGCAAAGGAACTTTTAGTAGATCCATCCAATTTATCTGGCTTCACTTGTGCTAACCCCATTATCATTGATGAATCCTTTGATGCAAACTATAAACTGTTTAAGAATCAGAATGGTGAAGTGTTTGCCAGGTACATTGGTACTAACTGCAGGAATGGACCACCTATGAAGAAGATCTGGGTTCCGAAAAAGTGTCTGGAAAGTCTTCCTGTGAATGTCTTCATGACACCTCACTTGAAGAAGACGAACATCAGACCAAAGGCTTCATATGGTCCAAAGGCTTCATACAAACAGAGGACTCACCTGAGTCACACTAACGCAAATGTTTTGCAGGGAAACCATACTCAGGCATATGAATATGAGAGCGGTTCTTCGAATCGTCATGTTCATATGACCAAAAATTATTCTGCTTATTCCTATGAATATTATTGTCCACCTGCTAGAATGTTTGCTAAGGCTTCAAAGCCAAAATTCTCAGATGCTGCACTTAGACTTATTGCTTCTAAGCCACCCTTGAAGATGTGGGTGGTTAAGAAAGCTTAACTCTCTTTTGCAGGGAAAGGTCTCCAGCAGAATAACAAAATCTTCTGACGCTATTGCTGGGGACCTCAATAATCTTGTAGGGCGCAAGACAAAATGCCCGAATGGCATCATTATGTACTTCATTCCTGAATCGCATGCTACTCTTCCTATTAGTCCTAATCTGGATCTAAGTTTTCATAACCCACTGGTTCGTCAAATGTTTATGCTTCACAATTCTCTTCGTGAAGCCTATCCCCCTAACTGCACTGTAGGATACGACACCAGCGACTTCAAAGTCTTCAGAATGGATTATTGACAGTGGGTGTACAAATCACATGACTGGCAAAAGAAGCCTTCTTATGGACTCAACATTACGTTCATCCGACAAAAGCCACATCACATTTGCTGACACTGGTAAAAGTAAGGTATTGGGTCTAGGTAGAGTTGCAATCTCAAAGGATCAACACATGGATAAAGTCATGCTTGTTGAATCCCTTGGCTTCAACTTAATGTCTGTCTCAATGCTTTGCGATTTGAATATGATCGTAATGTTTGGAAAATATCGTTGCCTGGTACTAATGCAATCTGACAAGTCTCTAGTGTTTGAAGGGTATCGGAAAGGTGATTTGTACGTGGTAGATTTCTCAGTGGGACCACAACTTGCAGTATGTCTTCTTGCAAAAGCTTCAGGATGCTGGCTTTGGCATCGGAGGCTTGGGCATGCTGGCATGAGGAACCTCCACACCCTTGTGAAGAAGAAGCATGTCATAGGCATCGAGGGCATCAAGTTCAAGAAATATCACTTATGCGGTGCCTGTGAAGCAGGGAAGATGACAAGGGTAAAACATCCTTCAAAGACAATCATGACTACAACACAACCCTTCGAACTGCTCCACATGGATCTTTTCGGTCCCACTCACTACTCAACTTTTACTACTACTGCTTGCCTCTATGGCTTCGTGATTATTGATGATTACTCTAGATACACTTGGGTGCACATAATTCTTGACAAGACTGAAGTGCAGGATGTCTTCAGACGCTTCGCCAATCGAGCCATGAACAATTTTGGCGCTAAGATAAAGCACATCAGAAGTGACAATGGCACTGAATTCAAGAACACTGGCCTTGATACATATCTTGATACCTTGGGCATCACACATGAATTCTCAGCTCCGTACACGCCACAGCAGAATGGCATCGTCGAACGCAAGAACAGAACACTCATTGAGATGGCCAGAATGATGCTAGATGAATACAAGACTCCAAGAAAATTCTGGACTGAAGCCATTGATACTGCATGCCATACAATCAATCGTATTTATCTTCACAAGCTTCTGAACAAGACATCTTATGAACTCCTAATTGGCAAGAAGCCAAATGTCAGTTACTTCAGAGTATTTGGCTCAAGGTGCTGGATCAAGGACCCACATCACACTTCAAAATTTGCACCTAAAGCACATGAGGGCTTTATGCTTAGATATGGAAAGGACTCGCACTCCTACAGAGTCTTCAATCTCTTTCATTACAAAGTGGTTGAAACAGTGGATGTGCGGTTCGATGAGACAAATGGTTCACAAAGAGAGCAACTGCCAAATGTGCTGGATGAAGTTCCAGCTAGTGAATCAATCAAGCTTATGGGAACTGGAGAGATTATACCTTCTGAAGCTCATCCTGAAGAAGAACTTATCATCTCAGCACCTGATCAACATGAAGACAATGCTCAACCTGAAGACATTCCTCCCAACAACAACGCAGATCAGCAAGAGCAAAGTATTCGCCCTATACATCCTCGTGTTGCAAATGAAGTGCAGATTGACAGAATAATTGACAGCATCAATGCACCTGGTCCACTCACTTGTTCAAGGGCAACTCAGCTAGCAAATTTCTGTGGGCGCTTCGCATTCGTCTCAATATCAGAACCCAAGAAAGTCGAAGAAGCCTTCATGGAACCAGAATGGATTCAAGCTATGCAAGAAGAGCTTCAATAGTTTGAGCTGAATAATGTATGGGAACTGGTTAAGCGTCCTGATCCACGGAAGCACAACATAATAGGCACCAAATGGATATACCGCAAAAAGCAAGATGAGCATGGTCAAGTTGTCAGAAACAAAGCTCGTCTCGTTGCTCAAGGATATACTCAAGTGGAGGGCATTGACTTTGATGAAACATTTGCTCCTGTGGCTAGGCTTGAAGCCATACGCATACTGTTGGCATATGCAAATCATCATAACATACTTGTATATCAAATGGATGTGAAAAGTGCCTTTCTCAATGGCAAGATTGAAGAAGAAGTGTATGTTGCACAACCACCTGGTTTTGAAAATCCAAAACATCCTGACATGGTATACAAGCTCAACAAGGCACTGTATGGCCTCAAACAAGCCCCTAGGGCCTGGTATGACACACTCAAATACTTCCTGAAGAGCAAAGGCTTCATACCAGGTTCCTTGGATCCCACTCTTTTCACGAAGACATATGATGGTGAACTATTTGTGTGCCAAATCTATGTGGATGACATTATCTTCGGCTGCACAAATCAGAAGTACAGTGAAGAGTTTGGATATATGATGCAAGAGCAATATCAGATGTCCATGATGGGGGAGCTGAAGTTCTTCCTTGGTCTTCAAATACGACAACAACACAATGGCATCTTCATATCTCAAGAGAAGTATCTCAAAGATTGCCTGAAGAAGTTCGGTATGCAAGACTGCAAATGCTTCACAACACCAATGCCAGCCAAACATCATCTAGGTCCTGACGACAATGGTAAAGAGTTCAATCAAAAGGTATACCGCTCCATGATTGGGTCTTTGCTTTATTTATGTGCATCTAGGCCAGATATTATGCTTAGTGTTTGCATGTGTGCTCGATTTCAAGCGGCACCAAAGGAGTCGCATCACTTAGCTGTGAAGCGAATTCTTCGATATTTGGCTCACACCCCAACTCTAGGATTATGGTATCCAAAGGGCTCAGAGTTTGATTTGGTTGGATTTTCGGATGCTGATTATGCTGGTGACAAGGTTGATCGCAAGTCTACATCAGGCACATGTCACTTTCTGGGACGATCACTTGTATGTTGGTCTTCAAAGAAGCAGAACTGTGTATCTCTCTCCACTGCTGAATCTGAATACATTGCTGCTGGATCTTGCTGCGCTCAGCTTTTGTGGATGAAGCAAACACTCAAAGACTATGGCATTCATCTGAAGCAAGTGCCACTCTACTGCGACAATGAAAGCGCCATCAAGATTGCCAACAACCCAGTTCAGCACTCGAAGACAAAGCACATTGAAATTCGTCATCACTTTCTCAGAGATCATGTTGTGAAGGAAGACATAGATATCATACACGTCAACACTAAAGAGCAATTAGCAGATATCTTCACCAAGCCCTTGGATGAGAAGAGATTTTGCAAGTTACGGTGTGAGCTAAATATCTTGGAATCCTCAAATGTCCTGTGATCAGGCACACATCCTAACACTTATGCATATTGACGACTTAGATGTGCAACACACAAAGTAAAGTATATCTTCAATCAATGAAGACATACATTCTAAGTGTG
Source organism: Triticum aestivum (assembly GCF_018294505.1). NCBI lineage: Eukaryota > Viridiplantae > Streptophyta > Magnoliopsida > Poales > Poaceae > Triticum > Triticum aestivum. The sequence continues at coordinate 174,276,597 of NC_057797.1, read as the reverse complement.
AATACATTAATGTGGAATTTGACTTCGGAGTGCCACGATAATTGTGCGCCGTGTCTGGGTCTAATACTTCCTATACCGTGGGTAACGCCACCACCAAACGTTCCATTTTGAAGTGTTTCACTCATGGCGTTACCTTACAATATCTTCACATTTGGTTTGGCTTAGAACTCAACATGTCTTCATGATTATCTTCACTATGTTGATTATATAGATATATACATACTAGTGTTCTGTCCTCTACAGCATTCACTTATAGCTATGTCTTCTTGGTTGAATCTTTTGAACTAAGTGAATGTGATCGGACCCTAATCTCTCTATGCTTTCTATCTCAAATTCTATCTCTCCAAGTCATATGCATTCTATTGAAACTGTCGAATGTCTTCAGTGTCCCCTTGTCAGCTGAAGATATAGAGACAACCATTAAGTCCGTTTTTTTTAATGCTCATTCCTCCACATGAAATCCGGAGAAGCAGGAACGACCGCCCAACAATTTAGGCGTGCGTGGGACGTGGAACAAACCCCAAACATCCGCTAACTGGCCACGCGTTCCTCAAATGCGAACCGCCAGGGGCACCTGTGTAATAGCACAGTGCCGCCCCTGAGCCTATAAATTCACACTTACCGCAGTCATTATCTCCTTCTTCCACCCTCGCAAGAACCCTAGCGCCACCTCTAGCACTCGACGAGGCCGGAGACGAAGCGCTTCGCTGCCGCAACCTCTCCAACGCCGTCCTCATGCCGACCGCGGACATCGTCCTCTCCGCCGTCGCCGTAGGTGTTTTCCGTCGCCAAGTTAGGGCACGGAGGACTGAACTGCTCGGCATCCACTCCCTTCTGTCTAGCAGTTCCAGTGTGGTAAATAAAACTTCTTTTTACAGCCCCCTTGATCTCATGGTTCTGTCACTTTCTACCATAAGTTTCTCTTCACACTAGTTAGATCTCTCGCTGCATCTCATAACAAGCCTAGTATATTCACTTGTGCTTCATAAAGTAGTTAGATTCCTCACTTGTACTGATCTATGGGTTCGTACAAATCTGGAACCAACTTCTTATCTATGAGTGAATGTCTTCGCACGATGAGGTCAATGTCTTCTAAACTGATTAATCTTCAAAACCTTCTGAGAATGCATATGACCTCTTCCCCTTCCCTCGCACCTTAATGCTGTCATAGGTCCATGTCCGTGGGAGAATCCTTCGGTTCTCATAGTCTGCATTCATTTGCAGAATTCCTACAGCATCACACAAACTCTCCTGAAGCCAGTTCCTATTGGTCCAGAAAAAGAAAGCCTTTGAAGCCTTTGAAAGTTTTGAAACCTTTCAAGTTAAAGATATGGCTTCAGTAGCAGCAGCAAGAAAGGGGGGCAGACAGAGACGTGAGGGAACATCCAAGGATCTGCCAGAAGACCTGGCATAAATGTACAAAACAGATCCAGAAGAGAGCTATGGACAGCGCAAAACCCGAATCCAATGGATTCGACGCTATTGGGCAGAAAAGTGGTTCAAATACTGCTTCGTCACCCAGGAGTATGCTGAAAAGAATGCTATCAAGAGTCCATGGGGGGATATCTTATACAAGAACCTTGTACCCAGGACCAGAGATGAAGCCATTGCTCAAGGCTTCTACCCATGCATGGTCCGAGGACCACAGCCTGATGATGCACATCCGTCGTCACTTCTCTGGTGTCATGATGACAATCTCTTCACGCGCAACTTTCAGTTTGCCCAACAGTCAACGAAGCTAAACAAGAAGAAATTTGGGCTTGACTTCAACCCTGGTCCCTCCTCACCAAGGGCAGATGGCACACGCGACGCCGAACCCAATATCATCGGTCCGTTTGCCAATCTTGAGGGCCTGATCACTCACATCTTAGTACAAGGGGCTGCCGTGAATGACCCCCCAGCTGACTCTGAGTCTGATGAAGCTCCTGCTGTTCCGAAGCCAAAGCAGACGAAGAAACCAAAAGCTTCAAAGCCGGCCCCTCTCTCAAAAATCTCAAGGGTGAAGCCATTGAAAACTGCACCTCTTGAAGTCAGTGTGCAGTCTGAAGACGTATCACGCGTCTCCAAGCCCCAGAAGGAAAAGGAGCCCCAACAACAAATCGGCAAAGAGCTCACTGCTGCTGCCATTCTGCGCAGTGAAGCCATTGATCTATCAAGCGATGAAGATTTGGGAGATGACGCACTAGAGCAGCTTATCAAAAGTAAAGAAGAAGCTGAAATCTTCAACAATCTGCCTCTCTTTGATGTCGCCATCATCCACAGCTTCATCGATGAATGGTTTGACTCACCAGACATAAGCTTCAATGATCTGCAGCTGCCTGTTGGACTCAGCGTCGCCTTCCAAGGCGCAATTGCTTCAGAACTGGCCATTGCTCAGCGCATTGTTGAGCTGAAGCAGAAAATTGATCACGAAAAGGCTCAGTTCAAGAAGCACATGGCCAGCCTCAGCGTGCAGGAAGTGAGGAGCTTCAAAGTCATGCTGCATGATCTCAAAGAAAACTTTCTGAAGAAGCGTGCTGAAGCTCAGGGCTCGCGTGAAAGGATGAAGTCTTTGGCAGAAAAATGTGTTCAAGTCTACAACGAGGCTGAAAAGTGCAAGGCACTTGGGCGTCCTGGCATCGACCCCAAGATGGCCGCTAAGAAGAAGAAGCAGCCTGCTGTGAATGAACCAGAGGCATCAAGACAAGAAGCTATTCCGATTGTCTTCCCAACCGCCACGACTGGCTCTAAGCCAAAGAGCCGGTCAGCCGCTTCTGAGCTTAAGAAGACACCGAATGCAGAGGCTGAAGCCAGAAAAAGAAAGAGCTCTGAAGCCTCTCCTACTGCCCCCAGCAAAAAGAAGCGCAAGACCAAGAAATCTAGGGCTGCTCCCACAGAGCCCTTGATGGTTGAACCCCTTTCTGTCATTCACCCCAATGCAGAAAGACGACTGACAGTTCATGAGCCTGCTCCCACGGAGGCTCCTGAAGCTGAAGACATACCAGCAGCTGACCCAATAGCTGCTGAAGACATTGGTCATCAAGACAATGTACAAGATGATGCAGCCTTTCCTCAGCTTGAAACAAGCGGACTCATCAGTATTGGCCGTCCTCTGACGCCAATGGCACAAGATGAGTCATGGGCTGATCGCCCTCAGGAGGAAGAAGACTTTGAGGTCCAGCCCACTCCGACCCCACAAGCATCGTCTGTGTTCCGTAGGCTTCGCAAAGGTCCACGGCCTCAAGTCCATACTGCAGAAATTCCGGCTGCATCAGCCGAAGACAATGAAGAAGCACCACCAGAACCCACTTCCCCGCTCCATCAAGATGCAGTTCTCCATGAGAACGTGTCTGAGGTTGTTCCTCCCACTACACAAGCGGAGGAAGAACATGCTGAGGCTCCCACCACAAACACTGAACCCAATGTGGAGCCCACCCTACCAAATGCTTCAGCGTACAGCGAAGCTACCGAGCCAGACACTTCTGTTCCTGAGTCTGCTGCAGGTCCTCAATTCGATTATGATATTGAGCACAGGCCTCATGTTCAGAAGCCAGTCCCAAGGCTGCCAAGGTTCCCAGGTCCTGCATCAGCACCTGGTTCCTTTAACATCAACAGCTTCAAGGCAGACAATACATTTTTCAATAGCTCTAAGAACCCCTATTCAAAGGAAAGGATTGTATCAGACAGGTTCTGGAGCTATTCTCAGCGCAGCTATTATTCATGCATCTTATACAACCAAGGCCGCATCTTTCCGCACAAACGCCTTGAGGTTGAAGCCATTGCTGGTCTGCCATGTCTTGAGGAAGCCTTGGATTGCTTCAGGCAAGTGGGTCTGCTGCCGTTTGTGACTAATGAAGAGCACTGGAATGAAGAACTTCTGCTTCAGTTCTATGCCACTCTGCACATCAAAGGATACAACAGAGATCCGAAGACTTGGGTACTGGAGTGGATGACCGGAAATGTCCATCATGAAGCCAATGCATTTGATATCATTGAGCTCACCGGCCTGCCCACTCCTGGCGAATTCTTCGAGGAAGGCTGTCAATCACATTCTGAAGCTATTGAGAGTATCTTCCAGAGGCCTGAACCCAATATGAGTCAGATGCTCTTAATGATGAAGCCATTGCCTCATGATGCACCTTATCCTACTGGGTTCTTTGTTGAAGACCTAGAGTACCTGCCCAGGACCATATATCACATCATCCGGCGGACTCTCTGGCCCATTAAGGGGCACTCTCCACATGCAAAGATTGAAGGTGCAATGAAGACTCTCATATTCTATATCCTGCATGGCAAATGCTTCAACGCACAGGATCTCTTCATACGCCAACTTGCAGCGTCAGGCTCAGAATTATTTGGTTTGAAGTTCTATGCCCCTTGGGTGATGAGGCTGATCAAACTGCACTCTACAATATCGTATCAGCCCTCTGCCCGAAACCATAGGATCTTTCTGCCAGATGTGGATACCTCTCCTGAAGCAATATATCCTGAGCCAGACAAGCAACCAATAAATCTTTAGAATGCAGAACACCAGAGCTTCACGCAGAATGTTGAAGGTGTTGAAGCCATATCCAGGGTATATCCGTTGGCTGGCACTACACGTGCTCCAGCATCAACTGAAGCCCCAGACAGCACAAATGCTCCAAGACCTAAGAAGTGTGCTCGTGTCCTCACTGATCGAGAGCTTCTTGTGGCCCTTCACCAAAATCAAGATAGGCATCACGACTGGCTCAAACGTCAGATGAAGAGCCTCTTGGTGGATGTCAATCGACTTCGAAACCTTGCCACCAAGAATGCCTTCGTTACACATGAGACTTGCCGGCGGACATGGAAAGGGCTCTCAATGATATGCACTGCAGGTGAACTTGAAGAGGATGGCTTCACAGAGCGTTTCAAGTTTGACACCACACCTCCTAGAAGGGCTGTGATGCGCAACACACCGTCACTTGAAGACTCTGAGTTTTCTTCATCTGCTGCCACAGTCACTGCACGAATCATTGATGACGACGATGATGCTACTTCACCACCACCTACTTCTGCACCTCAAAGCTCTGCACCGCCAAACAACTCCACCGACCCTGCTGCGCCTGGGAACGCGTAGAAAACTCTATGTCTTCAAACCTTTTTGGTCATTACTGACAAAAGGGGGAGAAGCATATGATGTTTATAGTCTTCAAACGGGTCAATATGGGCGGGTGCCTTATGTGTTGTTATATTTTGCGTCGTGTTTACAACTCTTGATTTTGCTTCATTTGGTTCTTTGAGTTGTAAACACTAAAACTTGATGGTCGTGTGCTACTTGTTTGCCACTCTGTTTGCAAAGATAAATTCCGCATGTGCGACGATAAATTCCGCACTTATCTCATTCTGCAGACATCCATTTTCCATTATGCATGTCATTATCTTCATATACTTTCACATGCATAGTGGATTGTCACCATAAGCTGAAGTGGATCTCCACAAGTACAACCTGCCATGTGCATTTGCATTCCAAAAGCAAATTAACTTATATGCACATCTTCAGGGGGAGCCCTTGCAACTTATGAAGACAATTCCCTATCCTTTACAAACTTCACACTTTATATTCCCCATTGAAAACTTCAACTAGTTTGTCATCAATCACCAAAAAGGGGGAGATTGTAAGTGCATCTAGTGCCCCCCTAGTTGGTTTTGGAGTATTGACGACAAACCTAGTTGAGGGACTAATGTGTTTGTGAGAATTGCAGGAAAACACAGGTAGAAGTCCCTCATTGATTCAGTTTCACTACCAGAGATGACCCCTAAAATGTATGAACACATTGAAGACAAAGGTGGTATATGAAGATATTCACATTGAAGACTATGACAAAAGAAGACACGGTATGAAGCCTATGGAGCTCGAAGACTTAGATCTTTCGTAGTTCCTTTTATTTTGTGTTGAGTCATAGGAACCACCGTACTGTTAAGTGGGGTCCAGGAGAACCAGTCAGAATGACTGAAGTGATGCCTAAATAAAAAACCTATGTCTTCGAGCGAAGACAATGAGAGCGAATCTTGTCCAGAGCCGGACAAGTCAGCTTTGCTTGTAGCCCAAGTAAAGTTGCCGTGAGAGTTCAAAATCTGACCGTTGAGACACGTGTCAGTTCCTTAGTGACCCAGGGTCATTTCGGGCAAATCAGGTCGGGTTGCCAAGTGGCTATAAATAGCCCACCCCCACAACCATAAACGGTTGGCTGCTCAGATTTCAGTGCACGGCTTTTGTCGTTTGAGAGCAACCCACCTCGAAGCCTTTGAGAGAAAATTCCTAGTGAGGAGAAAAGCCCTAACCACCCAGAGCCAGAGCAAATTGGGCATCACTTAGGTCTTCTTGTCTGTGTGATCTGAAGACTTATTACACTTGAGGACTGTGAATCCTCCAGACGGTTAGGCGTCGCGTTCAGAGCATCCAAGAGACATTGTGGATTGCCAGTGAACGAAGTTTGTGAAGGTTTGGGAGTCTACCTTGAAGACTTACCAGAGTGATTGGGCGAGGACTAAGTGACCTTAGCTCAAGGAGAATACGGTGAGGACTTGGTGTCCTGAACTGTGTGTTCAGGACTGGGTGTCCGGGACTGTGTGTCCTAAGGTTTAAATACCTAGCCGCTCCAACCAGACGTACAGTTGTCACAGCAACTGGAACTGGTCCAACATATCATTATCTTCAACGAGTCACCGGTTTCATCTTCACTTCCTTTTCTTACTGTTACATATTGTGAAGCCATTGCATGCTTGCTTTATCTTTTGTCTTCACAACATGAATGTATGAACTGTTTGGCTTCATAACTTCTTCCTACCTGATCCTTATTACACTGCAGTTGTTTGTCATTGTGCTTTCACTCTATTGAATACATGACCATGGCTGGCCTAGTGTAATCTAACTTCCGCTGCATAGTAATAGGCATAATCTTCGCTGTTTGTCTTCATAACTCTCACGTTTTGAAGACATTCATAAAAATCGCCTATTCACCCCCCCTCTAGTCGATATAACGCACTTTCACCTACAACAAAGGAATAAGTTTTATTTTAACTATCATGGTAGTTGAAACATCATTGAGAAGGTTCCTCCAACTCAATCCCAATTAAAGTAGTGCATTAACCCAACAAATTAATTTGGAGTGATGAGATACAATAGGATAATCCAAGTACTAGATACTCAAGATGTCTATAACCGGGGACACGGCTAACCATGATTAGATTGTACACTCTATAGAGGTTTGCGCACTTTACCCCACAAGACTCGATCTCCTCTGTTGGATTTCTCGCCCTGCACGATGTTTGAGAAACAGATGACCAATACACAGTCTTTCAGAAGCATTTACTCTTTACTCTGGGTGGACAGTTACACCTACATTCCCTCTACATCTGCTAGCCCACCACTGAAAGAGGTCACACAACTTACTCATACTATGCCAGAGCCCATAATGGCTTGTGGCCGCACACGGAAGTTTCTAGCATGAATAATCTTAAGATCCCTTTGAGCCTGGGTGGCGGACCGTAGGATGATCACACGGGTAATCCGGGATATCCTAGGACAACAATGGATTCTCCAGGTGACCAAACAAGCAATCCACCCAGATGTGTATTAAAGTTGCCACCTTAAGTTGAACCATCAATTAACAATATCACATCTGTCATGGATACACTCAAACCCAATCTACGTCTACGAGCATAGGATAGCAATATAAGCAAGGTAGAGGTAACTCCCGAGGATCTGATAATAAAACAGGTAATAGATTCTACCTCATCATCTACTTCCCAAACCCACAAGTTAATCACATCCTAGTCATGCAGTGTTTGAGGTTTGGAACTAATGCATAAAAACTGGGTAATAAAGGGTATGATCAAAGTGTTACTTGCCTTGCTGATGATCCGTGAAACCTAGAGACTCGTAGTAGCACGCTTCGCACTTCGGATGTTCTATCGCAAAGAAACAATAGCATACATAAGCAACCAAGCAAAGATGCACAGGTAAACCTAGATTAAGAAGAACTAACTAGAAAGTTCAACTTAGGAACTCCGGTTTGCAAAAAGAATAGAATCAAACGGAGCAACGAAACACAAACTACGAAAGAAACAAGATCTGATTACTACTTTGGACTAAATTCAAATTTTATAGTACCAAAATCTTGTTCAAGTTGGTTAAACGGAAAGAGGGCTTCGAGACGAAGATCTAGGCGCTTGAATTGCCTGATTCCGATAAACAAGCGAAAAGATAAACTAAAACGAAAATCGGATCAGAAATCGCGATCGAAAATAATCACGAAAAATCCGAGAAAAAGAAAAGCTGGCGAACAGGCTAACGAACGAACGTTCGTTGTCTGCGACTAACGGGCGAAAACCATTCGTTAAAATGAACGTACGGACGAACGTCCGCTATTTAACCGAACTGAAAAAACCCGAAACTAGGGTTTACGAAATAAAACCGATCGATTGAAAAAAACGGTGGCTACCTCGTGGAACGGGTCGGCGGCGGCGGCGCACTCCGGCGGTGAGTCGGTTGCGGGTGGGCGGCAGCGAGTCGGCCGACGGCAGCGGATCGAGGCGCGACAGCGGCGGCTAGGGCTGAAGGGGCGGCGGCTTGGGCTGGGGCTGGCTCGGGCCTCGGCCTCGCCTCTTAAAGGGGCCAGCCAAGCGGTGTCCTAGCCGGATATGGCCCGGTTAGGTCGGTGCCCTGTTTTTTTTAAATAATTCCGCAGTAGGAAGAAAAAAAGAAATACTAAATGGACTCCAAAAATCCCAAAATAAATTTTTCCCGTCCTCTAAAAATCTGCCGGACAAGGTGAAAATTTATTTGGGCCTAATATGCAACTTTGAAAAAACGCGTATTTTTCCTATGCAAATAAAATAGCAATAAAATCCGAATAAAAAACAAAAAGTTGATTTTAATTTTTTTTCCTTCAATATTTCGTTTATTTTGGAGAAGTCATGTTATCTCCTCTCATATATTTTAATATGAAATATTTTTGGAGAGAAAAATAATAAAACAACCGATCCTCGTTTCGATATTTGATAAAATTCAAATATGAAAATTGTGAAATCCCCAACTATCTCCGAGGGTCCTTTAGTTGCTTAGAATTTTCGAGGATCGTGAAGCGAAATGCAAATAAAATATGATATGCATTAATGACCTACGTATAACATTCCAAATTGAAAATTTGGGATGTTACAAACCTACCCCCTTAAGATGAATCTCGCCCTCGAGATTCGGGTTGGCTAGAAAATAGGTGTGGGTGTTCTTTGCGAAGGTCATCCTCTCGTTCCCAGGTGGCTTCATCCTTGGTATGGTGGCTCCACTGAACTTTGCAAAATTTGATAACCTTGCTGCGAGTAACTCGGCTGGCAAACTCTAAAATCTTGACAGTCTTCTCCTCATACTTCAAATCACTGTCCAACTGAATTGCTTCCAGGGGCACTGTATCTCTTAGAGGAATCTCGGCCATCTCTGCATGACACTTCTTCAAGTGGGAAACATGAAACACAACATGCACTCCTGACAGTCCTTCGGGTAACTCCAACTTGTAGGCAACTTCTCCCATGCGTTCCAAAACATGGTACGGTCCCACAAATCTCGGGGCTAATTTCCCCTTAACTCCAAAACGTTTAACTCCTCGAAGAGGTGACACTCGCAAATACGCTCTGTCTCCGATTTCCTAGACTACCTCCTTGCGTTTTGAATCTGCATAACTCTTCTGGCTGGACTGAGCTACCTTTAGTGTATCTCGAATTAGTTTAACCTTCTCTTCTGTTTCCTTAATCAAATATGGTCCAAACAACTAGCGGTCTCCAACTTCATCCCACATCAACGGTGTTCTGCATCTTCTCCCATACAATGCTTCAAACGGTGCCATCTTCAAACTGGCCTGGTAATTGTTGTTGTATGAGAACTCTACGTAGGGCAGGTTGTCATCCCAACTAGATCCATAATCTAGCGCACAAGCTCTCAACATGTCCTCCAAAATCTGATTGACTCTCTCGGTCTGTCCATCTGTCTGCGGGTGAAAAGCTATATTGAACTCCAGTCTGGTACCCAAGGTCTACTGCAACTGATGCCAAAACTATGAGGTAAACTGTGTTCCTCTATCTGATACGATGGTCCTCGGAACTCCATGCAGACATACGATCCTGGTCATGTATATCTTGGCCAACTTCGCACTTGTATACGTGGTTTTTACGAGGATAAAGTGAGCCAGTTCGGTCAAGCGATCAACCACTACCCATATAGAATCATATCCCAATTTGGTCCTGGGCAATCCGGTGATAAAATCCATGCCAAGCTTATCCCACTTCCATTCGGGTATCGACATAGGCTGTAGCAATCCTGCTGGCTTTTGATGTTCCACCTTCACTCTCTAACATACATCACCTATGGCTACATACTCGGCAATATCCTTCTTCATACCAGTCCACCAGAAATGCTCCTTCAAATCCAAATACATCTTAGTGTTTCCGGGGTGTATCGAGTATGGCGAGTCATGGCTTCCCGTAGTATCAATTTTCTGATCTCTGCATTATTGGGCACATAAATACGGTCCTCAAAACCACAAGGTGTCGTGCTCATCCTCACGAAAACCTTTGTCTTTTCCTTCACCCATTTTCTCCTTTATCTCAGCGATCTCTTTGTCATCCTTTTGAGCTTCTCGAATCTTTTCCAATAGTGTTGCTTTAACCTCCAATGTTGCCAAAAACTCTTGAGGAATTATTTCCAATCGAAGTTCCCTAAGATCCTCAGCTAACTCCTTTAGAATCCCTCCGCCTACGAGGGTGTTAACGTAACTCTTACGGCTCAAAGCATCTGCTACGACATTGGCCTTTCCTGGATGATAATGTAGCTCCATATCATAATCCTTTATGAGCTCCAACCATCTCCTCTGCCTAAGGTTAAGCTCCTTCTGTGTGAAGATGTACTTCAAACTCTTGTGATCCGTGTATACATCACAACGGTTTCCGATGAGAAAGTGTCTCCAAGTCTTGAGCACGTGCACCACAGCTGCTAACTCCAAATCATGTGTGGCATAATTTAACTCATGCGGTTTTAGTTGTTGTGAGGCATACAAAACAACTCTTCCGTCCTGCATCAGTACTCCTCCAAGTCCTAAGCAAGAAGCATCGCAATACACTTGGAAATCCTTGTGTATATCCGACAGAATCAGCACTGGGGCTGTAGTCAAACATTTCTTCAGCTCCTGGAAACTTGCTTCACATTCTTCAGTCCAATGGAATTTGGTATCCTTCCTCAACAACGTCATCATAGGCTTCGCAATCTTAGAGAAATTTTCAATAAATCTCCGATAATATCCCGCGAGTCCAAGAAAACTGCGGATCTCTCCAACTGAGGTGCGTGCCAACCACTCAGTGACTGACTGAACCTTGGTTGGGTCCACTGCTATACCCTCTACTGATATAACATGCCCAAGAAATCCAACTTCCTTCAACCAAAACTCACATTTGCTGAACTTGGCATACAACTAATGTTCCCTGAGCTTCTCGAGAACTAAACATAAATGTTCCTTGTGCTCCTCTTCACTCTTCGATTATACCAAGATATCATCGATGAACACCACAACGAACTTATCCAAGAACTCCATGAACACCTTGTTCATCATACTCATGAAATAGGCAGGGGCGTTAGTCAATCCAAAAGACATGACCGTATACTCATACAGCCCGTACCTTGTGGTGAAAGCTGTCTTAGGTATATCCTTCTCTCGAATCTTCAGCTGGTGATATCCTGATCGCAGATCGATCTTCGAAAACACTTTAGCTCCGGTCAACTGGTCAAATAGATCATTGCTCATCGGCAGGGGGTACTTGTTCTTAATCGTCACTTCATTCAACGCACGATAATCAACAATCATTCTTAGAGACTTATCATTCTCCTCCACCAAAAGCACTGGGGCTCCCCATGGTGATGAACTTCGTCGGATGTAACCTTTCTCCAACAACTCCTTAATCTGCTTCTTGATTTCTTCTAGATTGTTTGCAGGCCTTCGGTAGGGTCTCTTTGATATTGGCCCGGTACCTGGCAATAGCTCTATCAAAAACTCGACGTCTCGATCCGGTGGCATGCCTGGTAACTCCTCTGGAACAACATCTGGGTAATCCTTCACTACAGGCACTTCCTCCTGAACAACTCCCGTGAGGGTATTTACTTGGCTCCTCCCAGGCGCATGCCTAGATACATACTTGATCCTTTTTCCCTCCGGGGTGGTGAGCAAAATTGACTTACTCGCGCAATCGATGGTTCCCCCATGCATCGATAGCCAATCCATTCCCAGTATCACATCCAATCCTTGTGACTCCAAAATCATCAGGTCCAAGGGGAAAACATGGCTTCTGATGGCTAATGGCATCTGAAAACATCCACTGCTTGCCATATACTCAGCTCCGGGTGAGGTTACTAGCATAGGTGTCCTAAGAACTTTAGTGGGCAGTTTATACTTATCCATGAATCCCCTTGATATGTATGAATGCGATGCACCAGTATCAAAAAGAACAATTGCAGTAAACGACTTAACCAAAAACTTACCGATAACGGCATCAGGCTGCTCCTCAACCTCCTCCATGTTCACGTGGTTCACTTGTCCCCTATTGAAAGGGTTGGGCTTCTTCCCAACGCTTCCATTTCCATTTCCATTCTTCGCTTCAGGGCACTCAGTGGCGTAATGTCAGTCTTCCCGCACTTGAAACAAGTAATGTGACTTAGGTCCTTCTTGGCGGGTGTGGCTGGGTTAGAGCGGTTCTGATTACTACCTGCTCCATTCCCGTTTCCATTCTTGGGGCCACTGTGGTTGTGAGAACTCCCTCCATGGTGAGTGTGACCTCCATGGTTATGGACAATTCCTCCCGAGTTCGGGGTTAAACGAGGCTTCTTCAAAGCTCCTGAGTTGTACCTTCCTTGTCCATACTTCCTTTTGCGGCTCTCAATTTGTTGTTGCTTCCCTTCAATCATAAGAGCCTTGTCTACCAACTCCTGGTAGTTGTTAAATGTTGCCACCATCAACTGCATGCTCATCTCATCATTCAGCCCTTCCACAAACTTCTCCTGCTTTGTGGCATCAGTGGCCACATCATCAGGGGCATAACGAGATAGCTTACTAAATTCATCCACGTACTGCCCCACAGTACGGTTCCCTTGGTGCAAGTTGCAAAACTCACGCTTCTTCATGCTCATAGCTCCAGTTGAGACATGGGCTGTGTGGAATGCTTGCTGAAACTGATCCCATGTAAAAGTGGCTATAGGATAGGTGACAGTGTAATTCTCCCACCATGAGGCTGCTGGTCCATCCAACTGATGTGCGGCAAATCACACCTTCTCAGCGTCTGTGCATCCTGCAGTGGTTAACTCCCTTCCAATCCTGCGAAGCCAATCATCTGCCACTATCGGCTCGGTGCTACTAGAAAACACCGGCGGCTGCAACCTCAGAAAACGAGCTAAGTTGTCAACTGGTGGTGGTGGCGGTGGGTTGTTGTTGTTGTTGTTGTTGCCTTGGTTCTGAACTAACAACTGCATCAGTGTATTCTGCTACTGGATCAACTGAGTGAGCTCCGGTGAAAAGGTAAATCCGGGGTCACGTCTCGGAGGCATCTGAGGGTTTAGAGGGAAGAGAATTAGAATAGAATGAGGTCTAGTGAGGAAAACACTACCCATATGCACATGAGACAAACACAATCATATCACTCAATCAATCAAGCAAGGGCATACAAATCGATCTAACTATCGTTACAAAAGTGCTCAGGCTATACTATATACATGGTAGACTACTATTATTGTCTTGGTGGTCATCTAGAAATTTTGATCAGTGGAAGACTCCATGATGTCTGCTCCAGCTTCGTCTTCAAAGTCATCATCACTGTCACCAGGGTCGGAATCGGTGTCGTCGATGATGATGTAGTCTTTTGAAAGAATCTCCTTAGGTTCGTCGTCTTCTCCTCCTGGCACGGGGTCTCCCATGAATACTCCTAGCTTCATTGTTAGGTCTGCATTCTTATCGACTAGTACGACGATTTCCTCCTCATAATCTTTGCGAGTAGCCTTGAGTTCTTCCTCCAGCTCCGTGATCCTTGTCATTGCCTTCTGCAAATGTATCATTCCTGCGCACATCTGATTTTCCTGGCGACGAAACTCCTGGATGAAAGCTGCGATTGATCTATCCTTCCTGGTGCTGATCATCTCCCATTGCTCTCATATCGGCACCCACAAATCTGGTAGATAGTATCCTTAAGCTCCTTATGGTAAACCTCTCCAATTCGTCCCATGGTGATGTGGGCTGCCATACTCTTTCCTAGACTCCAGGTTGGTGCATCAAAGAAAAACTCTATGGGCTTAGTGATTGGCGTGAATGTCCTTCCTGGAACTTGAACTTGAATCATCCATTTCTCCTCTTCTGGTAAAGTGGCGTTGTAAGTCCCGGTGAAGCTTGGTATTCCAATGTTCAGGTACTTAGTGACTTCCTTCAAGTGTCGTCTAAAAGGTGCTTCTTCATCCGGTTGTGCAAACTTGTTCCTTGCGTCCGCCAATCTAAAGATTAGAAAATGGAGAGGAGTCAGAAATGAGAAGAGAGTAGTGATCTAGGGCTTTAGCTTAGTGGTCATGTCCTACACTCAACATGTGCTCTGATACCATCTTTGTAGTGACCCGACCTCAAACGGTCAAGTCTCTGTGCTTCAGTGTCATCCTTGGATCGGTAATGCTGACACACACAGTACTCAAAGGATTTATAACAGAGTAGTACTCACACACTTATTACATCGAATGTCTTCAAAAGAGAACTTATTACAATAAATATGGCTTAAGGCCATATAATACGATAACAGCGAAAGGCTTGGAAGATAAAGTGAGTCCATCAACTCCAAGGGCATAGCTGAGCTGCACGACAACGACCTAGCGAATCTTACTCCTTGTCTGAAAAGTCTGCAACGTGATATGTTGCAGCCCGAAATGGGTCAGCACATGGAATATGCTGGCAGTGTAACACAGTAGAGCAATGAACAGAAATAATGATAACACTATATGCATATTTGGCTAGTGGAGGCTCTATGGTTATAAGGTTTTTTTTGCGAAAAGCCAATTTTTTCCTACAACAAAGGAATAAGTTTTATTTTAACTATCATGGTAGTTGAAACATCATTGAGAAGGTTCCTCCAACTCAATCCCAATTAAAGTAGTTAATTAACCCAACAAATTAATTTAGATTGATGAGATACAATAGGATAATCCAAGTACTAGATACTCAAGATGTCCATAACCGGGACACGACTAACCATGATTAGATTGTACACTCTCCAGAGGTTTGCGCACTTTTCCCCACAAGACCCGATCTCCTCCATTGGATTTCTCGCACTGCATGATGTTTGAGAAACGGATGACCGAGACACAGTTTTTCAGAAGCATTTACTCTTTACTCTGGGTGGATAGTTACACCTACTTTCCCTCTACATCTGCTAGCCCACCACTGAAAGAGGTCAGACAACTTACTCATACTATGCCAGATCCCATAATGGCTTGTGGCTGGACACGGAAGTTTCTAGCATGAATAATCTTAAGATCCCTTTGAGCCTGGGTGGCGGACCATAGGATGATCACACGGGTACTTCGGGATATCCTAGGACAACACTGGATTCTCCAGGTGCCCGAACAAGCAATCCACCCAGATGTGCATTAAAGTTGCCACCTTAAGTTGAACCATCAATTAACAATCTCACATCTGTCATGGATACACTCAAACCCAATCCACATCTATGAGCATAGCATAGCAATATAAGCAACGTAGAGGTAACTCCCGATGGTCTGATAATAAAACAGGTAATAGGTTCTACCTCATCATCTACTTCCCAAACCCACAAGTTAATCACATCCTAATCATGAAGTGTTTGAGGTTTGGAACTAATGCATAAAAACTGGGTAATAAAGGGTATGATCAAAGTGTTACTTGCCTTGCTAATGATCCATGAAACCTAGAGACTCGTAGTAGAACGCTTCACACTCCGGATGTTCTATCGCAAAGAAACAATACCATACATAAGCAACCAAGCAAAGATGCACGGGTAAAACTCGAATAAGAAGAACTAACCAGAAAGTTCAACTTAAGAACTCCGGTTTGCAAAAAGAATCGAATCAAACGGAGCAACGAAACACAAACAGCGAAAGAAACAAGATCCAATTACTAATCTAGACTAAAGTCAAATTTTACAGTACTGAAATCTTGTTCAAGTTGGTTAAACGGCAAGAGGGCTTCGAGACAAAGATCTAGGTGCTTGAATCGCCTGATTCCAATAAACGAGCGAAAAGATAAACTAAAATGAATATCAGATCAGAAATCGCGATCGAGAATAATCGCGAAAAATCTGAGAAAAAGAAAAGCTGACGAACAGGTTAACGAACGAAAGTTCGTTGTCTGCGAGTAACGGGCAAAAACCACTTGTTTAAACGAATGTACGGACAAACGTCCGCTATTTAACCAAACCAAAAAAAACTGAAACTAGGGTTTACAAAATAAAACCGATCGGACGGCTACCTTGTGGAACGGGTCGGCGGCGAGTCGACGGCGGGCGGCGGCGGCGGATCGAGGCATGGCAGCGGCGGCTAGGGCTGACGGGGCGGTGGCTTGGTCTGGGGCTAGCTCGGGCCTCGGTTTCGCCTCTTAAAGGGGCCAGCCGGGCAGTGTCCTAACCGGATACGGCCCGGTTAGGTCGGTGCTCTGTTTTTTTAAATAATTCCGCTGCAGGGAAAAAAAGAAATACTAAACAGACTCCAAAAACCCCGAAATAAATTTTCTCCGTCCTCTAAAATCTGCCACACAAGGTGAACATTCATTTGGGCCTAATATGAAATTTTAAAAAATGCATATTATTCCTATGCAAATAAAATAGCAATAAAATCCGAATAAAAAAACAAAAAGTTGATTTTAATATTTTTCCTCCAATATTTCGTTTATTTTGGAGAAGTCATATTATCTCCTCTCATATATTTTAATATGAAATATTTTCGGAGAGAAAAATAATAAAACAACTGATCCTCGTTTCGATATTTGATAAAATTCAAATATGAAAACCGTGAAATCCCCAACTCTCTCCGAGGGTCCTTGACTTGCTTAGAATTTTCGAGGATCACGAAACGAAATGCAAATAAAATATGATATGCATGAATGACCTACGTATAACATTCCAAATTGAAAATTTGGGATGTTACACCTTGTGTCATGCATACAAGGTGAGAAGAACCTCAACGATCTTTTGAGCAATCAAACGGAAGTTGTGGCCAATGAAGGGATTGGGTTCGCACCCAAGTCCAAGAACAAGAAGAAGAAGAATGACAAGGCCAAACGACCTCCTCCTCTCATGCAAAATTTCGTCAAAGAGGGAGAGGGTGCCTCTAAGGAGAACAAGAACACTATGAAGGGTGGTGGTGTCAAGAAGGGCAATGCCACCCCTTTCAACAAAGCCGGTGACTTTAAACCCATCCTATGTGATATGCCATGCTAGTGATGGAGATGTTTATGCTAAATTTGTTGGTTCTCCTTATGAGTACATCGAATGGTCTATTTGGGTCCCTAAGACCCTTGTCACTAACATCAAAGGACCCATTACAAAATGGGTACCTAAAACCAAGCATTGATCTCTTGTAGGTGTTCGCTTCCGGTGGGGGATCATGGTTGATCGATAGTGGAGCCACTAATCATATGACCAGAAGCAAGGACTTGGTGCTGGACGTGCAAAAGATTCCATCTACGCCCACGAATGTCGAGTGGGGTGATGCCTTGTCCTCTAAGGTATTGGGGCTTGGCAAGGTTGTCATTTCTCATGATCTCACGATCGAGAAGGTCATGCTTGTTGAGTCGCTTGGATACAATTTACTTTCCATTCGTCAACTTGCAATCATGGGCTTTGCCACTTTCTTTGATATTGATATCGTGGCCCTCTTGTGGAGCAAGACTCTTAAAGTAGCCTTTGTTGGGCATGTCGAGAACGGTCTCTATGTGATTAACTATTCGGAGCGACCCACTAAGACCGCGACATGCCTAATGGCTAAAGTTGACGTGGGATGGCTTTGGCATCGCCGTTTAGCCCATGTAAATATGAGATCTTTGCAAAGTCTTCTCAAGGAGGACCATGTCCGTGGACTAAAAAATGTTAATTTTG
Source organism: Triticum aestivum (assembly GCF_018294505.1). Lineage (NCBI taxonomy): Eukaryota > Viridiplantae > Streptophyta > Magnoliopsida > Poales > Poaceae > Triticum > Triticum aestivum. The sequence goes on along the minus strand of NC_057797.1, from coordinate 174,258,462 downwards.
CCAAACATCGTGCTTGCAGTGTTTGCATTGAAGGAAAGCTACATGAGAAGGCTCACACTCACACGACTATCATTTACTCAAAGAGGCCTTTGGAGCTCCTTCACTTGGATCTCTTTGGGCCTCCATCCTTTGATAGCCTTGGGGGTAGAAAGTATTGCTTGGTGATTGTGGATGACTATTCAAGATACACTTGGGTGTACTTCTTCAAGAGGAAGAGTGATACCCAACAAACCATTATTGACTTTGCAAATGAAGCTCAACGTCAACATAATGCAAAGATCTTGACAATAAGAAGTGATAACGGCACCGAGTTTAGGAACTACACCTTGGATGAGTTTCTTACTGATGAGGGGATCAAACATCAATATTCCGCACCTTACACCCCTCAACAAAATGGTGTAGCGGAGAGGAAGAACCGGACGTTGATGGATGAGGCAAGGACCATGATGGCGGAGTTCAAGTCTCCATACAACTTTTGGGCCAAAGCCATCAACACTGCGTGTCATCCATCCAATCGGCTCTATCTCCGCAAAGTCTTGAACAAGACCCCATATGAGATACTCACCGGTAACAAGCCCAACCTCAAGTACTTCCGGGTGTTCGGGTGTAAGTGTTTCATCCTCAAGAAAGGTGTTCGCTTGTCAAAATTCGAGGCTAGAGCTTATGAGGGAACATTTGTTGGTTATGCTACAAACTCTCATGCTTACCGTGTCCTCAATAAGTCCACATGACTTATTGAGGAGACATGTAACATGGAGTTTGATGAGAATAACGGCTCCCAAGTGGAGCAAAGCGGCACTTGTGATGTAGGTGATGAAATTCCTCCCCAAGCCATAAGAAGAACGGGTGTTGGTTTTATCCTACCCATTGAGAAACCCCTTGTGGCCGAAGGAGAAGGACAATGTTCCACTCAAGTGGAACCATCACCAACCCAAGGCCCACACGCTTCTGAAGAAGAAAGTGAAGGCCCTCAACCTCATGAACAAGACCAACGGCAAGATCAACCTCAAGATGGTGTTGAACCACCAAGTGGTTCCCAAGGTCAAGTTCTCTCCTCTGAGCAAGTTCAAGGTCAAGAGCAAGCTCAAGATCAAGAACAAGCTCAAGACGATGCTCAAGATGATCAGGTAACTACTCCTCAACTCACTCCTAAGGAGGAATTGGAGCGTCGTGCCACCAAGATTGCATCCAAGCTCCCTACCAAGGGTCATCTCATGACAAATTTGCTTGGAAGCATTCGAAAGGGGGTAAGCACTCGCAGACAATTGGCATACTATTGTGAACATCACGTGTTTGTCTCTTGTGTTGAACCCCAAAAGGTCTATGAGGCGCTCGAAGATCCGGATTGGCTTAACGCAATGCATGAAGAACTCAACAACTTCGAGCACAACAAGGTGTGGAGATTGGTGCCAAGGCCAACGGGGAACCATAATGTCATTGGAACCATGTGGATATTCAAGAACAAGCAAGATTCTCATGGTATTATTGTCCGCAACAAGGCTCGCTTGGTAGCACAAGGCTACTCCCAAGTTGAGGGTATCGACTACGGTGAAACCTTCGCTCCCGTTGCTCGCCTTGAATCTATTCGTTTGTTGATTGCTTATGCTTGTCATCATAACTTCAAGTTGCAACAAATGGATGTAAAGAGTGCTTTTCTTAATGGTCCTATTAATGAGTTGGTGTATGTCAAACAACCCCCCAGGTTAGAGGATCCCTATTTTTTGGATCATGTGTACCAACTCGATAAGGCACTCTACGGCCTTAATTAAGCCCCACGTGGGTGGTATGACTGTCGGTGTCAAAACCGGCGGATCTCGGGTAGGGGTCCCAAACTGTGCGTTTAAGGCTGATGGTAATAGGAGGCGGGGGACACAATGTTTACCCAGGTTCGGGCCCTCTTGATGGAGGTAATACCCTACTTCCTGCATGATTGATCTTGATGATATGAGTATTACAAGAGTTGATCTACCACGAGATCGTAGAGGCTAAACCCTAGAATCTAGCCTATGATTATGATTGTTCTTGTCCTACGGACGAAACCCTTCGGTTTATATAGACACCGGAGGGATCTAGGGTTACACAAAGTCGGTTACAAGGGAGGAGATCTACATATCCGAATTGCCAAAATTGCCTTCCACGCAAAGGAGAGTCCCACCCGACACGGGATGAAGTCTTCAATCTTGTATCTTCATAGTCCTACAGTCCGGCCAAAGTATATAGTCCGGCTGTCCGAGGACCCCCTAATCCAGGACTCCGACGTCGCCAACATCAACCTCCCTTACAACGCCATCCTAGGGTACCCGACCCTCTCCAAGTTTATGGCGGCGACCCATCATGGCTACAACATCCTCAAGATTCCTGGAAGCGGCGGAGTCATCACGATCGCCTGCGAAGAGAAGGAAGCAGTACATTCTCTAGAGCGCGCCTACCAGACTGCGGCGATCGAGAGCTCCGACGGGGACGGGGCCGTCTTTGCCACGATGACCACCCCTAAGAAGAAGAAGCAAATGCCCGACTCTCAGGCCTCAGGGGCTCCCGATGGAACCACTTCGAGCTCTGCGCCTGCTGACGAGGCACCCTCCGCCCTTGCATAGGGAGGCGCGCCCGACGCCCCTCTCAGGAGGGGCTCGGGGGCTCCCCTCAGGGGGACCCTGGACCTCGTCGTGAGGGAGGTGCCCGGGCACCACTCGCAGGCGTGCCCCGCCGTGCGTTGTCATGAGCCCAGCGTGAGCCTCATAACACTGGGGGCTCAGGACCCTATCGACCAAGCTACCAAGGAACCTTACCCACCTACTCAAGACCCAAGCAACCAGTTTCGCGTCTGCATCGACATCCCGAGCCTCAACAGAGCTGCCGCCCAGGGCCTCTTCCAGCCGATGGCGGTCGGCTGGAGGAGGGCCTTCCCCTCTGGCCTCCGCAACGCGGCTGCCACATACCAGCACTTCATACAATAGGCCGTGGGGGCCTAGGAGGCTCAGCGGCAGGCGGTCCTGATGGAGCAGGACCAGGACCCCTGCGACCGCTGAGGGCCGCCGGAGCCCCTAGGCCTTGGGAGCTCGGCTCTCCTCAAGAGCAACCTGCATGGCTCGCGTCTCCAGCTACCCCAACTCCTCTTCAGCGGCGAGTACCAGGTGATGTCTCAGGTATTCCGTCGAGGGCACCCCTCGGGCTGCATCATCCTCGAGCTGCTGGGGGCTTACCCCCCACAGCTGTCTCTTTTTGTGCATGAATCAGAACTGGTTGCTTCCTTTTGCATCATCTATATGGTTGGCACCCTCACCGCCACTAAGGTCATGAAACCCTTGTGAGCCCTCCGTGACCGCCCCATGATTAAGGACTGGCACGGCGTCTGTGCTCTGGTCCGTCCCTGCAGCGTCACTAAACCCAAGGGCTGAGCTCTGTCTCGTGAGCCATTCCCGTGACGCCACCTCCTATGGTCCTTGGTGCGTTGTTCTCGCATGGGCTAATTGTTGGTGGGTAAGTAGGGGCCCGTGGCAGGTGCCTCGCTCCCGCGAGAACCGCGCGCCGGTTGTTTATCTTTTGGACTATAACATGAGAAGATTGGGCACAGCGTCTGTGCTCGGGTCCATCCCTGCAGCGTCAATAAATCAAGCGGCTGAGCTCTGTCTAACAGGCCGGTCCCGCTAACGTCACCTCCTGGGGTCATTGGTGCTGCGGCCTTCTCATGCAATGCCCTCTGGAGATGCATTCGGTGCAGGTCTAGGCAACCCATCTCTTTTCACGTTTTGCAGAAGAAGACTTAGGCGCAACCCGCCTCAGGCGCAACCCGCCTCAGGGTAGGGTCTCATGAGTGATGCGTAAGCTCGCGAGAACTTCCTCAGAGTCGTTCAGCTCGGCCTGAGGAGGGCCCATATACACCTTGGCTGTCCCGCCGTGCAAGCCACATGTCTGGACGGGTTGTACACGCCCGGGAGTCTTTCTCGGTGGGAGGCTCCCCTCCCACGATCCAGTGGAAGTGCTTATCTCCGCGCTAGCAAGACCGAAGAGCGGTTGTGCCCACGAACCAGTGGAAGCACCAAGCTCCGCGCTGGCCAATACGACAGAGGAGCGGTTATGCCCACACTCCGCGCAAGTGTGGTAGCTCTATGCTCCGCGCTAGTTATAAACAACTCAGGGCGGCCCCCAGCGGTCGCGCCAACCTCAAGGAGCTTTTCAGCTCATGACGCTCACAACTTCTCCTTGGAAGGGTATCACAAGGGGGGCTAGGCACGGGGGCTATGCTCAGGTCACTCCTGGTAGACGCCACCCTACCAGGTGCCCAGACACCTGGCTTTCTCGCGCCTCCATCCTAGGCAAAGGCTCGTGAGCAAGGTATGGTGCTCGTTCTCCCTCATGAGAGCCGTTCGTACGTCAAGGGGGACCCCTGGGCATCGTGACCCAAGGGCCTCACTAGTCACGTAGCCCCTCACTCCTTGGGCCCGGTGCTCAACGGCGGTCGAGGTATGCGCAGGGTTGGGCCTTGCCGACGCAGAACGCAAACGGGTCGCTTGAGCGTTAAGGGGGACCCCTGGGCATCTCGACCCAGGGGCCTCAATAGTCACGTAGCCCCTCATTCCTTGACCCTGCCCTGGTGACCCGGAGGGCTCAATGGCGATCGACGTATGCGCGGGGCTGGGCCCTGCCAACGCAGAGCACTTAAGCAAACATGAATGGAAGCAAGCACGGAAATCACAGAATTCAAAGCCTAGATATTACAATAAAGCTCAAGTTCATCAAATTCAAACAAGTCTCATGCCTCCTCGAGGCACTCGCATTCTCCTCAGCAGGAACAGGTCAGGCATCGCCGGACGCGCCGGCATCAGCTTCCGCCTCTTCAGACGCATCAGCAGCAGCCGGAAGGAATGCCTCCACCAGCTCTTTGACCTTCTCCGCCACACACTCAGCAGCCGCGCCCCCCAGGCTCGTAGCCAGCGGCTGGGATAGCGTGGCCAGGTCGAACCTAGGGTCACGAAGGAAGAAATGGCTGCACACCTGCGCCAAGGTAGAGGTAACAAGCGACCGGCCCTCAGTATCAGCTAACTGACCGATTGCAAATGCCACGTCACCCAGGGCATTCACGAGTACAGCTAGGAGCCCGGTGGCGCCATCCTCCAGGGTGGCCAGCGGCTTTTCGAACCCCTCCCCGTAGGCGATCCGCAGCAGCCTGCGGGCCTCGAGCTTGAAGGCGGCGAGGGCCTCACGGCCCACCATCGCTGTCTTCTCCAAGGCTGCGAGGGCGTCCTCCCTGGCCTTCAGCTCGTCCTCACGCTTGGCTTGGGACGCCTTGGCTTCCTCGGCCTCTGTCTTCAGCTTCTCCAGGCTCGCGCGGTCGGCGAACTGCTCCTCCTGCAACCACGATGTCTCGGCCTTCTCGCCCTGGAGCTCCTTCTCCAACATCTCAAGCTCCAGGGCGTGTTTCGCGCTCTCCTCACGGAGGGTCTTAAGTTCGTCTTCCGCCTCCTGCCGACGCTTCTCGGAGGATGCTCCCTGGGCTTCCGCGGTCTCCCGCGCCCATGCAGCCGAGGCAGCCTCCTCCCGACCCTCGGCGACGGCCGCCGAAGCCTGACTACAGGTGGCCTGCACGGACTCCTCCGCTTGTTGCCACCCCGAGAGTAGGCCCAAGTGGGCGTCTACCGCACGGTCATCACCGTCCCGAAAGACAACGCGGAGCTGGTTCAGCGCAGCAAAGGCTGCCTCCAAGGCCTCAGGACCAGAGCTCACCTGCTCACGAGGGGGCACCACCATGACCGCCCGCTCGGCCGAGAGCTTGGGGCCTCCCGGTCCCTTCGCTGGCACGGCGGGAGTAGGGGTCACCCGACCCTCGCGGGGAACTACAGCGGAGTCCACTGGGGGCGTCGCCACCACGCACTCAGCAGTTTGGCTGGCTGAGGCGTGTGGCACCACGGCGGCAGCGGCAACAGCAGCAGGAGGGGCAGGACTTCGAGAAGTGGCCCCTCCCTTCATCTTCTTCAGCATGCCGCCAATGCTACTGCATCAAGAAACGCGCGTCAGAAGCGCAACGGGCAATAGAACAATGGAAGAACCTGCACTCACGCGTCAGAAGCCTGGTGTGCCCTCCTCTTCGCCAGCAGATCGGCAGCGGTTTCCTTTGCTGGGGGCACGCCGCTGGCACGAACGTTGGCAAGACGCGAGGCCAAAGATTTGGGCACAAAAGTGGCTGTTGGCCTTGCCGGGGTAGAGCTCCGCCCGAGAGTGGCCGCATCGCCCCCTCCAGACAAAGAGCGTCCAGATCGACGCGGGGTGACGGCCTTGGGCTGCCCAGCGACTCCAGCCCTCGGCGGCAGCTCCTCAACGGATCCCACGGAGGAGGCGTCGTCAAGATTCAGGTCCAGGTCCCCGAGGGCTTTCTCACAGTCTTCCTCCTCCCCCTCGCTCTACTCTTCGCCACTAGAGGACACATCAACCGTGGCCGGAGCAGGCGTGGCCACCTCGACATAGCCCGACACGGCCTCCAACCGCTCGGCCTTGTCAGGACGGCGGTACAGTGGCAGGTGGGCCATCGGAAGGTCCGCAGGCATCGTCTCCAAGAGAATGCTTGAGGAAAGGTCCAGATCGGAGGAGGGCAGCATCCCCGAGCACAGTCGGAGCTTTTCGTCATCCCCCACCAACTCCCATATGGGACGCGAGTGCGCCTGGAGTGGCGCCAAACGCTGCCTCAGGAACTCCTTCACGATCTGTCCCCCCTCGAGCCTCGAGGCCATATCGGCCTCAATCCTCGCCAACACAGGCCCAGCCTCAGGATTACTAATCTTCACATGGCTCTAGCAGGCGCGCTTCCGCGGATGGGCGGTAGGCAGCGCCAGCAATGGGTGTGTGCGCTGAGCATCCAGATAGACCCATCTCTTCCGATGGGTGTCTATCTTCTTCCCCGCCTTCATCAACCGGCAGCCCTTGCACTGAAAGACGAAGGAGATGCACGCCGAACACGGGCCCTCCTCATACAGCCGGACGCCGAAGAGGTGGCGGAAGAGGGCGACAGTCGGCCTCACCCCCACGAACGCCTCGCAATAGAAGGCGAACAGCGACAAGACGAGGACGGAGCGAGGCTGGATATGACGGGCATGCACTTGGTAGTGGTCCAAGATGGTGTTGAAGAATTCAGAGAAGGGCGGCACAAGCCCAACGGAAATGCTGTGGAGGAAGAAGGGGTAGCAGGTCGTTGTCAAAGCCGATGCAGTAGCCGACCCGACTAGGATCTTCGTCGGGCCGTGCTCCTTATGCTCGCTTGACAGGAAGGACTGGACTTCCGCACAGTCCCCCTCCATGGTGACGGAAGACTCCTCGAGCGCCGCCACGGGAGAGGAACCAGACCCATGCACTTGCGCGACGCCCTTGCCCTTCTTCGCCATTGCCGAATGCGTCGGGGAAGGCGAGGGATCCGAGAAGATCGAAGGCGAAAGAGAAGGGGATCTGAGGAAGAAGAAAGGGGAGCAATAACCCCTTTGCGGAAAAGATAGTCTCTTTTGTCAAGTCACACAGTTACCAAGGCTGCATGGGGAGTGGAGTCGACACGCCTCATCCAACCGTCACGCGACGGCCTGGCCCACAGTCTTTGGGGCCCGCGGTGCTTTGTCCTCACGTAGGCTTCGCCCAGAAGCCAACTCCGCGCGCGCCTTGGGCCCGGGGGCTACTGTCATCTTACTGGGAACCAGGGTACCCAGACTTGCCTATCTGCGGCCCACGTCGCGTTCCTGGTATGGCCCGGTAGGGCCCAGCTGATCGGCCATCTGCTCAAGACCCTCGCGAGAGGGCAGCCTTCGCGAGGAGAACACCCAAGACCTCCTCAGGGAGCGGCCTCACCTAGGCTGCTCCGGAGGGGTGACCAAGACCTCTCCCTAGAGTGGCCTCGGCTAGGCTTCTTTGGGAAGGCGGAGATCTCAAGGCAAGGGCTGCCTCAAGAGGAGGCGGTGATGCAAGCCATGACGAACCGTGCCAGCAGGCGCAGTTTCCATATCGGTGCAAAGGAGACCACACAGGCGCAGGTTCTCGAGGGGCGAGACAAAGGTTTCCCCTTTGGTGCAACATGACCGAAGACCGCAAGGACGGCAGGAAGGATGTCATCGCCGAGCCCACCACCGCGTCACCGCCTGCCCTCTTTGCAGGCGAAGACCACCTTTTCTCAGGATGGGAGCATCCTTGTGTTCCTGCTCAAATGGCCGTTGTGGGATTCCCTTCCCGCCTAAACATTTCGAGGGAAGAGGACCCTGGCTGCCTATATAAGTAGCTAGGGTTCCATCATAGAGGGGATTGACACATTGGGACTTAGCCTAGAAAAGGAGCAAAAACATCCGCCTCCTCACTCTTCTTGATCTCGCCTCCTGAGCTCAGGAAACCACTGTACTTGTTCATACTCGAGCCCTCGCAAGGCCAATCCACTAAAGCAGTACGTAGGGTTTTACACCGCAAGGTAGCCTGAACCTGGGTAAACTCTTGTGTGATCTACTTGTTTGCTTGCTTGCATTCCATTCCCACCACCAGGAGAAGAGCGAGGCGCTAAGTAGACGTGTAGTGGGAGAGATCTTCGTCATGCCCCTGTGTTCGAATCTTAAGGGTTTTGCGGGGCCCAAAATCTGACAACTGTCCAGTTCCCTGTGGGCGGTGGTTCCTGTTTCTCGCCTGCATCGTCGTCCATACCATCGATGTCTTCAGAGTCAAAATCAAGCATGTCGGTTAAGTCGTCGACAGTGGCTATTAAGTGGGTGGTGGGTGGGGAACGAATTCCTTCATCGTCCGCTTCCCACTCGGGCCGGAGATAGTTCGGCCGAGGGTCTCCTGACAAGGAGAGAGACCTCAATGAATCTAGCACATCGCCCAAGGGCGAGTGCTGAAAAATATCCGTGGAGGTAAACTCCATGATTGGTGCCCAATCAGATTGGATAGGCACGGACGTAGGCGGTTTGGAGCCTGTGGCCGGAGACGAATCCAAGGGTCCGGTAACATAGGTCTCATAAGAGGTGAAGTCAGTATTCGACTCTATCACCGCTGAGTGTGCGGCCTCTGTGGCGGGGTACATCCACCCGTCCTTGGATGGCACAATCTACTCCGGATTGAGGGCCGGAGTAACCGCAGGTGCGATCTTCCGAACACCGTCCGATGTCAGAGCTGACTGTGCGGAGCGCCTGACATGAGCTCGAATCCGTCGAAGATCAAGTCTCCGCGAATATCGGCAGTGTAGTTCAAGCTTCCAAATCTGACCTGATGGCCAGGGGCATAGCTATTGATCTGCTCTAGATGGTCAAGCTTGTTGGCCCGCAGTACGAAGCCGCCGAATATGAAGGTTTGTCCGGGGAGAAAAACCTCACCCTGGATCGCATCGTTGCCGATGATCAGAGGAGCCATCAAGCCTTTACGTGACGGCATAGTGCAACTCTCAATGAAAGCACCAATGTCGGTGTCAAAACCGGAGGATCTTGGGTAGGGGGTCCTGAACTGTGCGTTTAAGGCTGATGGGAACAGGAGGCGGGGGACACAATGTTTACCCAGGTTCGGGCCCTCTTGATGGAGGTAATACCCTACTTCCTACTTGATTGATCTTGATGGTATGAGTATTACAAGAGTTGATCTACCACGAGATCGTAGAGGCTAAACCCTAGAAGCTAGCCTATGATTATGATTGTTCTTGTCCTACGGACTAAACCCTCTGTTTTATATAGACACCAGAGGGGTCTAGGGTTACACAAAGTCGGTTACAAGGGAGGAGATCTACATATCCGAATTGCCAAGCTTGCCTTCCACGCAAAGGAGAGTCCCACTCGGACACGGGATGGAGTCTTCAATCTTGTATCTTCATATAGTCCAACAGTCCGGCCAAAGTATATAGTCCGGCTGTCCGAGGACCCCCTAATCCAAGACTCCCTCAGTGACCACCTTACCGAGTTGTTGCAAGATCATGGGTTTGAAATTGGGAAAATCGAACCCACTCTTTTTAATAAGAAGGTCAAAGGGGAGTTGTTTGTGTGCCAACTATATGTTGATGACATTATCTTTGGTTCTCCTAACAAAGATATCAATGAGGAATTTGCCGCTCTCATGACACGAAAGTTCAAGATGTCCATGATGGGAGAGTTGAAGTTCTTTCTCGGGTTTGAAATCAAGCAATGAAGAGAAGGAACCTTCATCAACCAAGCCAAATACACTCAAGACATGCTAAGGAGATTCATGCTAAGTGAAGTCAAGCCGGCTTCCACTCCAATGCCCGTCAAATGCCAACTTGACATATATCCCAATGGTAAAGCGGTGGATCAAAAGGTATATTGCTCCATGATTGTCTCCTTGCTTTACCTTTGTGCATCGAGACCAGATATCATGTTGAGTGTGGGAATTTGTGCATGGTTTCAAGCCGCACCTAAGGAAAGTCACTTTGTGGCAGTCAAGCGAATCTTTAGATATTTGGCTCATACCCCAAACTTTGGCTTATGGTACCCAAGAGGAGCAAACTTCAACCTTGTAGGCTATTCGGACTCCGATTGGGCGGGAGACAAAGTGGATAGGAAGTCAACTTCCGGAGGGTGCCAATTCCTTGGTTGCTCTTTGGTGAGTTGATCTTCCAAGAAGCAAAGTTGTGTGTCTCTCTCGTCTACCGACGTGGAGTATGTGGCCTCCGGTAGTTGTTGCGCACAACTTCTATGGATGAGGCAAACTTTAAAGGATTACAGTGTCATTTGTGAAAAAGTGCCTCTTTGGTGTGACAATGAAAGTGCCATCAAGATTTCTCTCAACCCGGTGCAACACTTCAAGACGAAGCATATTGAGATTCGGTAGCACTTCTTCCGGGATCATATTAGGCAAGGGGAGATCGAGCTCAACTATGTCAACACTCATGATAACCTAGCAGATATCTTCACGAAGCCTTTGGATGAAGCATGATTTCGCGAGTGAAGGCATGAGCTAAATATCACTGATTCGAGCAATGTTGCTTGAACCCTTACACACCCCACCATACTCAACTTGTTATCTTGTTTAGGTGTAAGCATGAACAAAGGGGGAGTGTTGTTCTCTCAATGAACTCTCCCTCTCCCCATTATACATAAATTGATCAACTCTTTCACATTAGCCATTTGTGATGGTACGTGTGCTTCAAAGACGAGTATGGGTCATGGGCCCAAGGATAATTCTTCGTGGTGCCATACCAATTGACTCAAACATAGGTGGCTACGGCTACCGCCCTCTCTATGGAGAGGTTGTTTCACGTGTTTGGTCCTTGTTGTCTTTTGCCTCTCTTTCGTCGTGCCATGCTTGTGTTTGAGTTGCCTCGTGTGTTTACTTGTTGGTGCGTCCTTTCGCTTGAAGGTTGCATTGCAAAGACGGTTTTTCTCTCGTGTTTGTGAAACATGCATTTTCTTGGGTTCACGGTACTACCGTGGCTTGCCACGGTACTACCGTAGGAGCTATGCACGGTACTACCGCACCCAGCATGGCAGTAATTTTTTACTGCCGCTGGAAGAGCGGTACTACCGCCCCGAGTGCGGTACTTCCGCCCGGGCGGTACTACCGCGATGACCCGCAGTACTACCGCATAGTCGCGAGCGTGTGGGGGTTCAGAGCGGGCAGGGGGAGTTCCATGGCAGGGGCCCGATTCCAAGTCACATCAATCTATCCGGTAACACCTCATATCACATTGCGGCCTCACGCACGGTATCCCCACGGGTGTCGCCTTACCATGGCCCGGGACCGTTTGTGCCTTTTGGCTCACGTATATGATAGTGTCGCTAGCATCCATATGACAGAGAACCCGGGCCGACATGGCTAGTCGTGAACCGAAAGCGGCACAGACCTATGGAGACAGGCATAGATGAATCACATCGAGCATGTCGGTCATCAGCGAGTGAATCTGGGCTGTAGCACTGGGCTAACAGGACTCCAGGTAACCCAGGCTGTAGCAGGCTAAGCAGGACTTCGGAAGTCATCGCGTGACATTTCCCCGATGGGACAGACATACCAACAAAGTGAAACACATGCCGGCCAGTCAAGTGTCCTAAGCAGTAGTGCTAGGCTAGTAGGACTCCGGTGAACCGAGCTGTAGCGGACTACTATGGCTGAAGGAGCACTGGACTACATTTCCCCATAAGAGAGGCTGCCAAGGATAAACAACTAGATTGTCATATCCCACACATACCAAGCATTTCAATCATACACACAATATGCTCGATATGTGCAAATACAACATGGCATCACAATAAAACTCTACAACTCAAGTACTTTATTTAAAGGCTCCAGAGAGCCATACATAACATGTTCATACAGGTAGGGGTCACATGACCCGACACTCAAGTCATACAAGCATACAAGCACATGCGGAAGCAAATAGTCTGAGTACAGACACTAGAAAGAAAGAAGGCTTCTCGAAGCCTGTCTATCTACATAGGGCCCTCCATGGCCAGGATCACCACCTGGGTGGCAAGTCACTCATCGACGTCGAGATCTCCATAAAACCCATCGGAGGGGGCGGTGTTGTCGTCTGAAAACAGTAATTAAAGAAAACATGAGTACAAAGGTACTCAGCAAGTCTTACATTAGAACCTACAATACATGCTCATTCTCAAGAAGGTGGTGGAGTTATTGCAGCAAGCCAGCTTTGACTCTTGGCTAAGCTATCCTACGAGACACCACTAGTAAAATAGTTTTCGCACATGAGTCCACTAATCACCAACACAATACTCCACCGGGGATCCTCCCTCGTCATCCTACGAGAGAGCCATCCTCGATACTCACACTTATCTTGAGTCTTTTAGTAGTAACCATTAACTTGTCTATGAACTGTATAGGCAACCAAGTAGTCCTTTACCGCGGACGCGGCTATTCGAATAGATGATGTTAACCCTGCAGGGGTGTACTTCTTCATACACGCTCTCACCACTTACCGCCGTTTACACGACATGTACTCGGCAACCTTCAAGCGGAAGCCCAACGAGGGTGTCGGCCACGGCCTACCTAAACACTCAAGTCTCTAGTCTAGGTTTATCGCCTATCCAGGTTCCATCCGCAGGAGTCCGGCCGAGGTTTCCACATACGGCGCCGAACAATGTGAACAGGGTCCCGAGACGCCAAACGGGTGCCTGGCATACCCGGCCATGGTGTATCTACCGCAACATAGCCCACCCCTAGGGTCAGCGCTACGCACGGCCGCCAACACATGACCTACAAGCACCAGAAAGTAATTGCAACTCCTGGACATAGTACTAGGGTGATTAAGAAGCTGAGAGGGTCCATTGGTTTCGGGCCCAATGTATGGTAGTAACTGAATCTTAAATCACACATACAGATCTCAGTTCTTATGGACGACCTCAATGAAACAACCCACCATGTACTCCTACATGGCCTCTCATCGATACCTTTACCAAATCATGTTCAACACATCCCTCACATTACCGACATAATCATTTCACTCTAGCCCATCACCCAGATTAACCAGACCTGACACAACTCTAAGCATAGCAGGCATAGCAAGGTAGGAAACACATACATGTCTCAATCAACTCCTACACATGCTATTGGGTTTCATCTAGTTACTGTGGCAATGACAGGTCATGCAGAGGATAAGGGTTCAACTACCGCAGCACACAGCAGTTTGAAACGTTGTTGTCTTAATGAAGTAAATGAGAGCAGAGGCGAGAACATGGGATTGTATCGATATGATCAATGGGGTTGCTTGCCTGATGGAGTGGTAGTAGGGTACTGCCCTTTAGTTGGATACTCGGAGATATCCTCAGAGGCAGAACCTACCACGAAGGACACACATAACATAATCAACACATGACAATATGCAACAATATGATGCATGCTATGACATGGCAAAATGATGTGTCCTGCCTAATGCAATGTGAAACAAGTTGAAATGGGTCCATTTGAATCAAAGATTCAAATGAAAGTTAAAGTTCTTATGCATAATAAGTGTATTAGCTTGTTTCACCTAAACAGCAAGGTTAAAGTGTTTTGTCATGCATAAAACAATTACAGATGGAAAGATTGAATTTTTCTGATCATTTTTGATATATAATTTGTTGGATTTGGAGCTATGGTTGATTTTCTATGATTTTTAGAAGTTTTGGCTATTTTCTGGAATTTCCTATATAAGAATAAATCTAGAAAATGAATAAATGCGTTAGCACTGCGTCACTGTGACGTCAGCGAGTCAAAGGTGCCAGCCCAGGTCAAATCTGACTGGTGGGCCCCATTTGTCAGTGTCTTAGCTAAAACAGAATTAAATTAGTACTAACTAAACTGTTAGTGGGGCCTGGGCCCGCATGTCAGTGACCTATTAGGTTAACTAATAGTTAATTGGTGCTAACTAAAAACAACGAGGCTCTGGGCCTACCTGTCATTGACCCAGGGGAGTTAAACCCCTAGTCAAACAAGGTCAACTCACCGGCGGCTTGACGCCGGCGACGACAGACACGGCGGAGGGGCTCGGGTTTGCGTCTCCGGCGACCAAACGGGTGGCCGAGACCATCTACGGGGAGCTGGAAGCAAGCCACGTCGGTTGGTGGTGGACGTGGAGCTCGGGGAGGCTGGGAACGACGCCAGCGACGACCTTGGCCGTCGCCGGAGCTCGAGTGAGGATGAACCCGAGGCTACGGGGCATGCCGAGGCATGTGGGGTGGTGTGTTGGGTTCCTGGGGACGTGGTGAGTGCGGTGACGCGCTCGGATTTGAGCTTATGCGTCTGTGGCCACGGCAACGACATGGCCGGCGGAGCCGAGCTCTCGGCCGTGATGGCCAACGGGGTTAGAGGGCAGCTCGAGTGGCGTGGCTAGGGGGAGAAGAAAGAGGAGCTCACGGCAAGTGCAGCGGGCGTTGAAGCGGGCTCGAGGAAGCTTGGGAGGCGGCGAATCATCGGCGACGATCTCCGGTGGCCGATGAGGGGAACGGCAGCGGTGGCGCCGTTGCAGCGCGTCCGAGGCCTCGTGGCTCGTCGAGGAGGTCGAGGGAGATGCTGCGGAGCTCGTGCGCATGGTGGGGTGACACGGGGACGACGGTGGCTACGGCTACAGCGGCAAGACGGCGGCGGCTGCGTCGGCCATGGCTTCGGGGAAGCGGGGGAGAGAGCAGGGGGGAGGAATGAGGTGTCGGCGAGGTCGGGGCGACGACCAAGAGATGATCCACGCGGAGCAAAGGCGACCAGGGCGAAGTAGAGAGGTTGGGTTTTGCGTGGCGAGCTCGAGCGCGCCATGCTCACCTCCCTGCCTGCTCTGGCAAGGGGAAGCAGCTGGCTGGCACGGGCCAGCACAGTGCTGGGCCGGCCAGTGGGCTGCCAGGTAAGTTTCTCTCCCTCTCTTTTTCTGTTTTGTTTTCCTTTCTATTTTTCTGTAACTTTAGGCTTTATTAAAAATAGCTAGGCACTTACAAAAATCCTGAAAATAAACATAGGCTCTGTTTAGATTATTTCCAACAGCCCACACTTATTTCCAGAATTATTTGAGCATTTAAAATATTTTATAGCATTTAAATGCCCAAATTAAAATACTTATGATTTAATTCAAAAAATCCAGATTGTCCTAGAAAAGTGTGCACCATTTTTGCCAGGGGTTTTAGCCCAATCCAGAAATGATGAACATTTTGTGAAGGGCATTTTGGGTTCATTGAAACCAATTTTAGTAAACCCTAATTGGTTTAAGGGGGTGCGGGGGGGGGGGGGGCAGGGTTCTGTTATCCCCATTTCATCTTTCTGGGAGAATTTAGACATGATGCTATCACTCTAATGCATGAACTAGCTAGGGTGTGACATTCCAATTCCCCCATACCCATTCAACTCATCTTCCCCACGTCGTCTCTCCCTCCTGCCCAAGAACGGCACCGGAGAACCTCGCCGGATCTCTGTCTCCGGTCGCTCTTCTTGCATTCCACCCGTGGGATCGTTCCCCACCACGTCCTCTTGCCATGGAACAAGGTTTCTCCCCAAATCCCTCTCTCCTTGTCTAGTTGTTGTGTCTCTAGGTTTTCGGGGAGATGCATGTTGTTCTTGAGATTTTAGGCCAAATCTTTGCAACAGTGGGATGTAGGAGAGTAGTAATGTGTAGAGATGTTATTTGGTCTGTTGCTACTTGGTAGTGTTGATCAACCATAGTACCGCTCCATTGGCACGGATGTTCTCAGATCCCCTTTTGTTTTCGGATCTGAACCCATGCGGTACTACCGCAACTCCCATGCAGTACTACCGCTCTGGCCGTGTTCACCTCATACGGTACCACCGCTCCTCAGGAGTGGTACTACCGCACGAGGCGCGGAAGTAAAATTTTACTTCCGCTCAAAGCGCGGTACTATCGTGGCTAGAGCAGAAGTAAAAAAAATTGTTCCACACACTGGTGCAGTCCTACCGTTGAGTTCGAACCTTCCCTTTAGCAACTACCCAATGTTGTTTATACTTGTTTCATTTGTTTTGCTGTGGTCTTTGCATTGATCCTTCTCGCTTTTCTTGTGTGTTCTTGTGTTGTGTGTCATAGGTGGTGGCTCCAGTTCAAATGTCCGTCGTTTGAACCCCGTTTGCGACACGGGCTCGAAGCGTCTACGCAACCAAGATGAAGCTCCAGAGGGCTCCAATGCCCCCAACATAGAACTAAGTCAACCGCAACGAAGACCAAGGAGCCAACAATGGGCATGGATGAGATGCCACTAGCTGAGTTTGTCACTCGAAGGAAGATCAAACCCTATGTGAATCCCCGTGCAAACTTCAGAGGGAATGAATTGTTCTGGACCAAGCAGCAGAATCTTATCAATCTCGATGTGATCAAGGCCAAGCAGAATATCTATGTGGACGTGCACTAGATTGACATGCATCATATGAGGTGGGATAAGCACCACGCCTATTTTGGTGAGGCTTTGGACCTGGTGGAGCAGTTTGGCATTGAGAACTTGAACACGTTCCACCTGGTCTTTGACCCTGAGATTGTGGCTCAGTTCTTTGCCTCGATCCACTTCCATTCTAATGAGGAACGAACCTTGACGTGGATGACAAATGGACAATAGCTGACCGCCAAGTGGAAGGACTTCATGAATCTGCTACAGGTTTGTGATGAGGGGCTCGTCAAGCCCGTTGGTGTTCACCCTCATGCCAACTCTGAGTTCGCCAACAAGAACAAGCTGCAGCCATACTATGTTGAGAGGCAGATTCCTAGTGGTAAGAAGGCGTGGGTGCTGAACCCATTCCTTGACATCATGTATCGGATCTTTCGCAACACCCTCTTCCCACGTATTGGGCACAAGGATAAGATACATGCCTATCCCGTGGATATGATGCTCATCTGTGAGGAGGCGCGTCGTGTTCAGACGCAACCACTTGATGTCTCACATATCATGTGGTGTGAGCTACGATTTGCGGTGTTCAACCATAAGGTACCCATCTATGGTCCTTACCTATTTCACCTGATCTCGAAGACTTGGGAGAAGCTCTATCCCAATGTTGAGTTTGAGGCCCCTGACTGGACCCGTCACGAGCTCATCAAGCTCCGCGTCAAGCCTAAGTCGGCTAACACCACTACCCGTGCTGAGGCAGTGGCTGCTCAGATGGACGTAGATGAGGATGAGATTGAGGAGGAGGAAGCGGATGAGGACAACTCTGCTAGGTATGCTCCTCCCTCCACTGAGCCCTCACGGGCTAAGAAGCTAAAGGCTAAGATGAAGACTTTGTTCTGTATGCAAGCCAAGGGGAAGTACAGGACCCATGTTGCTTCCAAGGAGAGTCGTCGCCGTGATAAGAGGATCTTGAGGACGTTTGGCGAGGAGATATCCAGTGGGTCTGAGAAACACATCACTCCAGAGGCAGAATGGATGGTGAAGCAGGGCTACCAGTGGACTGAGTCTGAGGAGGAGACAATCCCCGCTGCCGAGACCGACGAGGACCGTGACGAGTGATTGCTCCAGCTTGAGCTACCACCTATGTCATAGGTGTCCTCTCTGCCTTTTTTGGTGTCTCGATGCCAAACGAGGAGAAAGTGTAGGGATTTGCGAGTCGTGTGTCGTGTTTGCTTTCGTTCTGTTGGACCTCGTTTGCTTTGGTTTGGTTTTTTGTGAGTCGTGTTCCCTTATCATATGGTGTAAGACATATGCACGCTATCGTGTCTTATTGTCTTTCCTGCTTAGTAGCCCATGAGCTTATGCTATCTTGTGCCAGTTAATTTATGCTCATATGTATTATCTTGCCTCTCTGTTAGTATTAGTTACTCCTTTGCAAGATTTGCCTCGTCTATAAAATATCGGGGGAGTGTTGATCCTAGTATGTGTGCCGTGCAGTCCAAAGCACATCTCCAGAGTCCACACATCTAGGGGGAGCCTGTCTATATTATATATATGTTGGGTTTGCCTATGCTTTATTTATATTCATATGTGCAAATCCCGTATTGTCATAAATCCACCAAAAAGGGGGAGATTGTAAGGGCATATTTCTCCCTTAGTAGTTTTTGTGATTGATGACAATGCTTTTGCGGACTAATCGTGTGCATTAAGCATTTCAGATCTATCATGTCTAGGCACAATACGATTTGGTGCCCCTCGAAGACTATTGAAGACGGCGTTTATCTACGTTTCTTGTCGGTGGTTTGAGTCGTAGGAAAGCTGTACTATTAAGAGGGTTCCACGTTGGAAAGGTTTGGGTGGAATCAACAAGTACATGTCTGTTCCTTTTGCACCACCTTTCCTGTGGCTCTTTGGAGCATCCTCCGTTTCTCAGAATCTCTGCAAAAAGAAAGACTTCTAGTGTTGCTAAGCTGGGGCATGCGGTAGTACTGCTCCTCAGAGCAGTAGTACCGCAGGCCCCTGGGGTAGTACCGGCCATAGGCGTGGTAGGACCGTAGGTGCTCAAGGTAGTACCACTTCTTTGACGCGGTAGTACCATAGCCTCAGGTCTGTCTCAGCAGCACGAGCGGAAGTAGGGATGGACGTAATTTTTTACATCCGCGTCCTGCGCGGTAGTACCGCTCCTGGCTTGCAGTACTACCGTGTCGGATTTTTGCATATATCTAAACTCAGCGGAAGTTGCCACGGATGTATTTTTATATGTACGTGCCTTCCCAAATCTGGACTATCCCTGCCTTGTGGTAGTACCGCAAGGGGGAGCAGTAGTACCGCGCCAGCGGTTCTACCGCCCTCTGCTTCATCGCAACAGGGCTGTTTTGGATACTGCTGCATGGGCGGTAGTACTGCAGTGCCTTGCGGTAGTGCTACCTCTTTTAGCACTACGTTGGTTTTCCCCGAAGAGGAAGGGATGATGGAGCACAGTAGCGTAAGTATTTCCCTCAGTTTTTGAGAACCAAGGTATCAATCCAGTAGGAGGCTACACGCAAGTCCCTCGCACCTGCACAAAACAAATAAATCCTCGCAACCAATGCAAATAGGGGTTGTCAATCCCTATAGGTCCACTTACAAGAGTGAGATCTGATAGATATGATAAGATAATATTTTTTGTATTTTTATGATAAAGATGCAAAGTAAAATAAAGGCAAAGTAAAGTACTAAGTAGTAGGAGATTGATATGATAAGATAGACCCAGGGGCCATAGGTTTCACTAGTGGCTTCTCTTGAGAGCATAAGTATTCTATGGTGGGTGAACAAATTATTGTTGAGCAATTGACATAATTGAGCATAGTTATGAGAATATCTAGGTATGATCATGTATATAGGCATCACGCCCGAGACAAGTAGACCGACTCCTGCCTACATCTACTACTATTACTCCACTCATCGACCGCTATCCAGCATGCATCTACAATATTAAGTTAAAAACAGAGTAACGCCTTAAGCAAGATGACATGATGTAGAGGGATAGACTCATGTAATATGAAGAAAACCCCATCTTGTTGTCCTTGATGGCAACAATACAATACGTGCCTTGCTGCCCTTACTGTCACCGGGAAAGGACATCGCAAGATTGAATCCAAAGCTAAGCACTTCACCCATTGCAAGAAAGATCAATCTAGTAGGCCAAACCAAACTGATAATTCAAAGAGACTTGCAAAGATAACCAATCATACGTAAAAGAATTCAGAGAAGATTCAAATATTATTCATAGATGGACTTGATCATAAACCCACAATTCATCGGTCTCAACAAACACACCGCAAAAAGAAGATTACATCGAATAGATCTCCACAAGAGAGGGGGAGAACATTGTAATGAGATCCAAAAAGAGAGAAGAAGCCATCTAGCTACTAACTATGGACCCGTAGGTCTAAAGTAAACTGCTCACACTTCATCGGAGAGGCTATGGTGTTGATGTAGAAGCCCTCCGTGATCGATGCCCCCTCTGGCGGAGCTCCGGAACAGGCCCCAAGATGGGATCTCATGGATACAGAAAGTTACGGTGGTGGAATTAGGGTTTTGGCTCCGTATCTGATCGTTTGGGGGTACGTGGATATATATAGGAGGAAGAAGTACGTTGGTGGAGCAACAGAGAGCCCACGAGGGTGGAGGGCGCGCTTGGAGGGGGGGGGGGGGCAGGCGCGCCCCCCAACCTTGTGGCCTCCTATTGATTGGCTTGGCGTAGGTCCAAGTCTCCTGAGTTGTATTCGGTGAGAAAATCACGTTCCCAAAGGTTTCATTCCGTTTGGACTCCGTTTGATATTCTTTTCTTCGAAACCCTAAAACAAGCAAAAAAACAGCAATTCTGGGCTGGGCCTTCGGTTAATAGGTTAGTCCCAAAAATAATATAAAAGTGGATAATAAAGCCCAATAATGTCCAAAATAGTAGATAATATAGCATGGAGCAATCAAAAATTATAGATACGTTGGAGACGTATCAAGCATCCCCAAGCTTAATTCCTGCTCGTCCTCGAGTAGGTAAATGATAAAAACAGGATTTTTGATGCGGAGTGCTACTTGGCATAATTTTAATGTAATTCTTCTTAATTGCGGCATGAATATTTAGATCCGAAAGATTCAAGACAAAAGTCCATATTGACATAGAAAATAATAATACTTCAAGCATACTAACAAAGCAATTATGTCTTCTCAAAATAACATGGCTAAAGAAAGTTATCCCTACAAAATCATATAGTCTGGCTATACTCTATCTTCACCACACAAAATATTTAAATCATGCACAACCCCGATGACAAGCCAAGCAATTGTTTCATACTTTTCACATTCTCAAAACTTTTTCAATCTTCACGCAATATATGAGCGTGAGCCATGGATATAGCACTATAGGTAAATAACTAAGTAGTAGGAGATTGATATGATAAAGATAGACCCAGGGGCCATAGGTTTCACTAGTGGCTTCTCTCGATAGCATAACTATTCTACAGTGGGTGAACAAATTACTGTTGAGCAATTGACAGAATTGAGCATAGTTATGATAATATCTAGGTATGATCATGTATATAGGCATCACGTCCGAGACAAGTAGACCGACTCCAGCCTGCATCTACTAATATTACTCCACTCATTGACCGCTATCCAGCATGCATCTACATTATTAAGTTAAAAATAGAGTAACGCCTTAAGCAAGATGACATGATGTAGAGGGATAGACTCATGCAATATGAAGAAAACCCCATCTTGTTATCCTCGATGGAAACAATACAATACGTGCCTTGCTGCCCTTACTGTCACTGGGAAAGGACACCGCAAGACTGAACCCAAAGCTAAGCACTTCTCCCAATGCAAGAAAGATCAATCTAGTAGGCCAAACCAAACTAATAATTCAAAGAGACTTGCAAAGATAACCAATCATACATAAAAGAATTCAGAGAAGATTCAAATATTATTCATAGATAGACCTGATCATAAACCGACAATTCATCAGTCTCAACAAACACACCGCAAAAAGAAGATTACATCAAATAGATCTCCACAAGAGAGGGGGAGAACATTGTAATGAGATCCAAAAAGAGAGAAGAAGCCATCTAGCTACTAACTATGGACCCGTAGGTCTGAAGTAAACTGCTCACACTTCATCGGAGAGGCTATGGTGTTGATGTAGAAGCCCTCCGTGATCGATGCCCCCTCCGGCAGAGCTCCGGAACAGGCCCCGAGATGGAATCTCGTGGATACAGACAGTTACGGCGGTGGAATTAGGGTTTTGGCTCCGTATCTGATCATTTGGGGGTACATGGATATATATAGGAGGAACAAGTACGTCGGTGGAGCAACAGGGGGCCCACGAGGGTGGAGGGCGTGCCTGGGGGGGGGGGGGGCAGGCGCGCCCCCTACCTCGTGGCCTCCTGTTGATTGGCTTGATGTTGGGTCCAAGTCTCCTGAGTTGTATTCGGTGAGAAAATCACATTCCCGAAGGTTTCATTCCGTTTGGACTCTGTTTGATATTCCTTTTCTTCGAAACCTTAAAACAGGCAAAAAACAGCAATTCCGGGCTAGGCCTCCAGTTAATAGGTTAGTCCCAAAAATAATATAAAAGTGGATAATAAAGCCCAATAATGTCCAAAACAGTAGATAATATAGCATGGAGCAATCAAAAATTATAGATACGTTGGAGACATATCACGTAGTACTGCAGGCCCTGGCGGTAGTACCGCGTCTCCGGTGAGGTAGTATCGTGCGTCGCACGGCTGATTTGGTGGAGAGCAGCAAACACTCAGGTAGCATGTCTGCATTTGTCCCATTTTTTATCTCCTCGGCGACATTTTCCTATGTGAGCACAGGAAATCCAGATTTTCTCATTCTCATTTGCTTTGTCACCCATCACCCCTTGTCGGCATTCTAGACGGGGGTCCCCAGACTTGCCTGCCTGCGACCCACGGCGTGGCTGGGCTGGCAGGCCTGTACGGCCCATCTTCATCAACAAGGCATTCAAGACCCTCGCGAGGGGCCAAGCCTCGCGAGACGGACGATGCAATACCTCGTCAAGAGCGGCCTCACCAGGCAGGCTTGTGAGGGGCGGAGAGATCAAGGCAGGGCAAACCTCGCGAGGTCCTCGCGACGCGAGCCATGACGATCGAGACCAAGCGGGCGCCAGCGTGCGCAGTGTCCTTGTTTCCCCTTTGGTGCCAAGGGGGCAAGCGCAGGCGCAGAGTACCGAGGCATCAGGCAAAGGTTCCCATATTGGTCCAACGAGACCAAGACCAGAAGGACGACAAGACGGAGGTTACCATGGAGCCCATGATGGCGTCATCACCAGAGCCTTTGGCAGGCAAAGACCACCTTTTGTCAGGATAACTTGTACTGGCTGTCCCCTTTCGAATTGGCCGTTGTTGGCTCCTTTCCCGCTCAATATTTGGGGATAGGACCAGGGCCTATATAAGTAGAACAAGCCACCTCATAGAGGATAAGTGAGAATCGACTTCATCACAAGTCGAGAGCAGATCCAAGAACACCTCAACCTCAGGAGGCTGTTCTTCCCCTTGTAACTGTTCTTCATCAGCCCGAGAGGCAATCCACTACCACACACTGGAGTAGGGTATTACACCACAATGGTGGCCCAAACCAGTATAAATCTTGTGTCTTTCTGTGTTGTGAGTTCGTTGAGTTCGTCCGCAAGATCTTAGAGAGCTAGGGCATGGATCGATAGGGAGAAAACCTTCGCGCGCACCCCAGTGTTCGAACCTCAAGGGTTTGCTGGAACCCATGATTTGACATTTGGCGCGCCAGGTAGGGGTGCGCCGTAGCTTCTCTTTCATCGATCTGCACTCCGTCGACACCTTGCTCCGCCCACATGGCAGGCGCCCTGCCGCCTACTCCGATGGCCAGCATTGACGATGGGGCCAGGGGGCTCCAAGCCCTGGCTCCCACCCTGCGGAGGGTGCAGTGGCTGTCAAAGTTCAAGCCAGAGATTCTGCCGCGCTACGACGGTGGGGCGGACCCGTCAGCTTTCCTGCTGGCGTACGAGGAGGCCGTCCTCGAAGCCAGGGGAGATGACAAGGTCATGGCCAACTGGCTTCCCATGGCCCTCACCGGTGAGCCGCGTGCCTGGCTGCTCAACCTTCCCGGATCCATGGTGGCGTCTTGGGAGGAGCTCTGCGACCTCTTCACTACGCGCTACGCTGCACCGGTGCACCACGCGGTCGCGGCCCTGCTAGGCGGTTCACAGGCATCTCCTTCAGAGCGCCACATCAAGCCGTTCCTCCGCCAGATCGGCGCCGCTTCCACGCGCTCGGGGGCTCCGCCAGTCTGGGCCGCGCCCGAGGCCGACCTCACCTTCAGCTCAGAAGACCACCCCATCACCACCACCGGCTCAAGCATGCTTCCGATGCTCTGCACGCCCACCATCTGCAATGTGGCCGTCACCAATACCCTCATCGACGGCGGAGCTGGCCTCAACTTGCTCTCCATGGAGGCCTTCAGCCTGCTTCACGTGTCGCTCGAGCGACCCAGCCTCAGCAAGCCTTTCTCAGGAGTTGGTGGTGGCGCTGCCGCTCCCTGGGGCAGATCCGCCTTCCCGTCACCTTAGGCACGCGCGACAACTACCGCACCGAGCTGGTCGGCTTTGACATTGCCCGCATCGGCCTCCCGTACAATGCCATCCTCGGGTACCCAGCCCTGGCCCAGTTCATGGTGGCGACTCATCCAGCCTACAATCTCATGAAAATGCCAGGAAGCAAGGGTGTCCTCACCGTCAAGCGGGACACCAAGGAGGCCGTGACGATGCTCAAAATTGCCTTCAAGACCGCTGTGGCGGCGCACCCCGTCGGCACCGGTTCCCCCGAGGCCAAGGAGGCCGCGCCGACCAAGAAGAAGCAGTTGTTCACCCAAGACAAGGCACAGACAAAGCAGGTGCCGGTCGACGAGGACGGCTCCTCAGGAGACACCTTCACCATAGGTGCCGGACTTAACCCCAACCAAGAGGAAGCATTGGTGAAGTTCTTGCGCGCGAACAAGGACACATTCGCATGGGAGCCCAATCAGCCGGTGGGGGTCCCGAGAGAGGTGATTCAGCACCACTTGAGGGTGTGCCCCAATGTGTGCCCTATGAAGCAGCGAGCAAGGCAGCAATCCATGGAGAAGCAGGCCTTCATCGTCCAAGAGACCCACAAGTTGGAGGCGGCGGGTGCCATTCGTGAGGTCAGGTACCCCGAATGGTTGGCGAACCCTGTCGTGCTGCCGAAGAAAGGCGGGAAGGAGCGAATGTGTGTCGACTTCACCAACCTCAACAAGGCGTGCCCTCAAAATCCGTTCCCTCTCCCGCGCATCGACCAGATCATCGACTCCACCGTTGAGTGTGACCTACTGTGCTTCCTGGATGCGTTCTCAAGGTATCACCAAATCAACATGGCGGTGGAAGATGTAGAGAAGACAACCTTCCTGACCCCGCGTGGGGTGTACTGCTACACCTGTATGCCCTTCAGACTGCGGAACGCGGGTGCGACCTTTCAGCGGCTGATGCACATCGCTTTAGGGCGGCAGCTCGGGAGGAACACGGAGGCCTACATCGACGACATTGTGGTGAAATCTCGGGAGGCGAGAACCTTGATCCAAGACCTGGAGGAGACCTTCGAAAGCCTGCGCCAGGTGAACCTGTGGCTTAACCTGGAAAAGTGTGTGTTCGGTGTTCCTTCCGGCAAGCTGCTGGGATTCCTCGTGTCACGCAGAGGGATCGAGGCGAACCCGGAGAAGATCAAGGCCATTGAAGGCATGAGCCCGCTGCAGACCCTCAAGGAAATGCAGAAGCTAGCTGGTCGGGTGACTGCGTTGGGGCGCTTCATCTCCAAGCTGGGAGAGCGCGCCTTACCCTTTTTCAAGCTGATGAAGAAGAAGGGCCCATTTGAGTGGACTCCGGAGGCTGACCGAGCCTTCCAAGACCTCAAGAGATACCTGACCAGCCCATCGGTATTGGTGGTGCCACGGCCTCTCGAGCCTCTGGTACTCTATCTTGCCACCACCCATACTCCGGCAGTGCTCCGCTAGTGGCGGTTCGGGAGGAGCACCAGGCCAAGAGTGTGTCGCGGCAAGCTACGTCGCTAGCTAAGATGACGCAAGATTAGGAAGGCGCAGCAAGAGCCATAGCGGCAGCAACAGAAGACCAAGCTCGGCAGGACACCGTAGATATTCCCGCAAGCAACCAGGCGCCAGAGGTCCCACCACCTCAGGAGGCACCCCAGCTTGCGCAAGACGCGAGCCTCACCAACACACCGGTCCTCATTGAGCACCCGCTGTACTTCGTCAGCACTGTGCTACGGGACGCAAGGGCATGTTATCCATGCCTCAAAAGCTCCATCTCACGCTCCTGGTAGCCTCGCACAAGTTACGACACTACTTCCATGGCCACCCCATCAAAGTCATCTCCGCCTACCCGTTGGAGAGGGTGCTTAGGAGCCCCAATTCTGTTGGAAGGGCCACCGAGTGGAACATTGAGCTACATGCATTCCAGTTGGAGTTCAGCACCACCAGGGCCATCAAGGGAGCCACACTCGCTGACTTCGTGGCAGAATGGATGGATGCCCCGGCATTGGAAGCAGGTGAGGACCGGTCCATCTTGCCAGGAAGTGAGGCGCCAGATGGATGGGTCATGTATTTCGATGGTGCCTTCGCGCAATAGGGCCCAGGGGGCAGGAGCAGTGCTCATCTCACCCACGCAGGACAAGCTCTATTATGCTGTGCAGCTCTGCTTTTCAGCAGGGTGAGAAGGTCTCCAACAACATCGCGGAATACGAAGGCCTCATAGCTGGCCTGAAGGCCGCGACAGCTCTAGGGGTGAAGCGCCTCACTGTTATGGGCGACTCACAGCTCCTCGTCAACTTCTCCAACAAAGTGTACGAGCCAAAGGACGAGCACATGGAGGCATACCTCGCGGAAATACGTAAGATGGAAAAGCAGTTCCTAGGCATGGAGGTGCAGCATGTGCCCCGTGGCACCAACAAGGAAGCCGACGACATCGCCAGGAGGGCATCCAAGCGGTAGCCCCAAGAGCCTGCATCTTCGAGGAGCGGCTCTTCAAGCCGTCAGTAATGCCACCACTTTCAAGCACGACATGGCCTCGGTAGGAGCTCCCACGACCGCCTACCACGGGAGCCCCAGCTTGTGGCCCAACCTCAGGGGCTCGCTTTCTCTTGGCGCTCGAGCCTCAAGGAGGATGTTGGACCAAGGAATTCAAGGAATATATGATGCAAGGGGCGCTACCAGAGAAGGAAGAGGACGCAGAGCGCGTAGCCCGGCAAGCCGCGACGTACTGCATCCAGGACGGTGAGTTGTACAGGAAGCAACCAAATAATTTTTCGTTGCGTTGCATTTCCAGGGATCAGGGGAAGGAGTAGTTGATTAACATACATGGCGGGGACTGCGGACACCACTCATCGTCACGAACTCTCGTCGGCAAGGTGTTCCACAGTGGATTCTACTGGCCCACGGTGCTCAACGACGCAGCTGAACTGGTGAAGTCCTGGGAAGCTTGCCAGTTCCACACCAAGTAGATCCATCAGCCAGCTCAGGGCCTCCAAACTATACCGCTCACATGGCCGTTCGCGGTCTGGGGGCTGGATATCTTGGGCCCATTCCCTCGAGCGCTAGGGAGCTACCGCTACCTCTACGTTGCCATTGACAAGTTCACCAAGTGGGCGGAAGTGGAAGCCGTCCGCACCATCCCAGCCAGTTCCGTGGTTAAGTTCATCAAGGGCCTCGTGAGCCGTTTCGGGGTCCCCAACCGCATCATCACCGATAACGGCTCACAGTTCACGAGTAACCTCTTCAAAACATATTGTGCTAACCTTGGAACGCAGATCTGCTATGCTTCGGTGGCGCACCCCAGGAGCAATGGCTAGGCTGAATGCGCCAACACGGAGGTCCTGAGAGGCCTCAAGACCAGGACCTTCAAGAAGAAGCTCAAGGCCTGCGGCAGGGGCTGGCACGGCGAGCTCCAGTCCATGTTGTGGTCCATCCGCACCACCACCATGAAGCTGACGGGTGAGACCCCATTCTTCCTTGTCTACAGAGCCAAAGCGGTCCTCCCTCATGAGGTCAAGCATCGCTCTGCACGGGTCCTGGCGTTTGATGAAACGCAGCAAGACGCCACATGGGAGATGGACCTCGTACTGGGGGAGGAACGACGCCGCGAAGCTGCACTGAGGGCGGCAAGGTACCCGCAGGCACTGCGGCGGTACCACTGCCACAACATCTGCTCCAGGACGCTTGAGGTAGGCGACCTCGTCCTGAGGCGGGTCCTCTCCAGGGAGGGGTTGCACAACCTCTCACCCATGTGGGAGGGCCCGTTCAGGGTCGTCCATATCTCTAGGCCTAGAGACGCAGGACGGGGTGCCCATCCAGAACGCCTGGAATATCCAGCACCTCCGGAAGTTCTACCCATGAAGCAAGGCCTAGTGCCTGTGAAGCAAGGCCCCGTGCCTGTGAAGCAAGGCCCAGTGCCTGTGAAGCAAGGCCCCGTGCCTGTGAAGAAAGGCCCAGTGCCTGTGAAGAACGCTCGGTGCCTGTGAAGAAAGGCCCAGTGCCTGTGAAGAAGGCCCGGTGCCTGTGAAGAATCGCCGCTCGTGACACTCTCACATAATAATGAGTGGGGTTGTACACGGCCCGGAGTCTCCGGAGAGCCGCCCTCGGGCCTCGGGGGCTCCCTCCCACGCCTAGTGGCACCACTTAGCTCCGCGCTGGTGAGAAGATGTCGAAGACTAGACTAGGTGCCGGACGAGGCTTTTCATTTGCTTTCCGTAGTTGGCTCGCCTTCTCTTAATCGAAGTTTGATTCTGGTGTCCCTTGCTGATTTGGTTTCATCGCCTTTTGCCGCCTTTTCCGAATCTAGTTCACTTGTGTTCTCTCTCTCGCATACCTCGCGAAGGGGCTACGCCGGTGCCTTCGTGAGGGTTTCTTCTTCCTGCGTTGGTCCTTCTCTCTGCCTTCGGTCTACCTCCTCGCGAGGCACCCTCGTTCGAGCCCACCACCAGCACATCTCTCCTAATACATGCCCCTCGGGTACTGCGATATGAAGCGCTGTGTCAAGGCTCGGGTGAACGTTAAGTCTCCTAGCGAGCTTCCTAACAAGTTTTTTGCAGTTCCTGAGCAACCACTAAGCCAAGGAGGGCACGAGGAGACAAGTGCGTCATGAAGAAGAGACTGCCCCGAACGCGCCAGGCTAAGATATGTCCTCTCGAAATAACGACACAACACAGAAATAACAAGCATAGCGTAATGACTGAGGAATCGCAGTTCGATACACGCCCCTCCGGGCCCATACTGGTTTCATTTTGATGCAGGAAAGAAAAGAGAACAAAACAAAAGCGGCGTTGCAGAGAACCACGGGGGCAGGCCTCCAGCAACGTCCCGAGCTCAGCCGGATCCCTCCTCGCGCTTCACGGAAGCGCAACGACGAGAGGACCCTCTACCACCTTCGAAGCGGGCATGGCGGCTGGTCATAGCCGCCACTGCTGGAGCTTTCGCTAAGAGAAGAGAAACCGTAGCTAGACGAGCCGCGGCCGGTGGGCTCACCCTCGTCACGGCCATCGCCGAGGCCGAGCACCTCCTTGTCGTCGTTTGTCTCGGGGCAGCACCCGGCGCGGCGACCATCTTCCCCAAACGCCCTCACGTAGAGGGTCGCATCACCGTCATACTTGAAGTGGAGGGTGCACCGCTTGCCTAGGCCGCGCGCGTGGGCGAACGTTTGCCAACCACAAGCCAGAGCTATGTTGCCCATGGCAGAGACTTCAACCGCGACCCAGGAGGCCCTGCTGCAGCAACCGTCCGCCTGCAGCCAGAGCCCGCCTGGACTAGGGGCCCACAGCTCGTTGACGAAGAAGCGCGGAAGCTGGAGCCAGTTGCCGGCGGGATCTACTGACCAGACAAAAAACTCCGGCAGCACCTCTATCGAGTGGAAGCATGGCCGGGGAGGCCGTGCAACCACGACACGTCTCCCCTCATCGACGGGGCTACCACGACTGGATCGACCCCCGCCACGCGCAATGGCGCCACCCCGGGAGCAGGGGGCCATGACGGGAGTCGTGGTGTGCTTGCGGGGGCGGCCATGTCCCCGTTTAGGCGTCGGGGAGCCGGGCCCTTCGTGAGGGGCCTTTCCTTTTCTCTGCGGCGGAGAAGCTCTTTGACGGCGCCATTGGAGTCGGGTGTGGAGCAGAGGAAGAAGAAGCGAGCGGAATGGGAAGAGATGGGCGATGGGGGCTCTGCCCCCTCCCGCTTTATAGAAGGAGAAGGCCAACCAGCACCCCCACGATCACAGGTAATGATTGCTTTCCTTGCATGTCGCAGGGACTTGTCAAGTCAAGCAGTTGCCGAGGCAGCGTGGGGAAGTGGAGACGCCCACGTCCAATCAACCACCATGCGTCAACCGAGGCCGCAGGCTTTGGGGGCCCGTGGCGCTCCGCGCTTGATCCTTTGGATTCCCCTCGAAGCCAAGCCCGAGCGCGCCTTGGGCCCGGGGGCTACTGTCGGTGTTCTGGGAACAGTGATCCCTAGACTTGCCTGCCTGCGGCCCGCGGCGTGGCTGGGCTGGTAGGTTTGTACGGCCCATCTTCATCGACAAGGCATTCAAGACCCTCGCAAGGGACCAATCCTCGCGAGGCGGACGACGCAAGACCTCCTCAGGAGCGGCCTCACCAAGCAGGCTCGCAAGCGGTGGAGAGATCAAGGCAGGGAAAACCTCATGAGGTCCTCGTGATGCGAGCAATGACGATCGAGACCAGGCGGGCGCTAAGCGGGCGCCAGCGCGCGCAGTGTCCTTGTTTCCCCTTTGGTGCCAAGGGGGCAAGCGCAGACGCGGAGTACCGAGGCATCAGGCAAAGGTTTCCATATTGGTGCAACGAGACCAAGACCAGAAGGATGGCAAGATGGAGGTCACCATGGAGCCCAAGACGGCGTCATCACCAGAGCCTTTGGCAGGCGAAGACCACCTTTTGTCAGGATAACTTGTACTCGTTGTCCCCTTTCGAATTGGCCGTTGTTGGCTCCCTTCCCGCTCAATATTTGGGGAGAGGACCAGGGCCTATATAAGTAGAACTAGCCACCTCAAATAGGAGAAGAGAGAATCGACCTCATCACAAGTCGTGAGCAGATCCAAGAACACCTCAACCTCAGGAGGTTGTTCTTCCCCTTGTAACTGTTCTTCATCAGCCTGAGAGGCAATCCACTACCACACCCTAGAGTAGGGTATTAGACCGCAACGGTGGCCCGAACCAGTATAAATCTTGTTCCTTTCCGTGTTGTGAGTTCGTTGAGTTCGTCCGCAAGATATCAGAGAGCTAGGCGTGGATCGATAGGGAGAAAATGTTCGCGCGCACCCTAGTGTTTGAACCTCAAGGGTTTCCCAGAACCCGTGATCCGACACCCCTCACTTTCTTTCCTTTTTCAACCAAGAGACAGGTCCACTTCCCCCACCCTTCGCCATCCACCATGCTTTCTTCGCCTTTTCAACCAAGAGACCCGTTGGGTAGCCAATATCTACCACTTTCCCACGTTTCCTCTTAGAACCAAGTCCTAGATTCATGCTATAGCTTTCCCACTTTCTTCCCTATTTGAACAAAGTCTTAGATTCGATAGTATGAACTAGCTTTACCTCTAATAATAGTAAAAGTCTAAGTGTCTTTGGAACAGCCGAAGGAAGTAGAAAAAGATCCACACGCAGCCACGTGGGGAGCTGGGGCAGTAGAGCAAGGCAAGTTTCAAAGGAATATATACCTGAGGGTCGTCGACATGTGGCAAAGACAGTGTCGGGAGGCCGCATCTTGGCCACAACACCGCAGGGAGGAAGAAGGGGTCGAAGGCCATCCCGAGCCGGCGCTCTCTCAGAGAGATCGGCACAGCCGCCAATCGGGACGCGCGGGCAGCCGTTGGTCTCCTGCCTCACCGCCGACGACAGTGTGAATGATACACCTACACCCCGGCCCCGGTCGAGGTGGTCCGGCCGGATTTGTGACCAGCCGTGAGCAGAGAGAGTGTGGCTGTCGGTGTTCTGGAAACGGGGGCCCCAAACTTGCCTGCCTGCGGCCCGCGGTGTGGCTCCTCCAGCGGCCCTGTACGGCCCATATTCACCAGCAAACATTCAAGACCCTCGTGAGGGGCCAAGCCTCGCAAGGCGGACGATGCAAGACCTCCTCAGGGGCGGCCTCACCAGGCTGGCTCGTGAGGGGCGGAGAGATCAAGGTGAGGGGAACCTCGCTAGGTTTCTGTGATGTAAGCCATGACGACTGGAGCCAGGCGGGCGCCAGCGCGCGCAGTGTCCTCGTTTCCTCTTTGGTGCTAAAGGGGCAAGCGCAGAGAAGGAGTCCCGGGGCATCAGGCAAAGGTTTCCATATCGGTGCAACAAGACTAAGACCAGCATGACGGCAGGACGGAGGTCACCATGGAGCCCAAGACGGTGTCACCACCAGAGCCTTTGGCAGGCGAAGACTACCTTTGTCAGGATAGCTTGTAGTAGTTGTCTCCCTTCAAATTTGGCCGTTGTGGGATCCCTTCCCGCTCAATATTTGGTAAGAGGACCAGGGCCTCTATAAATAGAACTAGCCACCACCGTAGATCGAGGATCGGATCTTGGATCATCTCATCTTGGACTAGATCAATTCCACCAAGGCCACCAGACAAGTTCACCAAGCACAAGAACACCTCTCCTCGCGAGGTTGTTCTTCCCTTGTAACTGTTCATCCTTAGCCCAAGAGGCAATCCACCACATCACACTGGAGTAGGGTATTACACCACAACGGTGGACCGAACCAGTATAAATCTTCTGTCTCATGTTCTTTGGGCTCGTCGAGTTAGGCCGTGAGATCGTAGAGTGTGCGAGCTAGAGAGGGGGAGAGATCTTCGTGCACACCCCAGTGTTCGAACCTCAAGGGATTTGCCGGAACCCGGAATATGACATTTGGCGCGCCAGGTAGGGGTGCACCGAAGCTTTATTCTTCATCGATCCATGCTTCACCACTCCGCCAAGTTCATGGCCGATGCTCGTCGGGCCCGCGCTGAGCGCCGGGCCGCTCTCGCCACCCGTGTCACTCAGACAACCCCTGTCGGCGGACCTCCCCGTCGTTCTTCGTCACCCGCAGCCAACACCACAAACGGCCCAGCGGTAAACGAGTAGCAAGACTCTTCACTTCACCCCTTTGTGCGGCGGGACCGGTCGCACCACCACACCGTCGCTGACTCCGGCCGTCTCATCGTCTCACGCTCGCCGCGCACCCATGGATGTGCTGGCCGCACTAATGGAACGTGAGCTCCTGCGCTACTTCCCAGTCGACGGCCTCTACGAGGACTGGTTGGACCAAATCGCTGAGCTCGTCAGCGCCGCGGGGGGCTCTCCTGCACCATCCCTCTCGCTGCCTCGCCCGCCCCCGACTGCGGGGACGTGGCTCACGGAGCGCCTCCACCCCCTCAGCACCAAGATGGCGCCCTCGTGTCGAGGCGCGCGGCTCATGGAGCGCCTCAGCCTCCCCGCGTCAAGACGACGCCCTCGCTCCAAGATGCGCGGCCTAGCAGCGTGATCTGCCGCCCCGTGTGCCCGCGCGCGAAGAAGGAAGTTGCCAGGAGGTCCCTGTCCGCAAGAAGATGCTGCACCGCTTCCAGCACCACCAAGTCAGGATCACTTGCTGCGGCAGGGCCATGTACTACTTGTCGTCGTAGTGCAGGGACGCCAAGGTCAAGCTTCGCCTCCACGACGGGCCCCGGTGGCCACGGCGCGCTGCCGCGCCTTCACTCCTGAGCTGCGTAGCGTCGTCTGAGCGGGCAAGTTCAAGCCGGATCCGCCTCCTCGCTACGATGGCACCCCCAACCCTGTGGAGTTTATACAGCTCTACGAGCTGAGCATCGAAGTGGCCAACGACGCCGAAAAGGTCATTGCGAACTGGTTTCCCGTGGCTCTCAAGGACGGCGCCCTCTCATGGCTCCTGAACCTACCCCCAGGCTCAATTTCCTCCTAGGAGGAGATGCGCAGCCACTTCATCACCAACTACCAGGACCGCCCCCCGGTCGCGGGTGACCTCCGCCGCATCAAGCAACAACCGGGACAAACCCTGCATAAGTACATCCAGTGCTTCAACAGTGCACGTATCAAGATCCCCAAGGTGACAGGACGAGGCCATCATCTCAGCGTTTTCTGATGGTGTCCGCGACGTTAAGATGAAGGAGGAGCTCGCCATTCATGAGGAGCTGTGCATGACCTTGGAGCTGTTCAACATAGCAACCAAGTGTGCAAGGGTTGAGGAGGGGCGTCTCTCTCTCTCTCCTCGAGCTCCTTGCTGTGAAGTGCAAGGAGAAGAAGGCCAAGGTCAAGGACGTGAAGCGCAAAGAAGTGGCCGTACTCGCGGCAGAATCAGACACTAAGCGCGGATGAGATCTTCCTGAGTCGTCCAAGGGCGGCCGCATGTTCTGCGCCATCCACAACGTACGCACGCACAACACCAACGATTGTCAAGAGCACAGGGCCATTCGAGATGGACGCTTCGGTCGACGCCCCGAGCGCAACAACCGGGGCTACTGACGGTGTCCTGGACTAGGGGGTACTCACCACGTCGTCTCCCGATCTGTAAGATTGGGCCGAGGACCCCCATGGCCGTGTACTCATGGGCCAGTTCGGACAACTGCCGCATACGTGGAAGATTCCACAAGACTTGGTGATCAAGACAAGGACTCCTCCCCACCGGCGTATTCGGCTAGGACTCTTGTTATCCTAGGTGTCGGTGTCAAAACCGGCAGATCTCGTGTATGGGGTCCCGAACTGTGCGTCTAGGCGGATGGTAACAGGAGGCAGGGGACACAATGTTTTACCCAAGTTCGAGCCCTCTTAATCGTGGTAAAACCCTACGTCCTGCTTGATTAATATTGATGATATGGGTAGTACAAGAGTAGATCTACCGCGAGATCAGAGAGGCTAAACCCTAGAAGCTAGCCTATGGTATGATTGCTGTTCGTCCTATGGACTAAAACCCTCCGGTTTATATAGACACCGGAGAGGGCTAGGGTTACACAGAGTCGGTTACAATGGTAGGAGATCTACATATCCGTATCGCCAAGCTTGCCATCCACGCCAAGGGAACTCCCTTCCGGGCACGGGACGAAGTCTTCAATCTTGTATCTTCATAGTCCAGGAGTCCGGCCGAAGGTATAGTCCGGCTATCCGGACACCCCCTCAGTAGCCCCTAAACCAGGCTTCAATGACGACGAGTCCGGCGCGCAGATCGTCTTCAGCATTGCAAGGCGGGTTCCTCCTCCAAGTACTTCATAGAAGATTTTGAACACAAAGGTAGTGTCCGGCTCTGCAAAATAAGTTTCCACATATTGCCATAGAGAGAATAATATTTACACAAATCTAATCTGCAGACATATTCCATAGCGTGACATCACACCATGGCCAAGTCTTTATTCGAATCGTTTTACTGTCCCACCTCAGCGCGTTTAGCGAGGCGATTTCCTTGGCACGTCTTGTCAAAGCAGAGATCGTGTCCCCTTATTCTGGGATTCTCATCAATACGGGCATGGGAAACCCAACCATACCCATCGGTATGTTTTCTCGATCAAAGGCGAGTGCCAAACGATCACGGGGAGGGCCCTTGGTATTCAAGCTCTTATAAATAGACCAAGGCCTTACTCCTTTCTTTCAATCTCAAATGAGTTCGCCCTTTGCCTCGAGTTCCAACACCCAAGGCTCCATATTTCAGGCGCTTCGGACCTTCGACAATGTCCGGTTCCGACCTTCGAGGCCGATGGATGCCGACGTGCTGATGTTGAGAGAGGCCAGGTTCTTGACCGGCGAAATCTCGCATAGGCTGCCTGCTCAAGGGCAGGTCATTCCCACTCCCAAGCCTGGTGAGAGTGTGGTGTTCATGTCTCACTTCCTTCGGGGGCTAGGCTTCCCGATGGATCCCTTCGTGAGGGGGCCCATGTTTTATTATGGGCTGGAATTTCACGACTTAGCTCCGGAGTCCATCTTCCATATTTCCTCATTCATCGTCGTGTGTGAAGCCTTCCTCCGTATTACTCCTCACTTCGGACTATGGCTCAAGACCTTCAAAGTAGAGCGGAAGATGATCGAGGTACGGCACGCGGAGTGCGGAGGTGCTTTTATAAGCAAGAATGCTAGTGCTCCATGGCCCGAGGGCTCTTTTCAAGGGGAGTCCAGCTTATGGCAACGAGAGTGGTTTTATATCACAGCTCCCAGGAGCACCAAGTGGGTGGTGCTGCCTGCTTTCCACTCAGGTCCCCCACCACGACTGGCGTCATGGGTCAATAAGGGGCTGGACTGGGGGTCGGCAAAGGACGTGCCCCTGTTGCAGGGCCGCATCCGAGATCTCCTAGAAAGAGACATCAGTCTGGTCATGGTGACGCAGGTTATGTTAATTTTCCGAGTTCTGCCCTGCAAATGTCGCCCCCTCCGCCTGTGGGAGTTCAGCCCAGAGGGACCACGAGTTCTCCAACATTTTCTTGGAATGACGCCCGTGGAGATGCACAAATTGTTCTTCGGACCACAAGTAGTGTGTCCGGATTCTACGGAGGACGCAGGTCTGAGCTGCAATCGTCCGGATACTCAAGTAAGTAGCCTTGTGCCCGGACTCGCTATCCGTATATTTATCATAAAATTGCCCCTAAAAGAGTTGTCCTTTAAACAGGAGTGGATAGCGAAAGCAAAGCTAATCAGGTGTCCGGCCCCCCTCCCCGAGACCATGCCGGATCCCGTGTTAGTCAGGATGTTGGAGGTTGTGCCTTCAGAGGAAAGCAAGGGAGGGGACAAGGAAGCTACAACCTCCTCGAAGAAGGTTGTCCGGAAGGGAGGAATCGAAAATTCCTCTCCTCAGGGGAAGAACAGGACCGCCTCTGACGACCCGGAGACCATGGCCTCAAAGCGGGGGAAGAAATCTTCGTCATAGGGTCCTGCGCCGGGGGATACTTCGGCCGAATTATGCCCTCAAGGGGATCAGCCCTCCACCGAGCCATAAGTAGAGTGGAGTTTTTCTTTTTAAGAAATGAGAGAAATCCTTGCGTTATATCTGAGAAGAGTAATCAAAAATTTACCTTGTAGCTCGGATCTTAGCCCTTCTCAGCAGAGCTCGTCTTCGGTGGATCTTCTTCCAGAGATGATGGAGAGCGGAACGCCTCCCCCTGCCGTACCGCCTTGCGAGGCAGGCGATCCTGAGGTATCGTCGCGAAGGGTTTCTCCGAATCCGGCAGGGCCGAAAGGTAGTCATATGGGCCCCCAAATCCCTCCGCGTCCGGCCTTCAAAAAGGGCCATCGGACGAGTCTGGCACCGTTTGGTGCGCGGACGGAGGAGATGAAGGATCTGCTAGGGCGAGCATCTATCTCAGAGGAGCACCGTGCATTGATGGGTACAGTGATTGAGAGGATTTCATCTGCGGAGAGCGGATTGCACGAGGCCGTCAGGAGTTTACTGACAGGTTTTGAGGTACGTGAAATAATGTACCCTTTTCGGACAGTTGCGCATAAATAAGATGCGCCCTGTGTAGATAGTAGCCCCTGAGACTCTGTGCATTGTCAAAAGTGATGCGCGCAGAGGATCATAATCCCAGGTCTAATATGCCGCCTTCATACGTAGGTGGCAAAGTGTCCAGTGGCAAGCCGGACTGATGAAGTTGCCGAGCTAAAGTGGCAACTTGACGTGGCAGATGCCGACATCGCACTTGTCAACAAGCGGCTTGACGAGGCACAAGGTATGTAATTCCTCCGGCGGCACCTGGTAAGAGGAGCTTTATGCCAGTATCTGACAATGTGTGCACTTGATGCAGATGGTGCTGCTGCCATGGAGAATCTTCGGGCGGAACTTGCCCGAGCCAAGGAGCAAGCCAGGAAAAGTGATGCGGCTGCCTTAAAGGCAATTGAAGAGCTGAAAGCCGAACAGGTTGCTCACTGCTGAAGCAAGAAGGAAATGGCCGAGATGGCCGTGAAGCTGAAGAACGCTGCTGACCGTTGCAAGCTTCTTGAAAAATAAGATCGGGCAGAATAGACGGACCTGGAGAAGGCTGTTGCCGATGCCAAGGATGCTCGCTCTGCGATGAGAGCTATGAAGGAGGAGCTGCGTCAGGCCGGAGAGATCGCGGCTGGAAAGCCCTTTATGCTGCGGAGGAAGTTCTGTGATCCTAAACATGCTCCGTTAGATCGGATGTGGAGTACGGCGGACACCTATCTTGATTTGGCAGCGAGTGCTGCAGATGCGGCCAAACACTTCCGAGATCAAGAAGATCGCAAAGTGGAAAAGCTCTTTTGGTCGCAGTTCCACAATCCGGAGATTCCGCTGTCATTAGCCGATCGTTTGGCCGAATGGGCCGAGCTAAATAGGTTTTCCGGACTCACCATGAAGTATGTCATGAGTCATCTGTGGCCAGAGAGGCCAGAGCCGAAAAGTTATTTCAACTTGGTGCAGCAGTTCCTTGGTGCGGCGCCACATATCAATGCGATGAAGAGGTCAGCGTGCATAGAGGGTGCGCGGATGGCTCTTGCCCGTGTCAAGACATACTGGGCGGAAATGGAGGCCACCGTTGTTGCATCCCCAGACTCGGATGGAAGCAGAGTACCTACCGAGCACTATTTTCAGGAAGATTTGCAAGGCGCTCATTTAATAGAGACGCAGTGCTCGAAGGATACTATATTTGAATAGCATATATTATTGTAAAACAATATTTTGATAAATTGTAGAAGCTTTTTAAACTTGTGCCTGCAAGTATTATAATACCTCCTGAAAGATGGTAGTCATCGGCTTCAGCCCCCACACACATAATGCGGGGGTGTTCGCAGAAGGCGCATTTTCACACTTGATCCAACGTCTTGGTCCTACAAAGGAGGTGATAGCGCAGCGAACTAGGCAATCAGACTATGATGCTTTATCACTTTCACTTAGGCATAGGAGTTTGACAGTGAGGCTACTTATATAGCCCCTAGTGGCGCCTGCACTCGCCCGAACTCGGGGCGCGTATGTGTCTTGCTGGGAAGCGGCCCTTCGTTAATGCGGAGGAATCCTAAAGATTCCGGTAAGTCATCGAGTGGTTGACCAATCTCACGCTATATCATGACAGTCAGTTTTCGGCTTTCTCTACTGAGGTGCTCGCCTGGACGAACCAGGGCACAATCGCAGTAGTTCTCCTGGTGCCGCCTTAGCCGATAGAGCGGAACGTAAGGTAGCAAAACACAGGAGCCGGGCAAACCCAACATTTGACCAAAGAAATGATTCGGAGCTGATGCCTATAAGGCCAAACTCGCGACACCGAACACTCCCTAAGGTATTTGGTCTTTATGAGGGCGGGTGGGATAACACCCTTAGTAATAAGCCCCTAGTGTCCAGGTACGTGCAAAACTCTGACGCGGCCACATGCCAAAATGCCAACCTCCTCCTTGGTTATACCAAGAAACCAGGGGATGTGTATCAACAAGAGACAGTAAAAAAGGTTTACGCAGGGTCTTAATCTGAAAAGAATCCTTGGAACGGGTCCCTGCTGCACGTCTGTGCCTGTGTCTTCATTGTGTCGTATCCTGGACGGGCGTAGCACGGTGTTCATCTGTAAAAGAGAGGAACTTTAGTTAAAGAAAGATCGTGCCGAACATGAGTTATACTAAATAAACAAAGTATAAATCGAAATGGGTAAAATTGAGCTTTATTGTCTCTTGTTTTATATGCGCGAAGCCCCTAGTACAAGGGTATACGGCTATTAAGCCTTTATCAATTGTATGTTTATGCCGGACTCGTCTAGCCGTGTCCGTGGTCTTGACGACCTGTTTAGGTGCTTTGGCTGGTGAAGCCGCTTTATTGTGGGGCTGTCAAGGCAGCCACACTGTCTTCCGCGCGGGAGGAACACTCAATGTTTTCCCTTTAATGAGATGATGCCTCGTGGACCGGGCATCTTAAGCGTAAGAGATGCATAATGCGGTATTGCGTTAAAGCGGGCGAAAGCTTCGCGTCCCAGCAGTGCTTGATAGCTACTTGAGAATGGGGCGATGTGGAAAGTTAGCTGTTCGCGACGGAAGTTATCGGGGGAGCCGAACATAACTTCTAGCCGGAGAGAACCCATGCAACGG
The DNA here is from genome assembly GCF_018294505.1 of Triticum aestivum. Taxonomy (NCBI): domain Eukaryota; kingdom Viridiplantae; phylum Streptophyta; class Magnoliopsida; order Poales; family Poaceae; genus Triticum; species Triticum aestivum. The sequence continues at coordinate 174,218,610 of NC_057797.1, read as the reverse complement.
GCATCCGGGCCTGGCGTTACCCCTTGAAAGGAGGTTTTGCTATGGCGAATTTTTGTTGGGTCTATCCCCATGTTGCGGATTGTGTCCTGGTATAACAGGTTTAGACCACTGCCGCCGTCCATCAGGACATTTGTAAAGTGGAGTCCGCCGATTATTGGATCTAATACCAAGGCAGTCCAGCCTGCGTTCCGGATACTTCTAGAGTAATCCTGATGGTCGAAGGTGATCGGTTTTAACAACCATTGGCGAGACTCCTTTGGGATAGGCCGTATGGCGCGTATCTCTGTTGGCGCCATTCTGTTCGTCACGTGAAGTAAGTTTACTGTTTTGACTTCTTGTGGGAAATCCTTTTGTTTCCTGGTGCTCTGCTTGTGGGGTTCGTCGTCGTCCTCACTTGGTGTGTCGAGCCCCTTGTGTTCGGCGTTGAGTTTGCCGGATTGCTTGAAAACCCAACAATCTCTGTGGGTATGGTTCGCAGGCTTCCCGGGAGTACTGTGTATTTGACATATCTTGTCCAAGATTTTGTTTAAGTTGGATAGCTCGTCCCTGTTATCCTTGAGGGGCGGCTTTCTCTGATTCTGCCGCGAGCTTTTGAATCCGGCGTTGACCGCCGTGCTCTTTGGGCTGTTTCCCTTATTCCGGCGCTGGTCCTTGCTGCGTCGGGGTTTTCCGTTTCCATCCCTAACTTCGGATGTACTTGGGTCGCTGGTGCTACATCTTGCCAACCAGCTGTCCTCTCCTGCGCAAAAGCGGGTCATGAGGCTTGTTAATGCGGCCATTGTTCTTGGCTTTTCTTGGCCGAGGTGTCTGGCGAGCCATTCGTCTCGAACGTTATGCTTAAAAGCTGCTAGGGCTTCGGCGTCCGGACAGTCGACTATCTGATTCTTTTTAGTAAGAAATATGTTCCAGAATTTCCGGGCTGACTCTCCGGGCTGTTGAGTTATGTGACTGAGATCGTCTGCATCCGGAGGGCGGACATAGGTCCCTTGAAAATTTGCCCGGAAAGCATCCTCAAGCTCTTCCCAACTTCCAATGGTGTTTTCGGGAAGGCTTTTGAGCCAATGCCGGGCTGGCCCTTTAAGCTTGAGGGGTAAGTATTTTATGGCGTGGAGGTCATCTCCTCTGGCCATGTGTATGTGGAGGATATAATCCTCGATCCAGACCCCAGGGTCTGTTGTTCCGTCGTACGCCTCTATGTTTACGGGCTTGAATCCCGCTGGAAATTCATGGTCCAGCACCTCATCGGTGAAACATAGGGGGTGTGCGGCACCCCTGTATTTGGGTGTGCCGTGATGTTTGGATATTTGTTGTGTTGCATTGCTTACTAGAGCTTGCTTTCTTGGCCCGTAGATAGATCTGGCTGGGCCATCTTTTTGATGCGGATCCTTTGGTGGATCGCGTGCCGGCTTGTGTGCGGCGCCGCTTGCCGCTCCATGCTGGCCATGCGGTCGTCTATCCGACCGGGTGGCTTTCCTATTTTTTGACTGCGGGGGCTCTAAGGCCTCCTCGTCAAATTCAGGCAGTAGCTTTCGCTTTGGATAGCTTTTTGTGCGGCGACTGCCGCCATATTTGTCTGCGGTGTTGCGTACTTTGCTCCATCTGATTCTGAGTGCATCTTCCGCAGTTTTGAGCTTCCGCTTCTGCTTTTTCAGGCTACGTGTAGTGGCGATGAGCCTTTTGTGGAGGTTCTTCTGCTCCATGAGCCTATCCGGCGTAAGGTCGTCCGGACTGTTGTTTTCGCCGGGGACGGGGTGTTCGGTTTGTTTATCCAAGTTGCCCTGTTCGGACGGTTGCTCGAAGGCATGTTCGTCGTCCGCCGGCTCGTCCTGCTCTATGGCTGGGTCTGTATGGCTGCTGTCTCTGTCGAGGCGGGGCTTGGAGCGGCGCTTACGTCGCCGCTTTGATTGCTTTTCGAGTGAACGATCCCTCGTTGCATCCCTGTGTTCCTCGTCGTCGCTTCCTTTGGGTGTGTCCACCATGTATACATCATGAGATGAGGTGGCTGTCCAGTGCCTTATAGGCGTTGGTTCATGTTCATCTCCTACATCATCGTCCATACCGTCGATGTCTTCGGAGTCGAAGTCGAGCACGTCGTTTAAATTATCGACAGTGGCTACGAAGTGGGTGGTGGGTGGGCTTTGAATTTCTTCATCATCCGCATCCCAACCTTGTTGACCATAGTCAGGCCAAGGCTCTCCTGATAAAGAGAGAGACTTTAGTGAATTCAGAATATCGCCGAAGGGCGAGTGCTGAAAGATGTCCGCGGCGGTGAACTCCATGATCGGTGCCCAATCGGGTTCGATCGGTAGGGGTGCGGAGGGCTCGGAGTCTGGAGAGGAGTCCGGCTCCTTGGAGTCATGGGCTTCGCAGAGAATAGGGCTGGTGTTCGGCTCGATCGCCGTAGAGATTGCAGCCCCCGAGGCGGTGTCCAACTACCCATCCTCAATTGGCGCAGTTGGCTCCGAATTAAGGGTCGGAGCTGATGCGGGTGCGGCCTCTAGGGCATTGTTCGGCGGCAGAGCTAGATCATGCCAATCGTGACAGTGCAGCGCGCTCAGCTGCGGCTCGAATCCGTCGAAGATCAAGTCTCCATGGAGGTCGGCCGTGTAGTTCAAACTTCCAAATCTGACTTGATGGCCAGGGGCGTAGCTTTCGATCTGCTCTAGATGGCCAAGCGAATTGGCCCGCAGTGCAAAGCCGCCAAATACGAAGATCTGTCCGGGAAGAAAAGTCTCACCCTGGATCGCATCGTCGTTGATGATCGGAGGAGCCATCGGGCCTAAAAGTGACGACACAGAGGAACTCTCAATGACAGCACCAATGTCGTTGTCAAAACCGGCGGATCTCGGGTAGGGGGTCCCGAACTGTGCGTCTAGGCGGATGGTAACAGGAGGCAGGGGACACAATGTTTTACCCAGGTTCGGGCCCTCTTGATGGAGGTAAAACCCTACGTCCTGCTTGATTAATATTGATGATATGGGTAGTACAAGAGTAAATCTACAGCGAGATCAGAGAGGCTAAACCCTAGAAGCTAGCCTATGGTATGATTGTTGTTCATCCTATGGACTAAAACCCTCCGATTTATATAGACACCAGAGAGGGCTAAGGTTACATAGAGTCGGTTACAATGGTAGGAGATCTACATATCCGTATCGCCAAGCTTGCCTTCCACGCCAAGGAAAGTCCCTTCGGGGCACGGGACGAAGTCTTCAATCTTGTATCTTCATAATCTAGGAGTCCGGCCGAAGGTATAGTCCGGCTATCCGGACACACCCTAATCTAGGACTCCCTCACTAGGCCTCTGGTGCATTATATAAATCGAGGCCAGGCTAGTCGATAGATCATATACAACAATCATAATCATAGGCTAGCTTCTAGGGTTTAGCCTCTATGATCTCGTGGTAGATCAACTCTTTTAATACTCATATCATCAAGATCAATCAAGCAGGAAGTAGGGTATTACCTCCATCGAGAGGGCCCGAACCTGGGTAAACATTGTGTCCCCCGTCTCCTGTTACATTGATCCTAGACACACAGTTCGGGACCCCGTACTCGAGGTCCGCCGGTTTTGACACCGACATTGGTGCTTTCATTGAGAGTTCTGTTGTGTGATCGACAAATGGATCAATGGCTCGCCCGCAGGTCAACTGCGATGCCAGCATCTTCGTCGCCGGCTGTCACCTTGGCTCGAATGAGGACTATGCTCCATCTCCGATCGTCATGTTCGGACGGGGGCCTTCTTCAACATCAACTCCGATCTCTATCATGATCATAGAGGAGTCATCCATGGAGCTCGAGGGCTCAACGTCAACATTTCCCTCGGGCAGCCGTGCTGTTTTTATGGACAGCGAACTTGTATTCGCCGTCACCACCTCCTCGAGCATCGGTTTGACGATTGCTTTGGTGGAATAGTGCGGAATTACGTCTACAACAGCCATGCAATAGTTTGTTGAGTTCTGATGAAGGAATCTCCGACAATCTACGATATATCGGAGCCCTGTCAAATCTGGACGGGAATCTGGACGAGTTTAGCGCGTGGTCTCCAGGGCGCAGCTCAGAGGTCCTTTGGAAGATCCAACCGTTCATCTAATACGGAATTCCCATATCTACCATCCCTCCAAATTTCAGCTCGATCCGACGGTTCAAACTCCGGGAACCTTCCGATGAGTGGACCAAGTTTCGAACCCGTTTTCTGCGCGAATACGGTTCTGACCCGAATTCATATTTCTTTATGAACGTGATATTGGACAACCTTTTTAGAGGAATTCTCGTCTAGGGTATTGTGCGTTGTTTTTAAACACGTGCCCATAAATTTTAAGCCTCCCCTGAGGTCATCTTTCATCATCATGCGGTGTTTAAACCAGTCCGGCAATATGCTCCAAGGCTGCCGACTTGTGCTAGACACGTCGTCAATTTGTTGAGCCGAGCTCAACTTCTTCGGATCATCATCTCGGCAAGCCGAACAAGAGTCCGGCATCGCAAGTATAAATCATCACCAACATCGCCGCCCACGGATTACACGGAGCGGGCATACCGACATCGCCGCACGGTCACTTCATCAAGCTGGCATCGACCATGTCACAACCTGCATCGGCAGGGCCGCACTATTGCTTCTTCAAGCTGGTGTCCATCACGCCGACCTACTTCGACTCATCGGCTGACATCGAGGCTTTGACATCTTGGTTGGACCGGGGGCTTCGCCATCTCTTCATCAACCTACTCCGGAGACTTCGGTGTCACTAGCCGACCAGCTCCGTCACGTTAGCTCGACCGAGGGCTTTGCCTCGGCGAGCCAACCTTTGCCAGCATCACCATATCGTCACTTTATCGCCCATCAGGCAATGGGTGTGCGGATCGAGTCCCAATTTTCGGAATCACCTTTCTTCAGATTGCTACAACAAATAAACCAGATGCTAATAATCCTAGTATTTTTTGCTTGTCTGGGTTCATTTTTTCCAAGGAATTCTTACTCTGGTTTGTTCATCATATGTACACAGGTCTATCAAATGATGGCCGCATTAACGAGGTCCCATGGTGGTTCGGTCAGTTTCCTTAGATGGTCCGGCGAACACCACATCCGGAAGTCGGACCGACCTGTGAATTCAGGCTTTGCCACGCTTTTACCGCACCATGCCGATGCCCTGCATCGACACTGACTTCGGCGCCAGGCCATATTTCTTTTATGAGTCACTTTGCATAAATTATTTATTATGCAACAATTTTCTTTATTATTACTATTATATCCGGTTTGCACTATTTTTTGTGCACAGGAAAATGATCCGGGTTGGGAAGTATCGTCAACTTGGCGTACTGACATACCACGTCACCTCGGCTGGACGGGGGGCGTCGTCAGCACTTCATCACCCCATGCCAGGGACTTCGGCATCACTCTGCGGGCCTGCATTGACCGTGCTATGTCACCACTTTGGAGTGCCGAGCTCTTTGCTCCGCCACCTTGGGACAGGCTTGGGGGATGGAACCTTGTCCCGCATCAAGCTTGGACCGCGTCATCAATACCGAACACATTAACCAGCTAAGTTGCCTTCATGCTCAAAGTTTTAAATTTTTAACTTGTGTTCGGTTCGACCAATCATTATACTTTTTGAAAATAAAGTTGCTTGTAGAGAATCTCCTTGTCAAAACTTTGTTTGTGACACACAAATTCAAATACCCCATTTACTTGGGGGCTCCCTTGATGGAGCTTTTCCTCTTGCATATTGTCACATCCCTAGTCCTGGCCTGACCTATGTTTGCTTCCATGTGTGCATCATGTTTAAATTTTTGAAAACTTGAACTGAGGAATTTTGGAAGCCTCAAAAACTTAAATAAAAGAGGGGCAAAGAACCCTGGAAAATGCATTCAATGTTTCCAAAATGGCCTTAAATAATGTTGGTTATATTTTGGCAAGGGTTTTGCACCAAACCAAAAATAATGAACATTTTGAGGAATATCTTGAGCACTGAATTTAAATCATTATTGTATTTGAATTTGGAATTATATTCATAATATATGGGATATATTTTCAAATAACTCTGAAATGCTTTATGTGCTGTTGGAAAAGTCCATCTAGCAACATAAATTATTCAGAGGATATCTGGCACTGTTTTGGATTTGTTTTAATTTGAAAAAAACAGTGGCAAAGTATAAAACAGAAACAGAAAAACAATAAAAGAACAGAAACTTACCTGGACTTACCTGGCGCTCACCGAAGCCCACCTGGACGGCCCAACACTTCCGGCCCAGCCCATCTCCACCCCCCCCTGTCGTCTTCCTCCCTACAGGAGGACGGGCACGCGCCGCCGCGGCCACGCGCCCGGCGCGCGCGGCCACGCGCCCCGGCCACCTCCTCCCTCCCAGCCTGCTTGGCTCCTCCTCGACGCCCCGGTGACGCCACGCGGCCCCCTCGACCCTCTCCTACTCTCCCCGTGCCCCTCTCCTCTCTCTCCCCGGAACACTCTCCCCCTCCTCTGTTCTCCTCACCGAACGCGCCCGCCGCCGCCGACGAGAACCACCGTGGCCACCGGCCACCCCACGCCTCACCGACGCCCCAGGAAGCTCCGCCCTGACCCCCTCTTCCTCCCCACCGATCCATGGCCCTCCGGAAGCCCTGCAGCGTCGCCCTCAAGCTCGCCCCCAACCTTCGGCCGCCGGCGAACTTTTGAGGATTCGCGAGCTCCAGCCCCTCCCCGGCCTCGCCGTTGCCTCCACCAGATCCGCTGTGAGCTACTCTTCCATTCCCCCTCCTCCTCGCGCTCGTTCCCGTACTCTAGCCGCCCTTTTCACCGGAGCCGATTGCTCCTCGCCGCCGGCCATGGCGTGGCCGTGGCCACAGCCACCGCAGCTCGCTCCCGAGCCCACCGGCGTGGTCACCGCAACCTTAGGAACCGAAAGCACCTAACCACTCATCCTCCCGTGCACCACAGCGCCGGTCCCGCGAACCCCCGAGCTCCAGCCGCTGCCTCGGGCTCCACTCCGGCGAACCCCGGCCACCCCCGCACCTCCCGTTGGTCCCCTAGATGTGCACGGGCACGCTACCTCCTGGTGCCCTTGGCGCGTCGATCCGTCGTCTCTGGCGTAACTCCGGCGAGCCACCGCCGCTCTGGGTCGTCGTCGTCGTCCAACCGCCGGCGAATCCGACGTGGCCGGTCATTAGGGCCTAACCACCCCGCTAACCCAGGCCTAGGGCCACTGACGGTGGGCCCTACCGTTTAATTAACCCGGCTAACAATTTAGTTAAGTTAATTAAACTCTGTTAAATCACTGTGCAGCTGACATGTGGGTCCCACACGTCAGGTTTGACCCTGGACCGGCCGGTTGACTCTGCTGACGTCACTGTGACTTCAGTGCTGACGCAGTAAATCATTTCTGGATTTATTTAATTCAGAAATTCCAGAAAATGCCTAAAACTTCAAAAATCATAGAAATTAACCGTAACTCCAAATTAAATAATTTATATATGAAAAATTATCAGAAAAATTCAAGGAATCCATCTGTACCATTTTCATGCATGTTAGAACAACTTATAGCTTCTGTTTAGCACAAATCATATAAAGGGCATTTAAATAATCACATATGGAGTTTGAATTTGAATCTTGTATTCAAACCAACTTCATTTAATCTGTTGCTAGTTGCATTAGCTCAAAACACATTCATTTGCCATGTCATGAGCATGCATCATATTGTGCATTGCATTGATTGTATTTCCTTCTTTGTTGCCGGTATTTGTCCCCTCTCGATAGACGTGATACCGATGATGTGATCGTTGACACTGATGAAGACTCAATGTTATCTTCAGAAGTGCCAGGCAAGCAAAACCCCCTTGTTCATTCCGATAAAATCCCACTCTCTCGCTCCTGCTCTCTTACTGCATTAGGACAACATCGATTCAACTGTTATTTGCTGCGGTAGTTGAACCCCTTTATCCTTTGCATGACCTGTCATTGCCACAGTAAATAGATGAAACCCACTAGCATGAGTAGGAGTTGTTTGAGCCCTGTTGTGCCTACTCATTCATGCTTGTTTGTCATGCCTGCTACTGCTTAGAGTTGAGTCAGGTCTGATTCATCGGGGATGAATCAGAGGTGTGTGAACATGTCCTACTGTGTGTGAGCTAAGTGTGTGAACACGATTTGGTAAAGGTAGCGGTGAGAGGCCATGTAGGAGTACATGGTGGGTTGTCTCATTGCAGCCGTCCTCAGGAACTGAGTTCTGTGTTTGTGATCCATGATTCAGCTACTACCACGCATTGGGCCCGAAACCAATGGACCCTCTCGGCTTCTTGATCACCCTTGTCCTCTGTCCAGGAGTTGCAAGTAGTTTCTGGTGTTTGTAGTATGCTGGAGGCCGTGCGCAGCGCTGACCGTAGGGGTGGGCTGTGATGCGGTAGGCACGTGGCACGGTGTACCGGGCGCCCGTTTGGTGTCTCGGGAACCCTGTTCACATCGTTTGGGGCTGTGAGCGAAACTCCGGCCGGATCTCCTCATGGATGGAACCCGAATAGGCGATAAACCTGGACTAGAGACTTGAGTGTTTAGGCAGGCCGTGGCCGACACCCACGTTGGGCTTTCGCTTGAAGGTTGCCGAGTACATGTCGTGTAAACGGCGGTAAGTGGTGAGAGCGTGTGTGAAGAAGTACACCCCTGCAGGGTTAACATCATCTATTCGAATAGCCGTGTCCGCGGAAAAGGACTTCTGGGTTGCTTATATCAGTTCATAGACAAGTGAAAGTGGATACTCTAAAATACGCAAGATAAGCGTGAGTGCTATGGATGGCGTTCTCGTAGGGAGACGGGAGCGGATCCATAGTGGTGTATTGATATGGTGAATATGTGGACTCGTGTGCGCCACCTCAAAAGAGTTACTTGCAGTCGTAGTTCAGGATAGCCACCGAGTCAAAGCTGGCTTGCTGCAGTTAAACTCCACCATCCCCTTTGTTGATAATGATGCATATGTAGTTAGTTCTGATGTAAGTCTTGCTGGGTACATTTGTACTCACGTTTGCCTATTTTATGTTTTTGCAGAGAGACCTCAGTCTCGCTAGTAGTTCCGTATGGACTTCGACGTTTAGCTTGATACCTCAGCTACGATCTTGTGCCCTCGGCAGGATCTGATAGATAGTCAGGCTTCTCAGCCTTTTTCATTTATAGATGTCTGTACTCAGACATGATAGCTTCCGCTTGTGCTTTGACTTGTATGCTCTGATTGTTGGGTCATGAGACCCATGTTTGTAATATCTCGCTCCTCGGAGCCTATTGAATAAATTACTTGAGTCGTAGAGTCATGTTGTGATGCCATGTTGTATTTGCACATATCGAGCATATTGTGTGTATGTTATTGAAATGCTTGGTATGTGTGGGATCTGACCATCTAGTTGTTTATCTTTAGTAGCCTCTCTTACGGGGAAATGTCTCCTAGTGTTCCACCGAGCCATGGTAGCTTGCTACTGCTTCGGAACACTTAGGCTGGCCGGCATGTGTCCTTCTTCGTTCCTGTGTCTGTCCCTTTGGGGAAATGTCACGCATTGAGTACCGGAGCCCTGTTAGCCCGCTACAGCCCGGTTTACCGGAGTCCTGCTAGCCCAGTGCTACAGCCCGGACCCACTTGATGATGACCGACACGTTCGATGCTGGGTCATGGATGCCTGTCCCTGTAAGTCTGTGCCACTTTGGGTTTACGACTAGTCATGTCAGCCCGGGCTCTTTATCATATGGATGCTAGCGACATCATCATATACGTGAGCCAAAAGGCGCAAACGGTCCCGGGGAAAGGTAAGGCGACACCCGCGGGAATACCGTGCGTGAGGCCGCAAAGTGATATGAGGTGTTACATGCTAGATCGATGTGGCATTGAGTCGGGGTCCTCACAGCGTTGGTATAAGAGCTTGACTGCCTGTAGGATTACCAAGCCAAACTGGTCGAAGTTGAGTCTAGAAATTCTTTAGTTATATAAGGGAATTGATTGTGGGATGGAACGTAAGGCTCTTTTACTCCTTATACCTCATGGCCTTCTGATCTGAGTCATCATCTTCTCTTCTACGGGGATTAAGAACTAGGCTTTCTCTTCTTTCTATTAGGATCATGTGTTACTAATCCGTAGACTTATAAGATTGTTGGATTTAAGCTTGAGTTCAGTTCCTATTACTTCCGTATGTTAATTGTTGATCTCGAAACCTTGATATTGTGCTTCTGAGTGGTTATGCCACCATTTTTGTGAATGTCTCAAATCTTTTCTGAGCATTTACAGCCGTTATGCTGTCCGAGTCATCCCAGGTTTCCAAAGAGTCTGATGCATTTGCAAAATCCTTTTCCCTCTGGTTTCGATGCTCCTTTATGCCAACTCAATCACACTAATTTTGAGTTGAGGTATTCTACTGCCTCGACCTTTATGTTGGAATATTATTATGACGCTAGGTGTCTCAGGGGATCATCTAGTGGTCTAGCCATGATTTGGTTCCTAGTGTGATGTTCTGGCCTTTATTCTCGAAAGCATCCGTGATGCTACTTAGGACGTAGGTATTCATATTCCTGGGGTTTTGAACCCGAGTTCATCCTACTTACATCATGTTGATAGTGTGCTAGTTCCTTTAGGAATAATAGTAACCTTTGCGATAGTCCTCGAGGTTGCATGATACATCCTTCTCCAAATTACCATGATCATTCTTTGGCAGGAGTTCTTCTGAACCAAAAGATGACAAAAGAGCGCTCTCGATGAGTCTCCATGCTATATTGTGACTCTGCCAGCTCAACTTTCTGCATGGGTTATCCGGAAGAATTATGTTGAACTTGGTTCGACATACTAATCTATGCGTCCACAACTCAGGAAGTTATATGTTCCTTTGAGTTGTCCCTTTTTAGTTGTCTACTGACCTTCGTCTATCAATTGATAGTCAAGAGTATGCGTGCGTTCGTTTATCGATGCCTATTACCCTTGTGGTCCGTCAAGCCATTCTGTCCTGAATGACTTGGAGAAACAAACTCCAGTACCTCATCCATATCTAGGATTGGGTCAAAACAATTGTACTCCGCAGATCAAAATGCCAATCCAGCTTTTGGTTCTGTTCTACCTTGGAGTATTACCCCCTTTATGTCAGAATTGTCATGAGAACTGCACCAACTCTCATGAATTTTGACGTAGTGATACTTCTCACCATCATTAGTCATTCCTCGGCCCTCATGTTGATGCAACCGGAATACCGACAAATGAATTGTGATGTGTGAAATCAATACTCCCAGCAACCTCGTTGCTTGGTAGTTAAAGGATAATAATTTCATTCTTAGCGTGTTGATTATTGAATCGTCATTCTAAGGTTGATCGTGCTACCTAGTCCTTATTTCTGGTGCACTCCTCGATCGATGAGTTAGGATTATTCAATCCTTGCTCTATTGATCATATCGTCTTGCCCTCAAAAGCAAGATTGTTCTCGAGCTTAGTAACATATCGGTGGTTCGTGATTTTCCGAATATCTTCTCGGAAGTATTACCAGGTTGTCACCTGACTGCTATGTTGAGCTCGTGATCAAGTTGGTTTCTTGTGAACCACCCTTTCTCCAAGAATCCGTGTTGGATATCCCTGAGCTAGTTGGTTAAGCTAGACAACAACTTGGAGAGTTGGAAGATAAAAGCTTGCCTGACTTAGTTCGTTCCAAAGGGATATTCTTGTGTAGTGTGTGTTGAAGAAAGATGATATCTTCATCGATTGGTCCCTGTGATCAGTTGCTGGACCTATTGTCTTATCAATCCTTTGATTTGAGTGTGGGCTATCGTCAAATCAAATCAGAACCAACGATGTTCGTAATGTTGTCTTACTCGTGGTTGATCCCTCGAGCATACACCATTACATCTTTGGTCTGACCAATGCTATCACCGTGTTCACTTAACTATGGAATTCCTTTTAAAAGGAAACCCAGATGAATTGTTGTTGAGCCCATTGACAACATCCTTATCTCCTCCATGATTTTGTTGAACATTAAGTTAGTGTTGGAAACTTTTGAAAGCATTTGTTCATGCTAGCTCATGAAGCATATGTTCGGATGTAAGAAGTGACTTCCTCTAGTTCATGTGCATTTGATGCAAGTTGCCGCCGTGGATTCGAGAAAGTCAATGTTGTTTCCTTTGGAATCATCCCAAATCAGTCATGCATACGTGCGAAGTATTCTGTGGTTCGGAGACTTGCAACCTCCATTCCATATGTGTTCCGTAGCACACCAAGCCACTGACTGATTTGTTCAAGGAGAAGGAGTTCTTCATAAGAGCTAATCCGGACTTATGAAAGACTTCGATACCCTCGTTGATGGTTCCCCCTCTTGAACTCGGTAGTGTTTTATTATAAGACTACTCTGTGGTCATGCTTGTCTTGGACAACATGTTCACATGTTGTAGCAGAACCAGCTCATGTTTTGGAGCTTGCTATCATAGTTCATTTCCCGAGAATCTCGCAACGTCATCTCGTCGATTTGTGTTGCAAACTTTCATTTTTCTTCCTAGACTCGATGAGTCTGGATATCCTGACACCAACCAGATCTGAATCTCAGGCAGATATGATGGTTGGAACATTTCCCAAGAACTATAATACTGGTCCCTCGATAACCGGTAAAGTGGATGTCGTGGCCAACCCACCTAGCCGGAAGACCTATTATTGTAGTATCTTGATTAAGGAAGTTGGCCACCTTCCCATAAGGACTTCGTAGGATTTACTCCCTAGTTGTGCCTTATGATTTTTGTGTTCCGAAGTCCGACCTTTTACATGATGTTCTAGATATCAAACCATGGATGGGATACACTAGCACATCAAGGAGAACATTAGAGGCGGAGTGCTAAATGTCTCTCGGTCGATCATCCAGATTTCGTCCCTTGGCCTTGTTAAGGTGAAATCTGAGAAGGTGTTATCTTCCTTTGCATCTGCATCCTCCATCACCATTCATCATGGTAGTGAGTTGTGTTACCGGACCCTTGACACGGATGTTGGTAAAACCTTGATGATTGTGGAAATGCTCAAGTTCTTGAGAGCACGCACAAGCGCTAGGTGTTATCATCAGCACTAACTGGGTTTGCTCTCAGTTTCCTCGGTTATGCTATAACTTCTCAAACAGTGAATTCACTCTCTATTGTTGGGTTCTTCCCCAGTTACCAGAATCATTCCCAGCATTTGCATTTTGTTCCCAGCTTGCACCGCCAATGTGCCATTCTACCATGGGTCTCTTCCATTTCCGGTGATAAGCAAATTCATCCATTACGTTGTCTTCAACAAGGTAATCCACATCATCCAAGTCCGAGTATGCCATTCTACCGACCCCCTCCAAACGATCGCTCGAGAATTGCCTTAGGCTGGTTTAAAGAGTTTCAATGATCTCTGAATCAAAGGTAATTCTTTTTGCCACTTAAGGGGATGATTCTACGAGTCACCTTCCCTAAGGTGCATCATTATGGTATCATGGCAACTCAACTCCTCGCTACGTGACAACCATTCACCACCTTTTAGCGTGGAATTGTAGTCTACCTGGTAAACCTTGTCATCTGCTTCACTCCATCCTCTAGATGTGTGCTTCGTCTCTCAGCTCGAGAGATGTTGCTATGTCTCATCCGTGGGTTAATCCTGAGTTGTTCGACCTTCGAGAAGAACAATTCTTTTAGGGTCTTCCCTTTCCTCTCGTTGTCACGATAGTTGGAGTTCTCAGAGGAAGACTTCGAGACAATGATGGTGATTGAATCAACGTTCAATTGAAGTGCACCCTGGATCGTGAAGATTGTGCTAGTTTGCGTTCCCCTTCACCTTGCCCTACGCTTGAATCTCGGGACGAGATTTTTGTTTAGTGGGGGTGAGTTGTCACATCCCTAGTCCTGGCCTGACCTATGTTTGCTTCCATGTGTGCATCATGTTTAAATTCTTGAAAACTTAAAGTGAGGAATTTTGGAAGCCTCAAAAACTTAAATAAAAGAGGGGCAAAGAACCCTGGAAAATGCATTCAATGTTTCCAAAATGGCCTTAAATAATGTTGGTTATATTTTGGCAAGGGTTTTGCACCAAACCAAAAATAATGAACATTTTGAGGAATATTTTGAGCACTGAATTTAAATCATTATTGTATTTGAATTTTGAATTATATTCATAATATATGGGATATATTTTCAAATAACTCTGACATGCTCTATGTGCTGTTGGAAAAGTCCATCTAGCAACATAAATTATTCAGAGGATATCTGGCACTGTTTTGGATTTGTTTTAATTTGAAAAAACAATGGCAAAGTATAAAACAGAAACAGAAAAACAATAAAAGAACAGAAACTTACCTGGACTTACCTGGCGCTCACCGAAGCCCACCTGGACGGCCCAACACTTCGGCCCAGCCCATCTCCACCCCTCCCCTGTCGTCTTCCTCCCTGCCAGGAGGACGGGCACGCGCCCGGCGCGCGCGGCCACGCGCCCCGGCCACCTCTCCTCCCAGCCTCCTTGGCTCCTCCTCGACGCCCCGGTGACGCCACGCGGCCCCTCGACCCTCTCCTACTCTCCCCGTGCCCCTCTCCTCTCTCTCCCCGGAACACTCTCCCCCTCCTCTGTTCTCCTCACGAACGCGCCCGCCGCCGCCGACGAGAACCCACCGTGGCCACCGGCACCCACGCCTCACCGACGCCCCAGGAAGCTCCGCCCCGACCCCTCTTCCTCCCCACCGATCCACGGCCCTCCGGAAGCCCTGCAGCGTCGCCCTCAAGCTCGCCCCCAACCTTCGGCCGCCGGCGAACTTTCGAGGATTCGCGAGCTCCAGCCCTCCCCGGCCTCGCCGTTGCCTCCACCAGATCCGCTGTGAGCTACTCTTCCATTCCCCCTCCTCCTCGCGCTCGTTCCCGTACTCTAGCCGCCCTTTTCACCGAGCCGATTGCTCCTCGCCGCCGGCCATGGCGTGGCCGTGGCCACAGCCACCGCAGCTCGCTCCCGAGCCCACCGGCGTGCTCACCGCAACCTTAGGAACCGAAAGCCCCTAACACTCGTCCTTCCCGTGCACCGCAGCGCCGGTCCCGCGAACCCCTGAGCTCCGGCCGCCGCCTCGGGCTCCACTCCGGCGAACCCCGGCCACCCCGCACCTCCCGTTGGTCCCCTAGATGTGCACGGGCACGGGCTACCTCCTGGTGCCCTTGGCGCGTCGATCCGTCGCTCTGGCGTAACTCCGGCGAGCCACCGCCACTCTGGGTCGTCGTCGTCGTCCAACCGCCGGCGAATCCGACGTGGCCGGTCATTAGGGCCTAACCACCCCGCTAACCCAGGCCTAGGGCCACTACAGGTGGGCCCTACCGTTTTAGCCGGTCAAAGCCCGAGTCAACGCGGGATTAGCCCCTGTGCCACTGACGTGTGGACCCCACACGTCAGGTTTGACCCTGACCGGCCCGGTTGACCTGCTGACGTCACTGTGACGTGGTGCTGACGCCATAATCATTTCTGGATTTAATTTTAACTCTGAAATTCCAGAAAATGCCTAAAACTTCAATAAATCATAGAAAATTAACCGTAACTCCAAATTAAATAATTATATATGAAAAATTATCAGAAAAATTCAAGGAATCCATCCGTACCATTTTCATGCATGTTAGAACAACTTATAGGTGCTGTTTAGCACAAATCATATAAAGGGCATTTAAATAATCACATATGGAGTTTGAATTTGAATCTTGTATTCAAACCAACTTCATTTAATCTGTTGCTAGTTGCATTAGCTCAAACACATTCATATTGCCATGTCATGAGCATGCATCATATTGTGCATTGCATTGATTGTATTTCTTCTTTGTTGCCGGTATCTGTTCCCTCCCGGTAGACGATGTTCCGACGTTGTGATCGTTGACACTGATGAAGACTCAATGTTATCTTCAGAAGTGCCAGGCAAGCAAAACCCCCTTGTTCATTCCGATAAAATCCCACTCTCTCGCTCCTGCTCTCTTACTGCATTAGGACAACATCGATTCAACTGTTATTTGCTGCGGTAGTTGAACCCCTTTATCCTTTGCATGACCTGTCATTGCCACAGTAAATAGATGAAACCCACTAGCATGAGTAGGAGTTGTTTGAGCCCTGTTGTGCCTACTCATTCATGCTTGTTTGTCATGCCTGCTACTGCTTAGAGTTGAGTCAGGTCTGATTCATCGGGGATGAATCAAAGGTGTGTGAACATGTCCTACTGTGTGTGAGCTAAGTGTGTGAACACGATTTGGTAAAGGTAGCGGTGAGAGGCCATGTAGGAGTACATGGTGGGTTGTCTCATTGCAGCCGTCCTCAGGAACTGAGTTCTGTGTTTGTGATCCATGATTCAGCTACTACCACGCATTGGGCCCGAAACCAATGGACCCTCTCGCTTCTTGATCACCCTTGTCCTCTGTCCAGGAGTTGCAAGTAGTTTCTGGTGTTTGTAGTATGCTGGAGGCCGTGGCAGCGCTGACCGTAGGGGTGGGCTGTGATGCGGTAGGCACGTGGCACGGTGTACCGGGCGCCCGTTTGGTGTCTCGGGAACCCTGTTCACATCGTTTGGGGCTGTGAGCGAAACTCCGGCCGGATCTCCTCATGGATGGAACCCGAATAGGCGATAAACCTGGACTAGAGACTTGAGTGTTTAGGCAGGCCGTGGCCGACACCCACGTTGGGCTTCCGCTTGAAGGTTGCCGAGTACATGTCGTGTAAACGGCGGTAAGTGGTGAGAGCGTGTGTGAAGAAGTACACCCCTGCAGGGTTAACATCATCTATTCGAATAGCCGTGTCCGCGGAAAAGGACTTCTGGGTTGCTTATATCAGTTCATAGACAAGTGAAAGTGGATACTCTAAAATACGCAAGATAAGCGTGAGTGCTATGGATGGCGTTCTCGTAGGGAGACGGGAGCGGATCCATAGTGGTGTATTGATATGGTGAATATGTGGACTCGTGTGCGCCACCTCAAAAGAGTTACTTGCAGTCGTAGTTCAGGATAGCCACTGAGTCAAAGCTGGCTTGCTGCAGTTAAACTCCACCATCCCCTTTGTTGATAATGATGCATATGTAGTTAGTTCTGATGTAAGTCTTGCTGGGTACATTTGTACTCACGTTTGCCTATTTTATGTTTTTGCAGAGAGACCTCAGTCTCGCTAGTAGTTCCGTATGGACTTCGACGTTTAGCTTGATACCTCAGCTACGATCTTGTGCCCTCGGCAGGATCTGATAGATAGTCAGGCTTCTCAGCCTTT
Source organism: Triticum aestivum (assembly GCF_018294505.1). Lineage (NCBI taxonomy): Eukaryota > Viridiplantae > Streptophyta > Magnoliopsida > Poales > Poaceae > Triticum > Triticum aestivum. The sequence continues at coordinate 174,201,414 of NC_057797.1, read as the reverse complement.
TTCATTTATAGATGTCTGTACTCAGACATGATAGCTTCCGCTTGTGCTTTGACTTGTATGCTCTGATTGTTGGGTCATGAGACCCATGTTTGTAATATCTCGCTCCTCGGAGCCTATTGAATAAATTACTTGAGTCGTAGAGTCATGTTGTGATGCCATGTTGTATTTGCACATATCGAGCATATTGTGTGTATGTTATTGAAATGCTTGGTATGTGTGGGATCTGACCATCTAGTTGTTTATCTTTAGTAGCCTCTCTTACGGGGAAATGTCTCCTAGTGTTCCACCGAGCCATGGTAGCTTGCTACTGCTTCGGAACACTTAGGCTGGCCGGCATGTGTCCTTCTTCATTCCTGTGTCTGTCCCTTTGGGGAAATGTCACGCATTGAGTACCGGAGCCCTGTTAGCCCGCTACAGCCCGGTTTACCGGAGTCCTGCTAGCCCCGTGCTACAGCCCGGACCCACTTGATGATGACCGACACGTTCGATGCTGGGTCATGGATGCCTGTCCCTGTAAGTCTGTGCCACTTTGGGTTTACGACTAGTCATGTCAGCCCGGGCTCTTTATCATATGGATGCTAGCGACATCATCATATACGTGAGCCAAAAGGCGCAAACGGTCCCGGGGAAAGGTAAGGCGACACCCGTGGGAATACCGTGCGTGAGGCCGCAAAGTGATATGAGGTGTTACATGCTAGATCGATGTGGCATTGAGTCGGGGTCCTGACACATATGATTATACTTGTACTGCTTCGTTCCTTGTTCGTGTATTACGCCACAATATGCACCATATTGACCTAAGCGATTTGCAAGCTGGGTTGCCTAGCTCCTGTGCTTACCCGTAAATTCCCGATTGTTCGACTAGGGAGTAAAGGGAGCACCTCTGCGATTGTCACGACCGGGTCATCCGAGCTCTGACCTCAGACTGGGTGAATCCGAAAGCTAGCGCTCTTATTGTTTTCAATCATGGTCGGCACATAGCGGAACTCATGAGTATAAAAAATCTATTGCACAAGTCTCATAGTAATAATGATCAGCGAAGAAAGGTATCGGTGGGGGTACTATTTTCTTCGAAGATGCTTCTTACACTTCGTTAGTAATATAGCATAAGTTCCCTGAGCGCGCTTTGTCTGTTACAGCCTTATGGCCTGATCGCCTGGTCATCGGAAACACCGTCGATACTCTCGACAGGCGGAGTACATGACACTTTTTGGCCCTTGGCCGAAGAGGGAGGAGCCGACGGTCGGTTAAGACGCGTTTAAAGTTCGGGTGAACACAAATATGATATAAGTACTTCGGTACATACAATCATTATACATAAAATTCTTACCCAGGTCACTTGGGGGCTCTTAAAATTTATATATGAGCTGTAAATGTGTTTTGTTATTGGTCGTTGTCAAAACACGACAGAAGCGCAATTTTTTCTTTCTCTTCCAATTTTCGGATTGGCACCGAACACTTGATCTTGTTCGGACGTCATATTTTTACTGACTTTTTTTGGTTTTCCAAGCTTTTTGGCACTTTTAAACTATTTGTGTCAGGACCCCGACTCAATGCCACATCGATCTAGCATGTAACACCTCATATCACTTTGCGGCCTCACGCACGGTATTCCCACGGGTGTCGCCTTACCTTTGCCCGGGACCGTTTGCGCCTTTTGGCACACGTATATGACAGTGTCGCTAGCATCCATATGATAAGGAGCCCGGGCTGACATGGCTAGTCGTAAACCCCAAGTGGCACAAACTTACAGGGACAGGCATCCATGACCCAGCATCGAACGTGTCGGTCATCAGCGAGTGAATCCAGGCTGTAGCACTGGGCTAGCAGGACTCCGGTGAACCGGGCTGTAGCGGGCTAACAGGACTCCGGTATTCATCGCGTGACATTTCCCCGAAGGGACAGACACAGGAACGAAGAAGGACACATGCCGGCCAGCCTAAGTGTTCCGGAGCAGTAGCAAGCTACCATGGCTCAGTGAAACACTAGGAGACATTTCCCCGTAAGAGAGGCTACTAAAGATAAACAACTAGATGGTCAGATCCCACACATACCAAGCATTTCAATAACATACATACAATATGCTCGATATGTGCAAATACAACATGGCATCACAACATGACTCTATGACTCAAGTAATTTATTCATTAGGCTCCGAGGAGCGAGATATTACAAACATGGGTCTCATGACCCAACAATCAGAGCATACAAGTCAAAGCACAAGCGGAAGCTATCATGTCTGAGTACAGACATCTATAAATGAAAAAGGCTGAGAAGCCTGACTATCTATCAGATCCTGCCGAGGGCACAAGATCGTAGCTGAGGTAACAAGCTAAACGTCGAAGTCCACGCGGAACTACTAGTGAGACTGAAGTCTCTCTGCAAAAACATAAAATAGGCAAACGTGAGTACAAATGTACCCAGCAAGACTTACATCAGAACTATCTACATATGCATCATTATCAACAAAGGGATGGTGGGGTTTAACTGCAGCAAGCCAGCTTTGACTCGGTGGCTATCCTGAACTACGACTGCAAGTAACTCTTTTGAGGTGGCGCACACGAGTCCACATATTCACCATATCAATACACCACTATGGATCCGCTCCCGTCTCCCTACGAGAACGCCATCCATAGCACTCACGCTTATCTTGCGTATTTTAGAGTATCCACTTTCACTTGTCTATGAACTGATATAAGCAACCCAGAAGTCCTTTTCCGCGGACACGGCTATTCGAATAGATGATGTTAACCCTGCAGGGGTGTACTTCTTCATACATGTTTCCACCACTTAGCGTCTGCACACGACATGTGCTCGGCAGACTTCAAGCGAAAGCCGACGTGGGTGTAGACCACGACCTACCTAAACACTCAAGTCTCTAGTCCAGGTTTATCGCCTATTCGGGTTCCATCCATGAGGAGATCCGGCCGGAGTTTCGCTCACAGCCCCAAACGATGTGAACAGGGTTCCGTGACACCAAACGGGCGCCCGGTATACCCGGCCACGTGCCTACCGCATCACAGCCCACCCCTACGGTCAGCGCTGTCCACGGCCTCCAGCATACTACAAACACCAGAAACTACTTGCAACTCCTGGACAGAGGACTAGGGTGAATAAGAAGTCGAGCGGGGTCATATTTCAGGGCCCAATGTATGGTAGTAGCTGAATCATGGATCACAAACACAGAACTCAGTTCCTGAGGACGGCTTCAATGAGACAACCCACCATGTACTCCTACATGGCCTCTCACCGCTACCTTTACCAAATCGTGTTCACACACTTAGCTCACACACAGTAGGACATGTTCACACACCTCTGATTCATCCCCGATGAATCAGACCTGACTCAACTCTAAGCAGTAGCAGGCATGACAAACAAGCATGAATGAGTAGGCACAACAGGGCTCAAACAACTCCTACTCATGCTAGTGGGTTTCATCTATTTACTGTGGCAATGACAGGTCATGCAAAGGATAAAGGGGTTCAGCTACCGCAGCAAGTAACAGATGAATCGTTGTTGTCCTAATGCAGTAAAAGAGAGCAGGAGCGAGAGAGTGGGATTGTATCGGAATGAACAAGGGGGTTTTGCTTGCCTGGCACTTCTGAAGATAGCATTGAGTCTTCATCAGTGTCAACGATCACATCATCGGTATCACGTCTATCGCGAGGGGACAATTACCGGCAACATAGAAGGGAACACAATCAATGCAATGCACAATATGATGCATGATCATGACATGGCAAAATGAATGTGTTTTGGGCTAATGCAACTAGCAACAGATTAAATGAAGTTGGTTTGAATACAAGATTCAAATTCAAACTCCACATGTGATTATTCAAATGCCATTTAATTGATTTGTGCTAAACAGCAGCTATAAGTTGTTCTAACATGCATGAAAATGGTACAGATGGATTCCTTGAATTTTTCTGATAATTTTTCATATATAATTTATTTAATTTGGAGTTACGGTTGAATTTCTATGATTTTTAGAAGTTTAGAATATATTCTGGAATTATTAAATCATTTAAGATTTATTTAAATTCCAGAAAGGAATTATTGCGTCAGCATGACGTTGGCATGACGTCAGCAAGTCAACAGGGCCGGTCAGGGTCAAACCTGACCAGTGGGGCCCATATGTCAACATCACAGGTTAAACAGGGGGGGTTTAGTTTAGTTTAATTAAAGATTAGGGCACTAGGGCCCACATGCCAGTGTCAGCAGGGGGGTAATTAAATTAAAATAAACTAAACTAATTAACAGGGGGGCTGGCCCCACCTGTCATCGACCCAGGGGGGGTCAAACCCCTGGTCAGCAGGGCCTAACCTGCCGGCGGCTTGACACCGGCGAGGCCGAGATGGCGGAGGCCTTCGGATTTCTTGCTCCGGCGGCCAAACGGGCGGATGAGGGCGTCTACGTGGAGCTAGGACTCGCCCGCATCCATCTGTGCAAACGGCAGGGGCTGAGGTGGCCCGAGCTCACCGGAGGCAAGCTCGCGGCGGTGGCCGGAGTTCGGGCGAGGTCGGGGTTGGCGTTAGGGGGCACGGGAGGGGAAGTTGGTGTGTGAGTTAGGTTCCTGGTGAGGTGTGGAGCACGTTGCCGTGCTCGGTAGCTAGCTCCGGTGGCTCTGGCCTTGTCCGCGTCATCGCTGGCGGTGAGGAGCTCACGGCCCCGGTGAAAAGGGCGGCTAGCGTGCGGGAACGAGCGCGGGGAGGAGGGGAAATGGAAGAGGAGCTCACAGCGGATCCGGTAGAGGCAACGGCGAGGCCGGGGAGGGGCTGGAGCTCGCGAATCCTCGGAAGTTCGCCGGCGGCCGAAGGTTGGGGACGAGCTCCGGGAAGATGCTACAGGGCTCCCGCGGTCGAATGGGTTGGTGTAGAAGACGCAGAAGGCGATGGCGGTTCCTCTGAACTCATCGGAGAGGCACGGGGTGGACGGTGGCCGCGGTGATGCTCGTCGGCGGCGACGGGTGTGTTCGGTGGCTGCGCGCGAGAGAGCCAGAAGAAGAGAGGAGCTCGGGGAGAGAGTGAGAGGCCTGGGGGGGTGCGTGGCGTCGCGGACGGGGTCCAGGGCGACGAGAGGAAGCAGGAGGTGGCCAGGGGGAAGCAGGAGGTGGCCGAGGCCTCTCGGGCGCGCGCCACGCCTCGCCTCTGTTCGTCCTCCTGGCAAAGGAGGAAGATGACAAGGGGGGGGAAGGAGGTGGGCTGGGCCGGCCAGATGGGCTGGCCAGCTGGGCCGGCTACAGGTAAGTGGCCTAGGTAGGCTTCTGTTCTTTCTGTTTTGTTTTATTTTTTTCTTCTGTTTTGTTTTTATTTAATTTATTTTGCCACTGTTTTGAATTTAAAATAATTCAAACAATGCCAAAAACTCCTCTGAATATTTTATATTGCTAGATGGACTTTTCCAAAAGCTTATGAAATATATCAGGGGTATTTGAAATTATATTCTAATTATATGAATATAATTCAAATTCAAATAGCTAATGAATTAAATCCAAAGTCCCAAAAATAATTCCTTAAAAATGTTCAATATTTTGGTTGGGACCAGAACCCTTACCAAAAATTATCAAACATTTAAGAAGAGCATTTTGGAGCAATGAATGAGATTTCTAGGGGTTTTGCCCCTCTTTTATTTAAGTTTTTGAGGCTTCCAAAATTCCCTCAGTTCAAATTTTCAGAATTTAAACATGATGCACACATGAGCTAGCCTAGAGTACTACCAGCAGCTAGGGATGTGACAACTCACCCCCACTAAACAAGAATCTCGTCTCGAGATTCAAGCGTAGGGTAGGATGAAGGGAAAACGCAAACTAGTACAATCTTCACGATCCAGGGTGCACTTCAGTTGAACGTTGATTCATTCACCATCATTGTCTTGATGTCTTGCTCTGAGAAATCCTGCCAACATGACATGGAGGGAAGAAGGAGACTCTAGAAGGGTCAATCTTCTTGAAGATCGAACAACTCACGGAATGAGACATAGGACCATCTCTCGGGTTGAGACACGAGATACACATCAAGAGGGGTGGAAAGAAATGGATGACGAAGGTTCACTAGGTGGACAACAATTCCACACTTAAGAAGGTGGTAATCGGTTGTCAACGTAGCGAGGAGTTGAGTTGCCATGATACCACAACGAGACACCTTCGGAACCGTGACTCATAGATATCTCCCCTTATGTGGCAAAAGAATTACCTTTGATTCAGAGATCATTGAACCTCTTTATACCAGCTTAAGGCAAATCATAATCGATCATTTAGAGGGGTTCGGTAGAATGGCATACTCAAACTTGGATGATGTGGATTACCTTGTTGAAGACAACGTAATGGATGAATTTTGCTTATCACCGGAAATGGAAGAGACCCATGGTAGAATGGCACATTGGTGGTGCAAGCTGGGAACAAAATGCAAATGATGGGAATGATTCTGGTAACTAGGGAAGAACCCAACAATAGGGAGTGAATTCACTGTTTGAGAAGGTCACAGCAGTGCCGAGGGCACTGAGAGCATCCCAATTAGTGCCGATGATAACACGTAGCGCTTGTGCGTGCTCTCAAGAACTTGAGCATTTCCATATTCATCAGGGTTTTACCAATATACGTGTCAAGGATCCTGGCAACACAACTTGCTACCACGATGAATGATGATGGATGATGCAGATGCAAAGGAAGATAACACCTTCTCAGATTTCACCCTTGCGGGGCCAAGGAAATAAAATCTGGATGATCGACCGAGAGACATTTAGCACTCCGCTTCTAATGTTCTCCTTGATGTGCTAGTGTACCCATTCATAGATATGGTTTGATATCTAGAACATCAAGTAAAAGGTCGGACTTCGGGAACACAAAATCCATAGGGGCAACTAGGGAGTAAATCCTACGAAATCCTTATGGGGAGGTGGCCAACTTCTTCAATCAAGATACTACAATAATAGGTCTTCCGGCTGGGTGTGTTGGCCACGACATCCACTTTACCGGTTATCGAGGGACCAATATTATAGTTCTTGGGAAATGTTCCAACCATCATATCTGCCTGAGATTCAGATCTGGTTGGTGTCAGGATATTCCAGACTCATCGAGTCTAGGAAGAAAAATGAAAGTTTGCAACACAAATCGACGAGATGACGTTGCGAGGTTCTCGGGGAATGAACTACGATAGCAAGCTCCAAAACATGAGCTGGTTCTGCTACGCACGTGTGAACATGTTGTCTCAGACAAACATGATCACATGGTAGTCTTACAATAAAACACTACCGAGTTCTGGTTGGGAACCATCACCGTGGATAACGAAGTCCTTGCATAAGTCACATGATTAGCTCTTATGAAGGAACTTCTTCTCCTTGAACAAATCAATCAGTGGCTTGGTGTGCTAGGGATACATATAGATTGAAGGTTGCAAGTCTTCAAACCACAGCATTCTTCGCACGTGTGCATGACTGATTTGGAATGATTCCAAAGAAAGCAACATTGACTTTCTCGAATCCACGGCGGCAACTTGCATCAGATGCACATGAATTAAAGGAAGTCACTACCTTCATCCAAACATATGCTTCATGAGCTAGCATGAACAAATGCTTTCAAAAATTTCCAACACTAGCTTAATGCTCAACAAAATCATGGAGGAGATAAGGATGTTGTCAATGGGCTCAACAACAATTCATCCGGGTTTCCTTTTAAAAGGAATTCCATAGTTAAGTGAACACGGTGATAGCATTGGTCAGACCAAAGATGTAATGGTGTATGCTCGAGGGATCAACCACGAATAAGACAACATTACGAGCATCGTTGGTACTGATTTGATTTGACGATAGCCCACACTCAAATCAAAGGATTGATAAGACAATAGGTCCAACAACTGATCACAGGGACCAATCGATGAAGATATCATCTTTCTTCAACACACACTACACAAGAATATCCCTTTGGAACGAACTAAGTCAGGCAAGCTTTTATCTTCCAACTCTCCAAGTTGTTGTCTAGCTTAACCAACTAGCTCAGGGATATCCAACACCGATTCTTGGAAGAAAGGGTGGTTCACAAGAAACCAACTTGATCACGAGCTCAACATAACGGTCAGGTGACAACCTGGTAATACTTCCGAGAAGATATTCAGAAAATCACGAACCACCGATATGTTACTAAGATCGAGAACAATCTTGCTTTTCAGGGCAAGATGATATGATCAAAAAGAAAAAAAATGAGGGATTGACACAAACCTAGCTCATTGATCGAAGAGTGCACCGGAAATAAGGACTAGGTAGCACGATCAGTCTTAGAATGATAATTCAATAACCAGCATGCTAAGAATGAGAATATTGTCCATTAACTACCAAGCAACGGAGTTGCTAGGAGTATTGATTTCACACATCACAATTCATTTGTCGGTATTCCGGTTGCATCAACACGAGGGCCGAGGAATGAACAGTGATGGCAAGAAGTATCACTGTACTAAGAGTTCATGGGATGGTGTGCAATTCCTATAACAATCCCGATATAAAGATGGTAATACTCCAAGGTAGAACAGAACAAAAGCTGGATTAGCAATTTGATCTGCGGAGCACAACTTCTTTGACCCAATCCTGGATATGGAAGAGGTACTGGAGTTTGTTTCTCCTAGTCATTCTGCGATAGAATGGCTTGACGGACCACAAGAGTAATAGGCATCGATAAACGAACGCACGCATACTCTTGACTATCAATTGATAGACGAGGGTCAGAAGGCAACTAAAGAGAACATCTCAAAGGAACATATAATTTTCTGAGTTGTGGATGCATAGATTAGTATGTCGAACCAAGTTCAACATATTTCTTCCGGATAACCCATGCAGAGAGGTAGGACTGGCAGAGACACAATGTAGAATCGAGAACCCATCGAGAGCACTCTGATTGTGATCTTTCGATCAGCGAGGAACATCTGCCATAAGCGGTTCATAGTATTTGGAAGAAGGAAATACCACGGACCTCGAGGACTATCGCAAAGTTACTAATATCCTGAAGGAACTAGCAAACACTATCAACATGAAGTAAGTAGAGTGAATCTCGGGTTCAAGAACCCAGGAACAGAATACCTATTACTAAGTAGCATCACGGGATGCTTTCGAGAATGATGGCCAGAATCATCACACTGGGAACACAAATCATGGCTAAATTACTAGATGATCCCCTAAGACACCTAGGGTCATAATAGTAACTCCAACATAATGTCAAGGCAATAGAATACCTCAACTCAACAATTAGTGTGATTGAGCTGGCATAAAGGAACATCGAAACCAGAGGGAAAGGATTTTGCAAATGCATCAGACTATTTAGAAACCTGGAATGACTCGGACAGCATAACGGCTGTAAATGCTCAGAAAAGATTTGAGACATTCACAAAAATGGTGGCATAACCACTCAGAAGCACAATATCAAGGTTTCGAGATCAACAATTAACATATGGAGGTAGTAGGAACTGAACTCAAGCTTAAATCCAACAATCTTATAAGTCTACGGATTAGTAACACGCGATCCTGATGGAAAGAAGAGATAGCCTAGTTCTTAATCCCCGTAGAAGAGAAGATGATGACTCAGATCAGAAGGCATGAGGTATAAGGAGTAAAAAGAGCCTTACGTTCCATCCCACAATCAATTCCCTTATATAACTAAAGAATTTCTAGACTCAACTTCGACCAGTTTGGCTTGGTAATCCTACAGGCAGTCAAGCTCTGATACCAACGCTGTCAGGACCCCGACTCAATGCCACATCGATCTAGCATGTAACACCTCATATCACTTTGCGGCCTCACGCACGGTATTCCCACGGGTGTCGCCTTACCTTTGCCCGGGACCGTTTGCGCCTTTTGGCACACGTATATGACAGTGTCGCTAGCATCCATATGATAAGGAGCCCGGGCTGACATGGCTAGTCGTAAACCCAAAGTGGCACAGACTTACAGGGACAGGCATCCATGACCCAGCATCGAACGTGTCGGTCATCAGCGAGTGAATCCAGGCTGTAGCACTGGGCTAGCAGGACTCCGGTGAACCGGGCTGTAGCGGGCTAACAGGACTCCGGTATTCATCGCGTGACATTTCCCCGAAGGGACAGACACAGGAACGAAGAAGGACACATGCCGGCCAGCCTAAGTGTTCCGGAGCAGTAGCAAGCTACCATGGCTCAGTGGAAACACTAGGAGACATTTCCCGGTAAGAGAGGCTACTAAAGATAAACAACTAGATGGTCAGATCCCACACATACCAAGCATTTCAATAACATACACACAATATGCTCGATATGTGCAAATACAACATGGCATCACAACATGACTCTATGACTCAAGTAATTTATTCATTAGGCTCCGAGGAGCGAGATATTACAAACATGGGTCTCATGACCCAACAATCAGAGCATACAAGTCAAAGCACAAGCGGAAGCTATCATGTCTGAGTACAGACATCTATAAATGAAAAAGGCTGAGAAGCCTGACTATCTACCAGATCCTGCCGAGGGCACAAGATCGTAGCTGAGGTAACAAGCTAAACGTCGAAGTCCACGCGAAACTACTAGTGAGACCGAAGTCTCTCTGCAAAAACATAAAATAGGCAAACGTGAGTACAAATGTACCCAGCAAGACTTACATCAGAACTAACTACATATGCATCATTATCAACAAAGGGGATGGTGGGGTTTAACTGCAGCAAGCCAGCTTTGACTCGGTGGCTATCCTGAACTACGACTGCAAGTAACTCTTTTGAGGTGGCGCACACGAGTCCACATATTCACCATATCAATACACCACTATGGATCCGCTCCCGTCTCCCTACGAGAACGCCATCCATAGCACTCACGCTTATCTTGCGTATTTTAGAGTATCCACTTTCACTTGTCTATGAACTGATATAAGCAACCCAGAAGTCCTTTTCCGCGGACACGGCTATTCGAATAGATGATGTTAACCCTGCAGGGGTGTACTTCTTCATACATGTTTCCACCACTTAGCGTCTGCACACGACATGTGCTCGGCAGACTTCAAGCGAAAGCCGACGTGGGTGTAGACCACGACCTACCTAAACACTCAAGTCTCTAGTCCAGGTTTATCGCCTATTCGGGTTCCATCCATGAGGAGATCCGGCCGGAGTTTCGCTCACAGCCCCAAACGATGTGAACAGGGTTCCGTGACACCAAACGGGCGCCCGGTATACCCGGCCACGTGCCTACCGCATCACAGCCCACCCCTACGGTCAGCGCTGTCCACGGCCTCCAGCATACTACAAACACCAGAAACTACTTGCAACTCCTGGACAGAGGACTAGGGTGAATAAGAAGTCGAGCGGGGTCATATTTCAGGGCCCAATGTATGGTAGTAGCTGAATCATGGATCACAAACACAGAACTCAGTTCCTGAGGACGGCTTCAATGAGACAACCCACCATGTACTCCTACATGGCCTCTCACCGCTACCTTTACCAAATCGTGTTCACACACTTAGCTCACACACAGTAGGACATGTTCACACACCTCTGATTCATCCCCGATGAATCAGACCTGACTCAACTCTAAGCAGTAGCAGGCATGACAAACAAGCATGAATGAGTAGGCACAACAGGGCTCAAACAACTCCTACTCATGCTAGTGGGTTTCATCTATTTACTGTGGCAATGACAGGTCATGCAAAGGATAAAGGGGTTCAGCTACCGCAGCAAGTAACAGATGAATCGTTGTTGTCCTAATGCAGTAAAAGAGAGCAGGAGCGAGAGAGTGGGATTGTATCGGAATGAACAAGGGGGTTTTGCTTGCCTGGCACTTCTGAAGATAGCATTGAGTCTTCATCAGTGTCAACGATCACATCATCGGTATCACGTCTATCGCGAGGGGACAATTACCGGCAACATAGAAGGGAACACAATCAATGCAATGCACAATATGATGCATGATCATGACATGGCAAAATGAATGTGTTTTGGGCTAATGCAACTAGCAACAGATTAAATGAAGTTGGTTTGAATACAAGATTCAAATTCAAACTCCATATGTGATTATTCAAATGCCATTTAATTGATTTGTGCTAAACAGCAGCTATAAGTTGTTCTAACATGCATGAAAATGGTACAGATGGATTCCTTGAATTTTTCTGATAATTTTTCATATATAATTTATTTAATTTGGAGTTACGGTTAATTTCTATGATTTTTAGAAGTTTAGAATATATTCTGGAATTATTAAATCATTTAAGATTTATTTAAATTCCAGAAAGGAATTATTGCGTCATCATGACCTCATAGTGACGTCAGCAGGTCAACGGGCGCCGTCCAGGTCAAACTGACCTGTGGGACCCATATGTCAGCGTCACAGGTTAAACAGGGGGGGTTTAGTTTAGTTTAATTAAAGATTAGGGCACTAGGGCCCACATGTCAGTGTCAGCAGGGGGGTAATTAAATTAAAATAAACTAAACTAATTAACAGGGGGGCTGGCCCCACCTGTCATCGACCCAGGGGGGGTCAAACCCCTGGTCAGCAGGGCCTAACCTGCCGGCGGCTTGACGCCGGCGAGGCCGAGACGGCGGAGGCCTTCGGATTTCTTGCTCCGGCGGCCAAACGGGCGGATGAGGGCGTCTACGTGGAGCTGGGACTCGCCCGCATCCATCTGTGCAAACGGCAGGGGCTGAGGTGGCCCGAGCTCACCGGAGGCAAGCTCGCGGCGGTGGCCGGAGTTCGGGCGAGGTCGGGGTTGGCGTTAGGGGGCACGGGAGGGGAAGCTGGTGTGTGAGTTAGGTTCCTGGTGAGGTGTGGAGCACGTTGCCGTGCTCGGTAGCTAGCTCCGGTGGCTCTGGCCTTGTCCGCGTCATCGCCGGCGGTGAGGAGCTCACGGCCCCGGTGAAAAGGGCGGCTAGCGTGCGGGAACGAGCGCGGGGAGGAGGGGAAATGGAAGAGGAGCTCACAGCGGATCCGGTAGAGGCAACGGCGAGGCCGGGGAGGGGCTGGAGCTCGCGAATCCTCGGAAGTTCGCCGGCGGCCGAAGGTTGGGGACGAGCTCCGGGAAGACGCTACAGGGCTCCCGCGGTCGAATGGGTTGGTGTAGAAGACGCAGAAGGCGATGGCGGTTCCTCTGAACTCATCGGAGAGGCACGGGGTGGACGGTGGCCGCGGTGATGCTCGTCGGCGGCGACGGGTGTGTTCGGTGGCTGCGCGCGAGAGAGCCAGAGGAAGAGAGGAGCTCGGGGAGAGAGTGAGAGGCCTGGGGGGTGCGTGGCGTCGCGGACGGGGTCCAGGGCGACGAGAGGAAGCAGGAGGTGGCCAGGGGGAAGCAGGAGGTGGCCGAGGCCTCTCGGGCGCGCGCCACGCCTCGCCTCTGTTCGTCCTCCTGGCAAAGGAGGAAGATGACAAGGGGGGGGGAAGGAGGTGGGCTGGGCCGGCCAGATGGGCTGGCCAGCTGGGCCGGCTACAGGTAAGTGGCCTAGGTAGGCTTCTGTTCTTTTTATTTTTTTCTTCTGTTTTGTTTTATTTAATTTATTTTGCCACTGTTTTGAATTTAAAATAATTCAAACAATGCCAAAAACTCCTCTGAATATTTTATATTGCTAGATGGACTTTTCCAAAAGCTTATGAAATATATCAGGGGTATTTGAAATTATATTCTAATTATATGAATATAATTCAAATTCAAATAGCTAATGAATTAAATCCAAAGTCCCAAAAATAATTCCTTAAAAATGTTCAATATTTTGGTTGGGACCAGAACCCTTACCAAAAATTATCAAACATTTAAGAAGAGCATTTTGGAGCAATGAATGAGATTTCTAGGGGTTTTGCCCCTCTTTTATTTAAGTTTTTGAGGCTTCCAAAATTCCCTCAGTTCAAATTTTCAGAATTTAAACATGATGCACACATGAGCTAGCCTAGAGTACTACCAGCAGCTAGGGATGTGAAAATTTGTGTGTTTCCAGCACAAGTATCACAGTGCAATGCCGGACACCTTTATAGATTCAGCAAAAACATTCTCGGATCTCACTATATATGCATTGGTTTCGAATTGTGTCTTCGGTTAATAGTTAGGTTGCCCGGCTCCTGCGCTTGCCTCCTACGTTCCGCTTTGTTCGGCTAGGTGTGCAAAGGGAGAACCACTGTGATTGTGCTTCCAACTCACATGGTTAAGCACCTCAGTGGAGAAAGCCGAAAACTAACTGTCACAATAAGCGTAAACTGGTCAGCGATCCACTGACGGTGTTAAATGACGGGCCATTCATAACAATGGCCGAAGTGTTTATAGCTTGACCCCCACTGTCGCCAAACACTACCGGGGGCTATTAACTGGCCTCCCAAACTAAGTCCTTGATATTTTGCTCTTACATTAGAGCTGAGGTTTCATGATCATGCATAGCATGACAACCCAAAGAAAGGAACCGATAGCGGGACTATTTTCTTTGGAAGACATTTCTTATGTTAAACAGTAATATAACATATCTCTCTGCGTACCTTTGTTTATAAAACCGTATGGCCAGATTGCCTTGTTTGTCGTAAATCTTTGCCCTCATAAAGGCTTTATAAAGTAGGAAAAACACTCCATGGCTACTATTCGAGGAGGTGGAAACCGATGGTCAGTCAACAAAGTTTTGTACAATGCGGATCCGAGCATTAAGGATGTAAAGTACTTGGATACATAGAGTCATTACACATAATTTGTGATTTTGCTATGGATATCGATCCTTAATTCGTTTCATCCATCCCAAGTTGCCTTTGTTTTTCCCGCCCTCCCTCCCTTGTTTTATTCGAGGACTCGGAATTCTTAATCAAGTATCCTTTTATTCATATGAAGTCTCTCCATTCTTTTTCGTCAATGTTCTTATCCGGTGATTCTCAGGAAGATGCTAACGGAGCTTCTAGTTCATCATTCTTCGTTCTCATTTATCCGATGAATTCAATTCAAGCTTTGCCAATTATATCCTTTCCTCGTTGCAAATACGTTCTCATGCCGGTGCACCTCATATTCAGTCATTTCTCGCTATTCAATTGTTCCGGAGTGTTCAAGATATCTCGAGTCTGTTATCTCATTCAAGTCTTTTAATTCAACGGGTGCTATATCCTTTTTTCAAGTAATCATATCAACGGTGTTTTCTTTTGAGTGGGCCCTAACCCACAGGTCTTTTTCCCAGGATCTTACCTGACTCTTCTAAAAATTTTCAGAGTTATTCTCAAATTCTTTTCTAAAGTTTGACGTAAGAATGATTTATCATCAGTCAAATGTCTTTCTCCAAGATCGGTTAAATTCTTTTCGTCGTTGGATCAACCTTTCTATTCGTCATCCCGGAGTATCTCAACGATTTTTGGTGGTGTTGTTCTCGTCATTCTCGGATTTGAAGACTAAAGAGGAGTTCCTCTTAAATCCTTACCCGTTCTTCCAAAGATCCATGGTTCTAATTTGTTTCCATCCTCTCATAATTGTTTTGATTATGAGAATTCTTTTCATCCATCCAGAGCATTTCATGAGTTGTTTTCTCTTTTCATTTCCCTGGAGCCCATCATTTCAGAAGAATTAATCATTTCAGCTTTCAGCTCTCTTTCTCTAAATCTTACCGGTGCATCATTCAAGTATTCTCTAATCAGCTCGGGATCTCTTCGTTCACTTACATCTAAATTCTCTCAAGAATCTTCATTCGTTCTCTAATTCTTACCGGTGATTCATCCCTTTACTTCGTTCATTTTTGAATTCTTATGTGGTTCATTCAAGAATTCTCTTCCGTTGCTATTGTATTAATTTATCCATTGTCACAATCCTACCGGTGGTCCGTTGAAGACCTTCTCAAGTTTGATTTATATCTCTCTTAATATTTTCTACGGAAATAAGTTGTATGCCAAATCCGTTGCTTGTCATCAATTTAAATTGGTGAAGGTTAGGCATAATGTAATTCTTATTCTTGTTTCATCGAATGAATTCAATTCTTTATTCCGGAGGTTCATCAAAATTCTCAGTTTCTATTGTTTCATCTTCTTTTTTTCTCGGAGTTCCAACCTCTCGCAATTATATCACCACGGAGATCCATCTAAATCATTACAAGGTTTCACCTTGTGTTTTAAACTTCCCTTTCCTTTTGTTTGATCATCCTTTTATTACTGGAGTTCCTCATGGTGGTTCGTCAAGGATTCTTTTCATTCTTCAATTGTTCTTCAAGATATCTCGCGAAGCTATGATCCGCCAAGATATACTTCAAGTTGTCTTCTTCTTGCAATCCGGAGTGCTATTCTTTCAATCTTATCTTTTGAGGTGGTGTTATGTCATTGTTGACAATTTCCCTTCATGTTTCATGATTCACAAGTTGTCCGGAATGACATATTTTAAACCCATCATTTTCAATTCGTTCATGAGTTCCTTTGTAACCCATCAATCTCTTCATTGGAGTTATCTTGGGTTATATTTCACCTAAACCTTTCCCTAAGGATTGTTGCTATTTATGGTGCTCATAAATGACCCAAGTTCTTCATTTATCCTCACGGTGAAATAAGTTTCTTGTCTCCTTGTTCATATCAATCCAACCGTGTTTCCATTTATGGCAGAATTTCACGTCAAGTTTTTTAGATGTTTTCATAAGCCCGCGAGCAGCTTATTGTTTTCGTTGTTGATTTTTTAACAACTCCGTTCAAGCCTTATTCATAAGGATGTTTTCTTTCAAATTCATCTGTGGGAAGAATTATCATTTTCTTCTCCATAATTTAATTCCAATGATCTACCTTCGATTCCTTCATCCGGAGGCATTGTGATGTTTCTCTTTTCTCTCATCATCTCAAATTGTGAGGATCGTGTTCTTTCGTGCTTATCCATTTAACCGGAGTGTCATGCCCTCTTTCCAAGTTCTTATTCAATTCCTTTTATTTTCAATCGGAGTGCTGCCCGAAGTTGTTCTCCCTTGTTCCTCTTTTCTAACGGAGTGTTTTCAGCTTCGTCATCTCCATTATATTCTTTTCTTGAAATGGCTTAACCTTTTCAAGGTTCTTTGGTCTCACTCGTTTGTCAAAGAAGCAACTTAGTTTTACCTCTTCTCTTCCTCTTCCTTTTCCCTCCGGTGCCATTCTAGATTTCGGGACGAGATCCTCTCGTAGTGGTGGAGTGTTGTAACGCCCCGAGACCGTTGTGCCAGGTGTCGTCCAGTTATTCGCTATTGTTGCCTTGTCATTTGCTTGTGTGTTGCATCTTGTCTTGTCATCATATGCATTGCATCATCATGTTTTCAAAACTTGCATTCGTCCGGGTTTCCCCAGTTTCGTCCGTTGTCCGTTCTGAGCCCAGACACACTTGCATGCGCCCGCGGCACGTCCGAAATATTATTTTCTATGTGGCTGGAAAATGTTCTCGGAATGGGATGAGAGTTGACGTGTGGTCTAATTATAGTGTAGATAGACCGCCTGTAAAGTTTCATCGCATTTGGAGTTCGTTTGATAGCCCAACCGTTAAACTATAGTAGCATTATAGCCGGTCTTTTCGTCGGACATTTTCGGTCTCCGGAAACAGTCGCCGGGTCACTCTCTTCTCTTCTCTCACCTCGAGACCGTCTACACAGCTCTCTACCTACCGCCAGTTCCAACCTAACCTCTCTCGTCAGCCCACACCCCCCCCTCGCGCGCGTCCGAGAGTTGTCCCGAACCCGACCTGGGCAGTCGTCACCGTTGGATCCGGATCAACCCCAAACATCTACAAAACGTCTCCGTTTTGTTAACTGGACTTCCTAACCTATATTTTCTCAGCCGTCTGATTTAGATCGAAGGGCTTCCCTTAGTCTGCATATAGACCCACTCACTATATAAACCAACAACCCTAAAAACTAGGGCGTTTGTCCCCCTAAGCCGCCGCCACACTCCAAATCCCCCTCGGGATCCATCCCCTAGGTAGCCACCGCATCTTCCTCGTTTTTCTCAGCCACCCAACCAGATCCACTTCCCCCTCCCTCGGATCCACTCCAACAACCACCGCAGCCTTCTCCCACTCGATCTGGACCGCCAGATCTCTGATCCGATGACCCAGGAGGCTCCCATCGCCCCAGCCTTGCCTCCCGCACCCTCCCACAGAGGCACTCACCACGACCCCGAGCGGATCGAGCCAGCCGTCCCCGCCGGTGATGGCAAGCAGCACCAGCAGGACCCCGCGGCCTCCTCTAATCTCTCCTCGAGCCAACAGGTCCAAGGCCCCGTCCCTCTCTCTTCTTCCTCTACCGTTTCTTCTCTCTCTCACGCGTCTCCCCTATTCTCTGTACCGCTGCAGCAGGGAGCACATCAGGCGCCATGGCTGCCGAAGAAACTCCGCCGCCTTGCCGATTCCACGCCTTCGGGTCGCCATCCCTGCCGGACCTATAGGACGCCAAGTACAACGCCGTGCTTCTCCTCTATCCCGAGCTCCTCCCATGGCGCCCTCGTTCCTGAGAAAATCGACCCCGCCGCCTTGATTTCCTCTGCCGAAGCACCACCTCGCGCGCCTCCGTCCTTGAGAAGAAGCTCGACCTGCTGCCGGCGACCTCGCCCTCCGACGACATCCATCGCCCAGGGCCCCGGCGACCTCTCCGCCCTAGCCTCCGCCGCCGCACCGGCGAGCGCGACGCGGGAGCACCGCCTGCATCGCTGCTGCCATCTCGGACCTCTCCTGCCGCTCCTTCGTAGATCTCGCGCCAAGTACGTGCCTCGCCGGAGTGGTCCTCGCCGCCGCCCTTCTCCCTCCGCCTTGCCCGCTCGCCAGAGCTCGAGCGCTGCTCTGCTTCGTGCCCGCTGGCCCTGTCGTGCGCTGCTCTGCTTCATCCAAGCCTCCCTGTTGACCCGTTCAAGCACCAGTGTGGGTAGTCACCTGGGCCTCAAGCCTCCCCGTGGCCCAGATCTGTTAGACCAGCTGCGGGCCTACCTCCTCCTCTCCACAGTTCCGGGCCAAGGCCCATGGTGAGCACCCAGCCGCCCCTGTTTCGGTCCAGTTCCTGTTTTTTCAGATCTGCGTTTTGAGTATTTTTCCAGAGACAGCAAATTTTACAACCCCCCCCCCTAGTTTCATGCATTTAATAACTTCACGACCGTGCATCGGATCTAAATAAATTATATATTGAAGTTGCTTAGAATTTTGTCTAGTTTAATAATTTGCAACTTTCATCCATGTTTGAAATGTTTAAATTGCTGTTTGTTTTAATTTGCTTAAATAACTTGCTAAAACGGTTTAAATCATAACTGAATAACCGTAGCTCGGTTTCTAATAAACTTTATATGTAAATGGGGTAGAATTTTGCCTAGTTTAACATGGTGGCATCACTTTGCATGTTTAACAACTATAAAATTTGGTTTAGGGTAGAACAACACCAAACCTAATATATGCATATGGGG
This sequence comes from Triticum aestivum, assembly GCF_018294505.1. NCBI lineage: Eukaryota > Viridiplantae > Streptophyta > Magnoliopsida > Poales > Poaceae > Triticum > Triticum aestivum. The sequence goes on along the minus strand of NC_057797.1, from coordinate 174,182,098 downwards.
ATTTACCGGAATTGTTGTTCGTTGCTTCCGGCCTCATATAAACTTGACTAGATAGGTAGTTTTATTTTGCTTCACCCTCTGGCCATGCTAACAACATTTAATCTTGTTGGGTACATAAACGAGATTGAACTAAGTAACTCGAATGTGGTGTTTCGTCAATATGCAACTCCGTTGCATAATGAGCTCCACTTAATTTGTAGGATTGTTTGCGCACTTTGCCATGACATGCTTCTTTAAACCGGACATGCATTATACTTGTTGTGCTTTATGCCATGTGGTTGTAGTGGTTGTTGACTATGTTGTGTGCTTCTTTCCGGTGTTGCTTCTTCGGGCTGGTTCCGATAACGTCGCGTTTGTGAGGAACCATTCGACTACATCCGTTTATCTTCTTCATGGACTCTTTCTTCTTCCTTGCGGGATTTCATGCAAGATGATCATACCCTCGAAATCACTTCTATCTTTGCTTGCTAGATGCTCGCTCTTTTGCTATGCCTATGCTGCGATACCTACCACTTGCTTATCATGCCTCCCATATTGTTAAGCCAAGCCTCTAACCCACCTTGTCCTAGCAAACCGTTGTTTGGCTATGTTACCGCTTTGCTCAGCCCCTCTTAGAGCGTTGTTAGTTGCAGGTGAAGATTGAAGTTTGTTCCTTGTTGGAACATGGAGATGTTGTTCCTTGTTGGAACATGGAGATTTTGTTCCTTGTTGGAACATGTTTACTTGTTGGGATATCACAATATATCTTATTTAATTAATGCATCTATATACTTGGTAAAGGGTGGGAGGCTCGGCCTTATGCCTGGTGTTTTGTTCCACTCTTGCCGCCCTAGTTTCCGTCATATCGGTGTTATGTTCCCAGATTTTGCGTTCCTTACGCGGTTGGGCTATAATGGGAACCCCTTGATAGTTCGCCTTGAATAAAACTCTTCCAGCAATGCCCAACATTGGTTTTACCATTTTCCACCTAGCCTCTTTTTCCCTTGGGTTCCGTGGACTGAAGGGTCATCTTTATTTAAACCCCCGGGCCAGTGCTCCTCTGAGTGTAGGTCGAACCTGTCAGCCGCCGGTGGCCACCAGGGGCAACTCTGGGCTGGCCTACCGGCAGTTTGGACAATCTGAGTGTGCCCTGAGAACGAGATATGTGCAGCTCCTATCGGGATTTTTCGGCACATTCGGGCGGTGTTGCTGGATTTGTTTTAACTTGTCGAAGTTGTCTTGTAGAACCGGGATACCGAGTCTGAACGGAATGTCTCGGGAGAAGGTATATCCTTCGTTGACCGTGAGAGCTTGTCATGGGCTAAGTTGGGACTCCCCTGCAGGGATTTGAACTTTCGAAAGCCGTGCCTGCGGTTATGGGCAGATGGGAATTCTTTTAATGTCCGGTTGTAGAAAACCTGGAGTTTAACTTAATTAAAATGCATCAACCGTGTGTGTAACCCTGATGGTCTCTTTGCGGCGGAGTCCGGGAAGTGAACATGGTGTTGGAGTTATCCTTGACGTAGGTTGTTCTAGGATCACTTCTTGATCATAGTTTTCTCGATCGTGCTTTGCCTTCTCTTCTCGCTCTCATTTGCGTATGTTAGCCACCATATATGCTAGTCGCTTGTTGCAGCTCCACCTCATACCTTCTACCTTACCCATAAGCTTAAATAGTCTTGACCGCGAGGGTGTGAGATTGCTGAGTCCCCGTGACTCATAGATACTTTCAAAACCAGCTTGCAGGTGCCGTTGAACCGTGCAGATGACGCAACCAAGCTCAAGGAGGAGCTCTATGAAGATCTTGTCCTTTGTGTTATTTTGTTCTAGCTGATCAATAGTGGAGCCCAGTTGGGGTCGATCGGGGACCTTGTCGCATTTGGGGTTCTTCTTTTATTTTGGTTCCGTAGTCAGACCTTGATTGTATTTGGATGATGTAATGCTTTATTCATGTATTGTGTGAAGTGGCGATTGTAAGCCAACTATGTATCTCTTTCCCTTATGTATTACATGGGTTGTGTGAAGATTACCTCACTTGCGACATTGCTTTCAATGCGGTTATGCCTCTAAGTCGTGCTTCGACACGTGGGAGATATAGCCGCATCGAGGGCGTTACACCCATGCCCGCATTAAGGCTTGGGGGCTACTGGGCTTCGGGCTTAGTATTTACAAATATTAAAGGGGCACATCGATCCCCTGATCTAGTGTTGCCACCCGACCAGTGTCTCGGGGGCTACTGCATTGCCTGTCCAATGCAGAAAATTTTAAGTGCAATAAAGTTTCCAAGGAGATTATGATCCTCAGGTTGGTCGGCCGCACCCAATCTGAGTCTCAAAGACTGAGCACGCCGCTTTTTGTATCCCGAAGTATTCTGCCGAGCTAGGACTTGATCCTCAGGCCGATTTTGAAAATCAACCTGAGTCTCAGCGGCTACTGGGATCAGTGGTCTTACATCATCCTTCAAGTGCATCTCGGGTTTTAAACCGATACACATGTTGACAGTTACTGGCTATATATCTCGGCAGAGAATAAATTGCACCAATCAAAAATATTGACAAAAAATTGGCCCACAGTCGGGGTGGTGCACCACCTCGGAAGCAGTCTGGCATAAAGCTCGTGCGCTAGTGGCTGGCTCCATAGAGGGCATTTACAGCATTAAGCTCGACTAAAGTCCTTCAACTTTTTTGGACCAAGATGATCTATGACATCTTGGATATAGTCTGGCGTTGGAGCTTGGACACAGTCCGGCGTTGGAGCTCGGATACATTTCGGCGTTGGAGCTCGGAAGCAGTCCGGCATTGGTGCTCGGCTGCAAAAGATACCTCGAATGAAGTTCGGCGTTAGAGCTCGGACGCAAGAGGACACTGCCTCCCAGGAACTACTTCAAACCCGAGGTGTGGCATAAAAATAACAAGGCATTGATAAAGGCCGGAAACTTAAAGGGGCTCCTCGGATACCCGACGTGTAAACTCGTCGAATGCATTTCGGCGATCCTCAAGATCGAAGATGAGAAGATTTGTTGAACCAGTTTTCAAGACCGACAACCAAAGATGAAGAACTGTTCGAAAGAATCGAGGAGCGTCCCTAACTTGAAGACCGGTTCAGGGGGCTACTGACGGTGTCCTGGACTAGGGGGTACTCACCATGTCGTCTCCCGATATGTAAGATTGGGCCGAGGACCCCCCATGACCGTATACTCATGGGCCAGTTCGGACAGCTGCCGCATACATGGAAGGTTCCACAAGACTTGGTGATCAGGACAAGGACTCCTCCCCACCGGCGTATTCGGCTAGGACTCCTGTTATCCTAGGCCTCTGGTGCATTATATAAACCGAGGCCAGGCTAGTCGATAGATCATATACAACAATCATAACCATAGGCTAGCTTCTAGGGTTCAGCCTCTACGATCTCGTGGTAGATTGTAACACCCCGGATGTAATTTACCTAATACGTACTCCAACTCTTGCCGTTTCCGGCGCTAAGTTATTTTATTTCCTCGGGTTCGGGTTTTTGTCTCCGAGTGTTGTTCTCGTTGTCATGCATCTCATATCATGTCATCATGTGCATTGCATTTGCATACGTGTTCGTCTCATGCATCCGAGCATTTTTCCATGTTGTCCGTTTTGCATTCTGATGCTCCTATCTCCTCCGGTGGTCATTTCTACCTTCTTTTCATGTGTGGGGGTTAAACATTTCTGAATTGGACCGAGACTTCCCAAGCGGCCTTGGTTTACTACCGGTAGACCGCCTGTCAAGTTTCGTACCATTTGGACTTCGTTTGATGCTCCAACGGTTAACCGAGGGACCGAGAAGGCCTCGTGTGTGTTGCAGCCCAACACCCCTCCAATTTGGCCCAAAACCCACCAAAACCCTCTCCGTCATCTAGAGCATTCGATTACGATCGCGTGGCCGAAAACCGCACCTCATTTGGACTCTCCTAGCTCCCTCTATCTATAAATAGGTGCACTCCCCCGAAAATTCTAGATCCCTAACCCTAGCCCCGCTCCCTCTCCGCCGCCGGACGAAAATCGCCGGGCCAGACACGTTCGACCCGCGACGCCGCCGCCATACGCCGCCGCCGTCTCCCACCGCACCGGCCCGCCGGCCCGGGGCAGGCCCCCGCGGCCCGAGCCGCCTCGCGCCTGGGAGCCCCACCGCCTTCTTCCCCGCGGCCGAGCCGCCTCGCCGGCCGGTGCCGCCGCGCTGCCGCGGCCCACATCGCTGGCCACCACCTCCCTTCCGCCGGCGCTCGCCCCGCCGCCCGCCGAAGTCCGTGCCTCGCCTCCTCATCGGCCGACGCCGCCAACCAATGCCTCGGCTTCCTCCTCCCTCTCCGGCAAGCCGGCGAGCTTCGGTCACCTCCACGAAGAACTCCGGCGAGCTCCCCGATGAACCTCGAAGTCCGCGCGTGAACAGTGATCTCAGATCCAGATCTAGATCCGGTTGACTTTACTCCTGGAACCCTAATTATTTTGCAATATTCATCATGCTATATCTCCGCATCCGTAGCTCCGTTTTGGGCGTGTAGCATATCAAAATGTTCGTCTCAGAGAGTACATCATTTCATATCATTGCATCATTTTCATTTGAGCTCATCTTGACACCCGAAATGCTGTTGGAAGAGTGCTATTTGAGTTAGTTGTCAGATCTGCTGCACCAAATAGTTATTTGTCATTTTTGCCATGATTAATGTGTGCATGATATGCCCCTGAGCTGTACATGTGTTTTGTTATATGCTTTGCCATCTTTACAGAGGTGCCATCCAAGTATTTCTGTGATATGTGTGGTGACTAGCACAACCTTGCAAAGTGGTGCATTCGTTAATGCTGGTTTCAGGGACTTAGCAATTTTCACCAAGTCCTTGATGTGTTTTTATCAATATGCCATATGTTCATGTTGTTTCCTAGTGATCTGTGCCTCTTTTGAGGATGATCAGTAAGGATGATTTGTTAATCTTGTAGTGCTATATCCATCCATGTCTATGTTTGCAATTATGGAGCAACCTAGCTTGAGTCAATCGAGCTCTACTTTTGCTATTTCATGAATCTAGGCAGATCATCTACGTGTTAGCGATTTTGCCGAGGATGTTGTTGTCGATCCGTGCACGCTATGTTATTGTTCTTGCCATGTCTAGCTTGTATAATGTGTATTCTTGATGGGTGTATGCTTAGATTGTCATGCCATGCTCTGTAGTGAGTGCATCGAGCTCGTGAACATGCCTACTCGTTAAGATATTTGCATGTTCCAGTTTTTCACTAAGTCTGAGATCTGATTATGTTTTTGCCATGTTCACATGCTTGCAATTGTATTTTCTGATCCCTTTTGGCTCAAGGTCACTAAGGGACTTTTGTTAAGATCTTTGAGTAGCTCCATGCCATGCCTTGCCTTGCCATGTTAAGTTCCTGTAGCATATATGTTTCATGCTCCAAAGTGTGCTACCTGATCTTGTTTGAACCTGTTAATGGATGAATTGGCCGTAGCTCAGTGTTCATCTTTTGTCAAGAATTATGAGTGGATCCCTGCCGTGTATTTTGTTGCCATGTTTGAGTGCTGTAGCATAATTATCTTGTTGCATTTAGATGGCTACTTGCTGTTTATCGCAGACCGGTGCCATATTTGTTTTGCTTGCCATTTCCAAACCGTGCATCCGATTCCGTTGTTCTTTATATCGATTTCAACCGAAATCACCTCACCTTTCTAGTGGCACACTTGGATTTCCAAGTTGAGGCCAGGTTCAAACATCCCTTGTCAAATCTTGCATATGCATCACATATCGCATCCCGCATAGCATACCATGTTTGCATCATGTTGTTCGAGCATTTGCACGTGGTTGATTGTGTTCCTTTTGCTTGTTTGCCTTGTTTGGGTAGAGCCGGGAGATGAGTTCACTAACGAGGATCCCGTTGAGTTTGCTTTCGAGGATCCAGTCAACTCTGACAACATTGCAGGCAAGATGATCATACCCTCGAAATCACTTCTATCTTTGCTTGCTAGATGCTCGCTCTTTTGCTATGCCTATGCTACAATGCCTACCACTTGCTTATCATGCCTCCCAAATTGCCATGTCAAACCTCTAACCCACCATGTCCTAGCAAACCGTTGATTGGCTATGTTACCGCTTTGCTCAGCCCCTCTTATAGCGTTGCTAGTTGCAGGTGAAGATTGGAGATCGTTCCTTGTTGGAACATTATTTTTCTTGTTGTGATATCATTATATTATCTTGTTATCTTAATGCATCTATATACTTGGTAAAGGGTGAAAGGCTCGGCCTTTTGCCTAGTGTTTTGTTCCACTCTTGCCGCCCTAGTTTCCGTCATATCCGTGTTATGTTCCCGGATTTTGCGTTCCTTACGCGGTTGGGTGATAATGGGAACCCCTTGACAAATCGCCTTTAATAAAACTCTTCTAGCAATGCCCAACCTTGGTTTTACCATTTTCCACCTAGCCTCTTTTCCCCTTGGGTTTCCGGAGCCCAAGGGTCATCTTATTTAAACCCCCCGGGCCAGTGCTCCTCTGAGTGTTGGTCCAAACTAGAGTCCTGTGCAGCGCCCCCTCGGGGAAACTCGAGGTTTGGTTTTAGTTGTATGGAGCGCTCATCTGAGTGTGCCCTGAGAACGAGATATGTGCAGCTCCTATCGGGATTTGTCGGCACATTCGGACGGTGTTGCTGGATTTGTTTTAACTTGTCGAAGTTGTCTTGTAGAACCGGGATACCGAGTCTGATCGGAATGTCTCGGGAGAAGGTATATCCTTCGTTGACCGTGAGAGCTTGTCATGGGCTAAGTTGGGACTCCCCTGCAGGGATTTGAACTTTCGAAAGCCGTGCCCGCGGTTATGGGCAGATGGGAATTTTTTAATGTCCGGTTGTAGATAACTTGAACCTTAACTTAATTAAAATGAATCAACGGTGTGTGTTACCATGATGGTCTCTTCTCGGCGGAGTCCGGGAAGTGAACACGGTGTTGGAGTAAAGTTTGCCGTAGGTTGTTTCTCTAGTTCTTCGTTCGCGCTTTGCCTTCTCTTCTCGCTCTCTTTTCCGGACAGCTTAGCCACCATATATGCTAGTCACTTGCTGCAGCTCCACATATTTACCTTGCCTTACCTATAAGCTTAAATAGTCTTGATCGCGAGGGTGCGAGATTGCTGAGTCACTGTGGCTCACAGATTACTTCCAAACCAGATGCAGGGCCCGATGACTTCGTTTCAGATGATGCGCTTGAGCTCAAGTGGGAGTTCGACGAGGACTCACGCCGTTACTATGTGTCTTTCCCTGATGATCAGTAGTGGTGCCCAGTTGGGGCGATCAGGACCATGTCGCAGGTTGGGGTTGATCTTTTATTTTGGTACCATAGTCGGACCATGATTGTATTGGTTTATGTACTTTGTGTGAACTGGCGAGTGTAAGCCAACTATGTTACCTTTCCCTTTATTATCTATATTACATGGGATGTTGTGAAGATTACCTTACTTGCGACATTGCTTTCAATGCGGTTATGCCTCTAAGTCGTGCGTCGACACGTAGGAGATATAGCCGCATCGAGGGTGTTACAAGTTGGTAATCAGAGCCTTCCCCGACCTTAGGAGCCCCATTGCTTGATCGAATTAGCGGACGAGTTGAGCCTAGAAAAATGTTTTGAGTCATTTAGGATTTATATATCAGAGAGTTTAGGAATTCTTTTTACTTCCCAGTCCCTTCATCGCTCTGGTAAGGCATCCTGACGTAGAGTTTTGACTCTTATCTTCTCAAATTTCACTAAAAAAAATTTAGGATCACGCGGGTATCTTGGAATCCTTCCGATGGTTTTGTGACGAGAACATTGTTCTTGGTGCCTCATGTCATTTAGGGGTTGTGGCAGTGTCCCGGGGAGTTGAGCTCCAAGGTGTTGTCGTCACAATTTTATCGTTGCAGTTCTGGAATACCTGAGTTTAGTTCGCCGACATCGAAAATCTCTTTTATGCAGTTGTTGGTGAGATAACCTCAACGCCACCCGGTACTGGGGCGGGAGTTCGGGAGTATTGCCATAACTTGTATAACGGATGCTTTTCGAAGTTTGAGGTAGACGATTTCCGAAGTTTTTTCTCGGTT